>NC_034613.1:48900007-48940387 GCF_900095145.1 Mus pahari | reverse complement strand
AAAAAAAAAAAAAAGAGAGAGAGAGAGAGAGCTTTATTTCCCAGCCCTGGGAGGTATGTGTTCAGAGGAAGACACTTCAGGAAGCAAAGTGGTGGAAGAAAACAGGGGGCATTGTTTTGAACGGAGAAAATACTGTCCCACAAAGACTGTTTTCTGTATTGGAAGCCCTGAGCCTCTCACCAGTGGCCAAAGCACCACTCCCCAACCAGTCAGTATCCATGCAGTGCATGCTTCCTATGCTGCGCTTACAAGCTACACCACAAACCCAGCACCAAGAGCACACTACTTTAACTGAACTGACAGAGCTTTAGATAACTGTTTTTATGATTTTTCTACACAGTGACATACTATATATTCAGCATCTCCTCACCCCACCCCTGTTGTTCCCGTACTTTCTCTTTTCTCCTCCTTTTTCCACACCGGATTTATTTCTGCTTTGATACTGGCAATTAAATTCAGAGCCTTATGTATGCTAAGGGCATGTTCAAGCACTGTGCCCCACAGTCAACCTCCTCCTCCCCCAACCCACCCACACCCCCGCCACACACACACTCTAATTTAAAATTCTCCTTGGTCCCACCTAATCCACGGAGATGTGCAAAGAGATCCACTTTTACCATATCCATTTGTGTCCCGGCAGCTGAGGGAGGAGCCAACCGAGGGGTGTGTGCCTTTGGCATGTACAGTTGAATTATCTAACACTACAATTATTATGATATCATCATCTGATTACACCACAAGTTAACATTAAAATAAAAGAAAAACACACTTCCTGAATAGTTAATCTGGAAGCCCTAACCATTGCTGTTTCTGTGGAGAAATAAATGGTAGGTTTAAAATAAGCTAAAACTGTTAAAGGAAATTTTGGAGCCTAACTGCTTATTAGACAGAACAGGCTGTATTGGAGATTTGGTGGAACACTCTTAATTTCTCAGCAAATGTACATTAGCTAAGGGTCTCCTCTTGCTGGTTCAAAAAGCTTATCTCTTTAATGTAATGGGAGATTGAACCTTTAAGAACCATAATACTAAAAGTTACGTTTAGAATTCGTTTTTTTCTTCCAGTTAACACTCTTGTGACGTCTGTTTAACAGAACTACAAAGAAAGTGAAAGAATTATTGTTCTTACTCTTTAGAGGGAAAGCAGTGTCATTCTTTTCTGACAGCACAGGATTTATAATGTGGCCATTTTAATATGCCATGATCATTGGCACAGAAAACTGCAGAAACCTTGGGGAAAACACTGGGCATAAGGAATGGGAAATGATCAGAAATACAAATAGGCTTGGGGTTTGCCTTTAAGTTAGATGTTAAATCAAACAAACAGATGCTAAGGAATTGAAAATTTGCTTCCTGTTTGCAGTTACTAATTTGTCCTTGAATCTACATCTATATGCCTCCAAGTTCTTGGCCCATCTCATTTGCAAAAATTAAGAGAATTAAGACAGTTATACACACTGGAAAAAAGATCAACCTCAAAGAAAAATTCAAAAATTTCTTGATTGGCCATGCCATTTTGAGATGCTGAATTCTTTTTTCTTCCCTTGCTGGAGATGGAACCCAAAGCCTTGTGCATGCTAAGCAAACACTCTAACACAGAGCTCCATCTCCGATGTGAGATATATTGAGTCGTCTAGCATTACAGTTTGGCATTAAACAGATTCATAAGCTTTTGTGATTGTTGTCTTGTTTCCTACGAAGTAGTAGTTTTTAAAAGTACATATGTAATAGAGTCACAATGATCTAAATGGAGGAACCTTAAGCCTTGTCACTGAGAACTTGAATTTCAGTTACTTAAGTTCTACTTGAGACAATTTGATACAGGTAAGAAAAGCCCACCTGAATCAGGCTAACTCAGAACTATAGTTCTGTGGAAATATCTAACTAGTACGGAAAGAAGCACCGCAGTTATTCACTCGGTTATTCAAGGGCACAATGCCAAGGCAATCACATAGCTGTGCAAACTTTGGGCAGTCTTTAACATCCAACTCTCTATATCACTTCTCTGTCTTTTACTCCATTTTGTCCATAAATATTCAGTTATCTCTTGATACAACATCACATCGTCCAGTTAATTTAATGCACAACAATGTTGTCATTACTATTGGAAGTTTTCTGCATGACTGACATTTCAACTTTAATTAAATATAGTTGTCCTCTAAGTTTGAACTCTCTAAGGAACTTAAGGAGAAATGTACTGGAAGACTTCCTTGAGAATTTTCCTCAAAGCATAAAGAAGTTCCTGAAATGGTCCTTAGATTGTGCCTTGACTGTAATCATTTACAAGAGGAAAAGCCTGTGGCACAAACAAAGGAAATTGGGTTTCCACACTACATTAGATTTGAGGCCAAAGCTCAAGCTGAGAATCAACGAGGAGGCTCACTTCTTGCATTCTAGACAATACATTTCTAAATCAACCATAACTGGGCGCAGTGCTATGCTCCTACTGTCCTAGCCCTTAGTATACCAAGGAGGAGAAAGACACTCACCCAAGATTTCAAGACCAAGTCTGAGCAGTACTGCAGGGACAGCACAAAAGTCAGATGTCTGCATTTGAATCACTCAGCATACTTGTACCACAGCAGTTCTGTTTCCTGGCACTAAGGCGGTACAGTTTACCACTTGCCTTAGTTGAGAAATCCCACTTCCTGATTCTACCAAAACTCAGTTTTGAACACGAAACTACTTGGAACACATTCTTCAAAGCCAAATCAATGTTCCCGTGTGCAACTACAGAGCCTAAGGGTCTGTATTAGGTCAGGGTTTAGTCTTTGTTCAGACTTATTTTCTAATTCAAAGATGTTTCAAAGGTAAAAGTTGGTCCTTGTTCCTAATTCTCATACTGAAGTCACACCTTCAAACTTCTTCCTTATGCAAAATGATTACACTGTTAATGACAGCATTGAAGTTTAAATTTGGTGTTCCAGGAGCAGCAATATACAGTTAAAGGGAATCACATCTATGCAATCCAGATATAGGAAAATCAGAGATTAAGACTGACTTCCTTGGGCTGATGAGATGGCTCAGTGGGTAAGAGCACCCAACTGCTCTTCTGAAGGTCCGGAGTTCGAATCCCAGCAACCACATGGTGGCTCATAACCATCCGGAACAAAATCTGACGCCCTCTTCTGGAGTGTCTGAAGACAGTTACAATGTACTTACATATAATAAATAAATAAATCTTTAAAAAAAAAAAAAGACTGACTTCCTCAGTTTTATTAATGTTAGGAAATTATGCAGTTAAACAGGCTCATTAAAAAAAGAATTGTATCCATATTTACCAGATGAAACATGTGATTTTTCATTTACCAGTTCAGAGACCAAAGCAAGTTTCAGGTCTGGAGCCTTACATCACTGTAAATGTAGTACAAAGTTTCAAGAACATATAGTAAAGACAACAACAAAAAAATGTGTCTTTATCATGTTTCCTGATCTAGCTTCACTAGATTCTTGCCCCGCCCCACACTTATACTCAATTTCTTTTACATCACTGTTTCATCAGAAGGTCTTATGAGAGTGTTTCTGTAAGATTAAATTTGGTGCCGCCAGGCAGTGGGTGGCACATTCCTTTAATCCCAGTACTTGGGAGGCAGAGGCAGGCGGATTTCTGAGTTCGAGGCCAGCCTGGTCTACAGAGTGAGTTCCAGGACAGCCAGGTCTACACGGAGAAACCCTGTCTCAAAAAAAGAAAAAAGAAAAAAAGAAAAGAAAAGGTTAAATTTAGTGCCTTGGGCATAAAACTCATCTTTCAGTGTTGAACAACTTAACATTCAATGGCAGAGGTTTCATTTCCTATCTCTGAGATAACAGCAAATCAAGCTCAAAAACTGTGGGGGCTCAGAAATAATAAAAAAATGGATGTCTGATAGACACGATGAACAGATGCTGTGTCAGAAGGAAAGACCAATGCGTGAGTGCATACTGGTTTGGAAAAGATTGCTTTATCAAATGTGTCATTTGCTTCAAAGGACCTGCACTGGTGGCATCCATTGTGGGACATGAGCTTGTTAGCAAAGTAAAATAGAACAGCAGCTATGTCCTGATGACTGAATCCATCGAAATCACTAAAGTTGCTCAACTCAGTGTCTTCATTTGATATAGCATTGGTCGAAATTAGGTTAACTCATTTTTTCTAGTGTTGGTGTCATTGCCAAAACCCATTGCATGTCAGGTCTCACTGTGACTAAAACAGCTTTTTTTTTTTTTGTAAAATGTATTGAGACCTCCAAAGAAACAGGCTCTCCATTCTCTTGGTAATCAGCTACAGAGATATAAGTGTATTAAGTGTACAGGACACAAGTAGGTAACACTTGTGGCAGTTTGTTAACAAATTATATGTCTGGAATTGATATCAAGGTGTCACGATGCACTTATTTAAGGTTTTGGCACAAAGGGCCATCAGTTCCTTTTGTCTCAAAGGTTTGCAGAGGTAACTGTCCCCAACATCTCATCATTTCATGAGGGAAGTTTCTGAGGACTTGACTTGTAAGAAAGCCTTCACTTATTTTTTTCCCCCTAGAAAAGTACAATAAAAGGCAAGAGGAGTCAAAATGCTTCCCAGGTTTTTTTTTTTTTGGGGGGGGGGTTGAGACAGGGTTTCTCTGTATAGCCCTGGCTGTCCTGGAACTCATTTTGTAGACCAGGCTGGCCTCGAACTCGGAAATCCGCCTTCCTCTACCTCCCAAGTGCTAGAATTAAAGGCGTGCACCACCACGCCCTGCTGCTTTCCAGGGTTTAAGAGCATGTCTCTTCTAGGGATAAAATAGACACTGACTGGTCATTAGGATTTGTCTGGATCTGCTCCCCCATCTAGCCACCAGAGACACTACAGCACTGAAGGAAATAGACATATTTTGAAATTGGACATTGAATACATTGCTGATACTCAATAACAACTAAGCCCAACTCAAAATAAGTTCTATATGGCTGATGCCCCTGTCTAAATATCTGGGCTAAATATGGGTCAGGAGGAAAGAGATGTCAGCCTTTCTGAGATCTTCAGGTTTCGCTGAGCCCTTCAAGACTCCATAAGGCCATGGAAGGGGAAGAAAAACTTCCCAAGTTGATAATTCATCTCTAGGAAGCTAGCTACGCATTGGTGGTTCGATTTAGTTTCATCACATGAAAAGATACAAATGAAAAATATTAATCATCCTGTAGCATAACATTTTTGTACTTTTTAAAGTAAAGGCTTTCTTGTTTCGATTGCTTTGTAGCAGGGCAGCCAAAGGCTGTCTCTCAAATCAGTCATTTTTTTTTTTTCTGCCTCAGATTCCTGAATGCTAGAATTGAATCCTGAGTCACCTTGCCATATTGATAACCCCCTACACACACACACACACACACACACACACACACACACACACACACACGTGTGCGTGCCATAAAGGAATGTATTACAACATAATGAAACAAGAAGACTGACTAAAAAGTCCTAAGACCACAGGGTATTATTTGTTTTGTTTTGGCTTTTTCATCTGAAATGAAACCTTAGGAGTCCATAAACTTATTCTAACAACATGGACATTGGCCAAAACATTTCAGGTCATCTCCTTGGGAATTGCCTTCAAGGTTAGTTTCCAAGCTCCACAGAAAAATCAGTCTCATTATCCAATAGTCACACTCACATAATGCTAACATAAATTTAGCAGTGGAAATGGAATAATTTTAGATATATGGTCTAGATCTAATCTTTTCTTTACATGTGAGTATAAACTATCATTGAATTTTAATGTCAGTGATGAAAGTAAAAATTTAGTCCAACTTAAGTTCTATGTTTACAAGTGCCAAGCACTCAACTCAAGGTTTTTTTTGTTTTGTTTTGTTTTTTTGTTTTGGCTTTTCCGAGACAGGGTTTCTCTGTATAGCCCTGGCTGTCCTGGAATTCACCCTGTAGACCAGGCTGGCCTCGAACTCAGAAATCTGCCTGCCTCTGCCTCCCAAGTGCTGGGATTAAAGGCGTGCGCCACCACACCCGGCATCAACTCTAGTTTTCAATCAAAAAATAAGTGTATTACTCATTGGAACACAATGAACAATAAAAATCTAATAACATAAAATTTTGTGTTTAAATATTCATGGCTGTGTTTACAAGTCTACATGCATGATCTAGTGATTACATTTATGAAGTTTGATATTTCTTAGATGTTCCCAGTCTCCATCTGTTATCTAAAATATGTACTGATTTGTTCCCTATCATAAGCTGTGATTCACTTGTAATAAAATATTCCATATTATTAAAAATTAAAAACTGCCCCAAAGCAACAACACAATAACCACCTGCAAATGGAAAAGAAAGGAGCTAACATTTGGGTTGTCACTGACAAAGTGTTTATGGACATTTTGTTCTTGTTTAGTCCTTAGAAAGAACTCTGGGACGAATTCTTATTACAGTGTAGCTGGCTTACATACAACCTTGTAGTTTAACTTCCCCAAGTGTTTTTTTTTTTTTTAATTTCAACATCATTATTATTCTCTACTGCCTATTTCAATACCTAGGTCCTTCTCTTTTTAAAAATGTTTTCTTAAATTTATTTATTTATTATATGTAAGTACACTGTAGCTGTCTTCAGACATCCCAGAAGAGGGCCTCAGGTCTCATTACGGATGGTTGTAAGCCACCATGTGGTTGCTGGGATTTGAACTCAGGACTTTTGGAAGAGCAGTCAGTGCTCTTAACCACTGAGCCATCTCTCCAGCTCTAGATCCTTCTCTTAAAAACAAGCACAGAAGCAAATTCTAATCAGCATTGCTGTAAACTTTATCATATAAACTTTATAATATAAAAGATAAAAAACAAAAATCAGACTTTTTGACTGGCCTCTTTTTATTATGTTTTGTTTTTTTTCAAGACAGGATTTCACTATGTAGTCCTGGCTGTCCTAGAACTTATTTTGTAGACCACACTGGCCTCAAACTCAGAAAACTCAGAAATCTGTCAGCCTCTGCCTCCTGAGTGCTGGGATTAAAGGTGTGCGCCACCAACACCAACTCTTTTTTCCTCTCCTTTCCTTTTTCTTGTCAGGGTCTTATCTCTCCCAGGTTGGCCTCCAACTCTATGTACCTGAGAATAACCTTGTAAGTTTGAAGGTCTGATTCTTCTGCCTCTGCATCTCCAGTGCTATAATCACAAGCATGCACCACCAAGCCTGGTTGATGTGCTGTTTGGGATTAGATACAAAGTTGCTTTCATACTAGATAAGCACCCTACAAGATGAGCCATAACCCCTCCTCTTTCTTCTACTGTTTAATTTTTTTTTTTGTAAGGGTCTATGATTCCCGGAAAAATGATACTCTGGCTCAAATAGTATGTAAGCACAAAGAGTGTTTTCTTTTGCAGAAGACCAGCATACTGGAGTTTCCATTACCAAGATAGAGAGACAACCAAATGAGTTCGCAGGGTCGATTTAAAGCACATTGGAATTCCAAGGTAGATGGGCTTTATCTTACTCCATCTCCAGGCATTCAGGAACCATTATCAGGGTGTGAAGGCTGGAAACTGTTGAGGAATTCTGGGGTAGATGAGCTTTTCTCTATCTCTAGGCATTCAGGAACCATTATCAGGGTGTGAAGGCTGGAGCCTGGGGTTTTTTCTATTCGTAGTTGGTTTGCCTGGGCTTGCCCAGTTCTTAGGTCTAGTCTCCTTGACTACAAATTTGAGGTCTGTCATGGAGGCAGCCTAGCCCTTGCAGTTTGTTTTGTGAAACAGGATTTCTCTGTGTAACAGCCTTGGCCATACTGGAACTCCCTCTGTAATTCTGCTTGTACCGGAACTCAGAGAACCACCTACACCCACCTACCTTTGTCCCCGGTGTGCTGGGATTAAAGTTGTGCATCACCAAACTCTGCTCCAGTTTTTCCACTCTTCATATAAGTAAGCAGTAAGAATAAGAAAAAGATGAGCTATTCCTTAAAAATTACATTAATGTTGGTTCTAGTGAAACTGAAGTTCCAACAGGAATATACTCAGGTGGGAATTTCACATATTCCATGGTCGCATAATCATGACAAATATAAACGGTAATGGCATTCACAGAATACATGAGATTACAGATGGCAAACTGAAAATAATGAATCAAATTTCTGGTGTTTCAGGGATCCTTCAGGATCCTTCATCTCCTAACAAATATTTAAGCATAACTTATAATTAATTAACAGTAAACCTGATTTTAATAACATTTGTGTCCCATGATCCTGTAACTGTTCTAATCAGTGATTGCCAAATTGTCCCAAAGATCAGGATGGGGTTTTAAGAAAAAGTACTTGTACTGTTACAAAATGTCTCCTCTGGATTGTCACAGATTGCCCTTTAACCTTTTATTGTTATCTCCAGCTACATCTCCTGTTCTTTCTTACTCAAATAGTGTTATGTAATGTAAATGTCCTTCATTCCCCCAAACTCCGGATCTGTCTTCTTTTCTTCTCCTGACCACCATTAATCCTTGCTGGTGAATTTTCTCTGACTTCCCTCTACTCCCAGCAATTGGCCTTAAGCCCAGGGTAGAGGGAATTGAGGGCTCAAAACAATTGGTTTGGGTTTGTTCTTCCGGGTTTCCCCAAGTTGGTTGGTTACTGAAAAGCCACCTATCACATGAAAAAAAAAAATGCCCCCATTCAACAGGTTAATCAAAGTTTTTAGGGATTATGGTTGCTACTGTAATGAAACAATAATCACAAAAATAATTTAAACAGTTTTATTAAGTCAAACAACAATTTTCAGGATCCTGGATATTGCTTTTTGAATACAAACATAGTGAAAATAACAAAGCAAATACTCCACTTTTTAGTTTTAAGCATCAGATCAGATATTAGAAAGAGATTTGCAACAGTGCATGAGAATCGTGCCTACTGGCTTCTGAACAAGGTCCCTCATCACCAGCATCTTCCCATTTCTAAATCCTAAATTGGTGGGGAAGCCTTTTTGCTTTTTTCATTTCAGAAATGATTGCTCAACACAGAATGCAATACACCAAAAGAGAAAAATAGTCCTTTTTTTTTTAGACCTAAGGAAGACACTACTACTCTTAAAATGATCACTTCAAGGTAACAGACATCCAAATTGATGTGGTTTTCTTTGAAACCTCATCAGTAAATCATTTCTTGCACAGTAGGTTCAGCATTAACCCTGCATTTAGGATAGGAAGTGTTATGGAGGACTGGTTGCTGCATACCAACGTCAGTATCAAGTTCTTCATCAGGAATTAGAGACTGTCCCAGATACCAAGCAGGACAACACTGGCAAGAAAACAAAAAGTGAACTGCAGATAGGTCAAATTTTCTTACAGAAAAAAAAAAATCATAAAATATTACGTGGATATGTTGTTTTAAACTGCTAGTTTATAGTAAAACAAGAAGTAATGTCTTATTTCTAGCCGTTTATTTCCAAATGGTCTCTACATAGATTGCATTTTCAAAAAGCAATTTAGACAATGCACATAGCCTACTAGAGAGCAAATATTATAAACTTGCCATTTGTTGAAAGGTGTTTTATAGCTGCTATAAAGCTTCTGCTCCTCTAGTCAGCAGATTAGCAAGCAGGTTGAAGTGGTATCACATGAGAAATACACAAAATTGCTTAGTTCCTTAGCTGCTTTAGTTGTAACATGTGTTTTGAAACATAAGTGCCTCTAATTTTCAAAGACCTTTTGCGCCTGTGTTAAGTTACCATTAGTCCAAGTGGTGTGAACAGTTCTCTCTTCAAATGCTTCCTGCAAACTTAAGCTTTTCAAGCTGTACAGTTCAACCATTAGTTAGGAGAGAAACAAAAACCTCAGTGAGAAAAGAACTGCCTTTGGAGTCACAAATATAAGTTGCCCCGTTTTCCAGAAATTCCATTCACATAATTCCTATTAAAAAAAAAGAAAAGTCAACCAGTTTATCTATTAAGTAAGTGACCCAAAGACAGCTCAGGAATCCAGAAGAAACCGGTCACCAAAGCATCTTAGCTTGATTTTAAAGTTAACTGAGGAGAATACAAGCTCAAACCCCTAACTGATTTACCCATGGCTAACACTTTTCCAATTGAAAGAATTTTCCTTTTTTTTTTTTTTTTCCAAACTTGATATCAAGAGATTTAATCGGGGGAAAAAAAGAGCTAACAATTCAGACAGGCTTCAAACGGAAAAGCAATTATCAAGCAAACGCACTTTATTTCATTTGTTCTCCCAAAGATGTCAGTAGATCATTCCATCGTAGTCATATAGGATGGCCAAGCCTGGGAAGGAAACTTCACCCACAGGAAAGAGGGGGGGGAAATTAACTTGGTGGCAATTTCAAAATAGTTTTCAAACTGCTGAAGAGTCTCCAGCTCCTTTGACATGCAGAAATCACACATAATAAAAGCACAGAAAATACTACAGAGCATGCTAATTTTAATTGCCCAGAGGTTTTCAATGCAAAACACCACAACTTAAATGCATAGTCCAAATTCTTGCTCCAAAGCCTCTGTCTTTGTGCACTGAAAAGAAGGAAAGACAACCCCACCAATTGTTCTCTGCAGATAAAGGCACTGTTTTGCAGATTTCCCCCAGAACAGTGCCAGACTTGCTAATGACCTGCCCACCCACCTGGGGCCCTTCCCAAGGTGGCCATCAGGAACTGCCCCACATCTTCAGAAGCTGGAATGCTTGATAGTGGACAACCCCCAAGAAGGTTGTCCTTTCGCTTGGACGCAGGTCTTTAGGAGCACCTAGAAGAGTTAGTGAACCTTATTTGCCTAGAGTCAATAAAGTACACCTTTTTAAAATGTCATTTTCCTGACTACGACACATATAAAGATGAATCCGTAGCATTTTTATTTTCCTGTGGAAGAAACAGCTCAAGACCACAGAGTTTCACACTCTGGCATGAGGCAGTTAAGCCAAAAACTGAAATAAGTTTTGGATATTTCGGGCCCCTTTCCCCTTTAACCTAAGAGTACCAGCTGTGTACACACACAAAAGCGTTAACGGTGCTGATTCTGTCTGTGTGTGTTTGTGTGTGTGTGTGGGGGGGGGTGTTCGTTAAATGAGTTATGCTGAAAACAAGGCCGGCCTGGGGAAAGGGTAGAATACGATCTCTCAAAGGTACAACTGGGGCGACAAGCCTCTGTTTCCCTCCAAACTGGCTTGACCATTGTCCTGAGAAGAGAACACATTGTCCACTGTTGTTCGTTTTTTAAGGACTCGAAGGTGCTGTGAAATTCCAACAAGGGCACGGTTAACGCGAAATCGCACACACACACACCACATGAGAAGGGGGAAAGGGACATCTGTGTGTGCCAGGAGCTTCTTCTGTTGGGTTTTGTTCCCCCAAATATTTTGAGAGCACCCAGTATCCCGAAAGAGCGCATCAATTCCCCACCAGAGTGACCAGAAAGAACTTCTTCGCTTCCGTTTTTTGTCTGTTTGTTTTTAAACTGCGTCCAACTGCCACGACCTACATTGTCCCGCGAGGCGCCAGCGCTGAGGAATAACCAGGGAATCTCAACGACAACACAGCACGGCAGCCGGTAGTCTGCGTTGTGCGGCGCTCTGCGGGGGTTCGCATCCGGCCGCCATGTTCCCGACTCGAGAGCCGCCCCCAAACCAACCCTCCTTTCCACATCCCTCTCCTTTCCTCCCGCCCTCCCCGCGAGGCTGCTTTTAATCCCCCCCCAACCCCCTGGCCGCAAAATCCTGCTCGACGGCTGCAAGGCTTTGCGCCTGCGCGCCGCGCCCGCGGGGATGGGGGTGGGGGGAGTCCTAAGGTCCCCGGTCTGGGCTTGAAAAGGCCGAAGCCACGGGGAGCAGGGGCGGGGTTGAAGCCCGGACCGGAGCCTCCTCTTTCCTCCCTGCGGGTCCCCGCTAAGGCCCCGGCCGAGCTCTCACACGTGCGCGCTAAAAACCCACTTCAAAGTGTGTTCGCCGTGCCGAGGAGGCCCCTTTTGGGTCAGCCTCCTACTCAGGGAATGCAGGAGCCTCGCCGCCTCCCTTCCCAGCACGGCACCGCAGAGGCGCTTGGAGAGCCTAGCAAGAGGGCGTTTGCCGAGTGATGCCGGTGCCGCAAGTGTCCTTCCTTCGCGGACCAGCGTCCTCACCCACCCCCCACCCCCACCGCCAGTGGAAAAGGAATTGAACACAAAGTTTGCTGGCAGCGCTGTGCTGTAGTCTTAGGAGATCGCTATTGTTTGGGCTCGAATTGACCCCAGGTCGGGATTAGGCCGAAGCTGATTTCTGCTTTACAGCCCCGCCGGCCTAATGAGGCCGAGAGGCGATGGGGCGCAAAGCATCCTCAGAGCCCAAGGCGATCGGCTAGCTTATGGCCGCCAAGGGCCCTGTTGGTGGAGGTCAAAGGGTCAGCGGGCAGAAACCGCGAGAGAATTGACCCTAGGAAATGAGGTCCCCTCCTCCCTGCCCAAACCTCAAGCTGAGATTTAGAAGAATTTTGGTGTGTGGACAGGGGCTCCCCAAGGACTACTGAAACCCCTAGAGTGATTCTCCTCTCCTTCCCCCATACTAGAGCCCAACTGGAGCCTTGGCGCTTCAGAGCCTATGACAGAAAACAAGCTTAGATACTAGTTACAGTGGTACCTTCCATTCATATGGTGGCAGAGCCTTTCAAAAACTTACAAGGACTACTGGTTTGGGCAGATTTCGTAGGAGGAAAGCGGGATATGGAAGCCAGGGGCAAAATAGGCAAGAAGTCAAGCAGAAATTCGGAGCACACCATGTCTGGAAGGCTTTGGGAACACTAACTAGGTCACCCTTCATAGTACCTACTAGACAGTCTTACCCTAAATGCTGATCTTTGAGCCTTCCAAACTTGATGGAGGCCAGAGCTCACCAGCCATGCTTGGAAACACCCCCTTTTCCCCTCTCTTGAGATATTATGCTAACCTACTCATTTTCAAGGAGTAGATTACTAAGGACCAAGCTTGGACTTGGAGCTTTAGCATTTGTGACTTGGGGTGTGTGGTTACTGTCTTGGGTTGCTTAGTTTGTATTCAAGAATATAAATATGCATTCCCTATGCCAGATTATGGGCAAGAAAAAAAAAGTCAAAGGATTCAAAGAAACCAAGTTTTCTTTGTGAAAAAAGAAATGCATAAACATAATTTCAAGACATTTGCTGTATACAAATCAAGAGGGAATCATGAGAAGCACATTTTTTAGTAGTTATTAGGTTATCATTGTTATTTGTCAGTTTCCTCTCATAGGACAATGAAGTGCTTTTCTGTAAAGAATCTATGGTAGTAGAATATTTTCAAGCCACTAATGAAATATTTCGTGTTATTTAATTAACATAAGCAAGGGGTTTTAGCCAGTATTACTCAACCTATCTCTACCTAAAGCTAGGTTAGGACTGGGGACAGCAGAGATGGAACTCATGACGAAACAGTAAATTGTGGAAGCCCATTGAATATGTAGAAGAAAGGCTGGCCATTTATATTTCACAGTGACACAAATTTAGTCAGTCTTATGAATAAAAAGCCCACTGAAAAAATTGCTGAGCATTTAAAATTGTCTCTGGTTTCTATGAAGCGTAAAGCCTGAAATATGGATGTGGTCCAAACACTCACTGTCAAGGACAAGATTGGGATGT
This sequence comes from Mus pahari, assembly GCF_900095145.1. NCBI lineage: Eukaryota > Metazoa > Chordata > Mammalia > Rodentia > Muridae > Mus > Mus pahari. Next base: position 48,926,828 of record NC_034613.1, on the reverse strand, counting down.
CTGAGTGGGGTGTGATGAACGGACCAAGTTACCTGCTCAGCACATGCATGATCATCCCAATTTCTGTTCATGGCCTTCAGGTGGACACCAGCAAAGCAAAGTGCAAGAGACACCATTTTTCACTAACAAAATATTGCCTCCAAAGAAAAAACTGTCAATACTTAGTTGGTGACAAAAAATAAAAATAAAAAAGCAGATAACAAAATGGAAAATTTGAATGGACCTTTGGGAATCAAAGTTTGTTTTAAAACACCAGAAATTCTCTAAGCATTTCAATTTTAGATTGATTTATTTGAACATGGGAAAAATATTGGGCACCAAATACAAAAAAAGTTATAACATAAATAGGATGTGCCAAGACTTTATTTCTTCAGAAAGAACAATCAACAAAATTCTAGAATTGAAAATGATTATATAATATCAAATTGACTGTCACCAAAAACTGAGAGCATTGCCCCTTAAAGCGAAAGAGGTACTTAAGCCTATTCATTACATTTCTACATACTTTACAATTCCTTATCTCCACTTTTCTGTTATTCATGCAGAGATTGGGCTCTCAATAACCAACAGCACCCTAAAAAACATCTCCAAACTCTACCCACTTCAACCCCCCCCAAATAGTGATCAGTTTCTTTTCCATAGACCCATTGTAAAAAGAACTGTTTGTCCAAATGAGTTGCTTCACTGAAGATTAAATGGATTGTTAACATTTTATCACAAAACAAACAACCGTTTTTCATTGTTACTGATTTTAATGGAAACAATGCTCTTAACATCTTTGCCTACAAGTAATGAACTTTAAAAATAAAGTATTTTGCAAATGTTTTTCTTTCCACAGTATNATTTAGGAACTGCTGNAGTTATTACACCGCTATATAAACATTATGAGTAATTGTGATAATCATGAATTGAACTATATACAAATCAGCAGCCTTTGCCATCCAAAATTTAAAGACTGTTGTTTTTTTGTTGTTTTTTGTTTTTTTTTAATTTTTTTTAAGAAGCACTTTAACCATGAGAAGCACTGTTTAACTGGCCTTGCTCATTGCCATTTCAGAGGTGTGCTATCCTTTGAAGCTAAATAGATTTGATTGGCAGATTAGGTACGTCATAGATACAAACATATAGGTATATTATGAGTGATCTCTCAACAGACATGCATCCTGCCATAATTTTCATTTTTATGTAAAGTAATAAAGAACTAAGGGACATAAAACTAATTAGGTTACCTTCTGTTTATATATATGTATATATATATATATATATATATATATATATATATATATATATATATATATATATATATATATGGCAGGAATGATTAAACCCAGCCTCTCAGTCTTTGAAGTACAAGATTGAGATGTCAGGGCCACTACGTGAATTGATCAGTATTATTTGATTTGCATGCCGAAAATCCAGGACAAACACATTTAAACTCGCAGTTAAACAACCATCTGAGCTAAAGACAGGAGGGTCCTCCCCAGATGGAAACTGACATTGTAAGGAATCTAGACTGCAATAGAAAAATAATTTAACAATTAAAAAAGGGATCTGAGTGAGTTATAAATACCAACAAACAAAATTCAATTTACTCATGTCTCCTATTTCTGGGAGGCTATTACAAAACAAAAAAGTCAGTATGGTTCAAAAATTGTAAATTGTGTTCCTTTTCTCAAAACAATAATTGTTTAATGCTAAAAGCAGTTATAATCAAAAGCTGTACAGAATTTGTTAGAAAACATTTATCCATAAATATTGTTCAGTTCCCGGCACTTGCAGCAATAATTAAATTACAAACGATAAATATGGCATCAACGGATATGTATTTACAAAAAAAGAAAAGTTATTACAAAAGGCAACTGTATACTAAACGTCACAATCTGTGTAGAGTAACATCATATCCTCAGCCTGAAAAAATACTGAACAAGTTTCGACCCCATTAGACGAAGATACATTCACAAGTGTAATGCTTTGAAGAAAAGTTCAAGACATAACAGGACTTTGGCATGGTTTAAGACCGTGAGAGTTTAAACAATCACCACTAAGGCGAAGGAGACTTTTCATCAGTTTAACATCACCACCACCAAGCCATCGATAACTTCCTCAAGAAACAGGACAGTGTTAATTAAATGTTTTGAAGGAGTTTCAGAACGGGGTGTACAGAGAGCAAGAGGAGGGGGCAGGAAAAGCAGTGAAAAGATTTTGTAAAAAATTCCTTCAAATGCCAAAACATATGTTCTAATCCTGAGAAAAGGGCATGGCTACTTTTGGATCTTGCCCCAAACCTTCCTGAACAATTGCAATTACCAAGATGTAGCCCTATATATGGCCTCTTGCTTTAAAACTCCATTTCCATTTGATTTGTCTCAGTTTTCTTTTTTTAAATGCATTTTGGTTGTCCTCAGACGTACCATTCGTTAAAATTGGGAGGAAGTCCAGGGTTGTGGCTGGTGCTAGTTTGAACTGCAGAAGGGGTTTTAGTGGTATCTTTACTGTTTGCAGAAGCTATAGCGGGTGGAGTGGAAGATTCATAGCCTGAACTGGCAGCAGGGGAGGAATCTGACCCTTGAGATTCATGAACCTAAAATTAACATGTATATATTATAATGAATATAATTCCAACTGGCAATGTGAAAGCAACAATAAATAAATAAATAAACCCCCAAATAACAACAAAACAAGATCAGATTTGAGTACTATAAGAGAGCAAGACCTCCCGCTGTCCACTTAAACGAGACATAGGATTTAAGAAAATTGTTTTTCCATATTACTGATGTCTAGATACTTCTAGCATTCCCACCAAAAACCAGGCTGGAAAAGAAATAAAGAATTCCATTTTAGTCGTGCTACTTAAAAAAAAAAAAATGCTTTCTCCGTGGATGGAGTGGGCAAGTAGTTATTCTGCTGGCCCTATAAAATAGTCACTCTAGATTTCACTTTCAGAATTCGGCCTGGGAAAGCAGGTACAGAGATGAGTGACACAGGGGTGGCTTGGGGGTTGGGTGCTCTGAATTCCCACACAAATGTGTTGGAATCAGACTGAGCTCCTTGGCCCTATTGTTTTATCTGAAGCGGAGGAGCAAACGAATGACACTACCCCGGGTTCGGAGCGCCCACTCCGGATTCCCATCGTGGGCTGAGATAGGATAAGGTGGCTCAAGCCCTGGCGAGCTCCGTTAGAGCTTCCCAGTAAACAACTGATTGTTCCCTCCACTCTCTTCCCCCTCCCAACTCAGCTCTCTCCTTCTCGACCCCCCTCCACCCCCATCCTCAAAAGGGGTTCAAGGTGTCAGTGCTGGAGCAAATCGGATTTAACGTGAAGGATAGAGGGTTGGCAGCGCGGGCACTTCCGTTCTGCGGCCCGGTATCAGGCCGAATGTTTACAAACCGCCGACCGCTAATAAAGAGGTAATTACCTTCATGTGTTTGCGCAGGGAGCTCGGGTGTGTGTAGGACTTGTCGCACACTTTACAGATATAGGGCTTGTCCGAGGTGTGCACATGCATGTGCTTCTTGCGGTCGCTGCTGTTGGCAAACCGTCTGTCACAGCCTTCGAATTCACATTTGAAAGGTTTCTCACCTGCAAAAGGCAAAAATGCAAAATAGGGGGAGGGAGAGAATATAGTTAAACCCAGAAACTTCTCAGAGTGGTGAGCGGGAGATTGAAAGTCCGGCGGTCTTTCTGCAGAGGGGAAGCGCAGACAGTGGAAGGACGTAGCATCTGTTTTCCCCGGAGGGAAAAAACAAAAAACAAAAAACAAAAAAAACCCCAGAGCATTGATTGAGCTGGCTAAGTTGGGGAGTGATCTTAGGCAGGGGTAGAGTAGGGCCGGCCCAGAACCCGAACATCCATCCCTTTGTTCTCTCAGGAGCAGAAAGCTGGGGGGTCCTCAGAAGTTTACCCTAAGTTGTGCTTCTACTCCAAAAGAACCAGGGCTCCCAATGTGCGGGCACATAACGCCACCATCTAGGCAGTGTAACCAAGCTGGGTAGGACAATGGGCCGGGAATGGGACAGTCCTATCCGTCCCCTTCTTTGTGTCTTTTCATTTGCCTCTTTCAGATGTAGCGGTTTTGCTAAGCCTGGTATTCTTACTAATTTTCGGAAAGAGAACACTACATAAATCTGGGGACTACACACAATTTTTCAAGAGATGCTGAGCAAGCCACAGAAACCAGTGCCTTTTCTACTTTATCTTTCCTCCAAAAGACTAAACTGAACCTGGAACTCCAAATAAAAATAGTTTGACAAAAGTATCAGTCATTTAATTAGGAGATATGCCAATCAAGTGTAAAAAAGAACGGAAGTAACCAAAGTTAGTTTTCATTAGCATTTCTATGGTTGCCTTCCCCGAATGTGTTCAGAGAGCTAAGTCGCTTGTAAGCAATATACTCCCAACACATTCGGAGTCTCTTCCTAGTAACCCAGAAAAGAACACAAAAAGAGGTGGCGCCAGTTGGTTCCTGGGCGCGAGAAGGTCCCAATTAGTTCTTGAGACCACAGCAGTCTGTTCGGGAACTTAGAACTCGGCAAAAGCGCCGCAGGTTCCCGGTGGGTGAGGGGTGGAGAGGCTGTGACAGCGCTTCGTACTGAATGGTCTCGGCGGGGCGCCGCCCCTTGGCTTGGCCTCCACCCCTCTCCCTCTCTCGCAGTTCAGGTCTGCTTGGTGGCAGGGTGTCCCTGGGGAGACCCGCGCCCACCTGTCTGCTCCCCCTTACCTGTATGGGTCCTCTTGTGGATCTTGAGGTTCTCAGAGCGGGCAAAAATCTTCCCGCAGCCCGGGAAGGGACACGGGAAGGGTTTCTCGCCAGTGTGCACTCGGATATGGTTGACCAGTTTGTACTTCGCCTTGAAGGACTTGCCTTCACGGGGACATTCCTCCCAATAGCAGACGTGGTTGTTCTGCTCCGGGCCCCCCACATGCTCCATGGTAACATGCGTAACCAACTCATGCATGGTGCTGAAGGTCCGGTCGCAGCTCTTCTTGGGCCGGCTCAGTTGAGCCTCCTCGATCCACTTACAGGACAGCTCCTGCTTGATGGGCTGCCGCATGTAACGGAAGAAGGCGCCCGGCCCGTGGTGGGCCGCCACGTTCACGCCCATGTTCATGTTCATGGGGCTATAGTTAGGGAACTGCGCACTGGCCGCGTAGGGGTCCGTGCGCGGGCTAGCCACGGGGCGGTACGGGTCTGCACGGCCAAATAGCTCCCCGCGCAGCCCCAGATGGACCTGATTGTTGTCCACGTGCCCTGTGGGCGACGGGTGCCCAGCGCCCTGCTCATGAAGCCCAGGAAAGAGCAAGTAGCTAGGAGGCTCAGGAATACCAGCTGGAGCGTGAAGACTGCTCGCGGAGCCAGCGAAAAGCCCGTGCTGCCCGCCCCCGGAGGCTGCCTCGCTGAGCCCAGAACCGCGCTGACGGAACAGAAAGTCGCGCGTGGAGTTGAAAGCGGCAGAGGCAGCGCCGCCGTAGGTGGGCACCTGGCTGGCGTGATGGTGGTGATGGTGGTGGTGATGGTGGCCCAGGGCATTGGCATAACCTGAACCCTGCGGTGTGAACGCTGAGCTCTGGCCCGAAGACAGATCGTGAGCGGTGGCTGGGCTCAGCTTGAAGGCGGCGGCGGCAGCAGCAGCGGCCGCAGCGTGGGTTGAGTCCCCAAAGGGATTCAATCCCATGCCTGCAGGCTCGCGGTTGGGCATCTCGTGGTGGCGCGGAGCACCGAAGCTTCCCACTCCCAACCCAGGGAACTGCGGGCCTCCGTCCAGGAGCATCGTCATAGGTAGGGCGTTCTGGACACAGAAGATCCGGCCGAAGTGAGCAAGGGTGCAGGCGAAGGAGATCCCTGAAGGGCCGTAGTCGAAAAGGGATGGCGGCGGTTGAACACTGGCTGGAGACCCCCTAGGCGCTACCCGGAGCAGCAACTTTCCTAGGCTGTGAGAGTCTCCTGCAGAGGGACGGGAGGGAGGAGGGGAAGAAAAAGGATAGGGGGTAGGGCGATGGGAGAGGAGGAGGGAGGAGAAGGGAGGAGAAAAGACTCTAGGACTAAATCTGCTTAACAAACTAACAGGAGCGCACAAAGAAAAATAAGCAAAATAATAAGTGGAGGGCGGGGTTTGTCAATCCTGTCCCGGACACCCCTCCTCTACTCAAGAGCGCGGAACCACGGGGCCAGAGGCTCCTCGGGTCCCGGCTTTCAGGCGCAACTGCACCAAGGAGCAGAGGCGGAACGTGGCCAGAGGGCAGGCAGCCTGCAGTAAGCAGGCTCGAACCTCACTGCTCCCCTCGCGAGTCCAAGCCTCTTCACCTCCAGAGTAATGTCCTTGGACTGATAAAGTCAATCACTCACTCCTCGCACATAAACCGAGCGGGAGGCTGGGCAGCGCGCACCAATGGGGAGCCAGCTGGCCTGAGATCACCTGACCCCCGGCCCTGTCGCCCATTGGCCACCGCCACACTGATTGGCAGCGCGAAGCGGAGAACATGGCAGCCGCTGCCGGGCGACCCCAGCTGATTGGGTAGCTGCGGAGCGCCTGGCAGGTGAGGCAGCCGCTGCTCAGCGTCCCTGAAAGGGATCCGCCGAGCTTGCGAGGCTGTGGGGAACTGGGGCCAGGCTGCCGCAAGCAGCGGGACAGAGCTGAGCCTCTCCCTGGCTTGGCCCTGATCCAAGCCGGCCGCAAGCACCCCTCGCACGCTCGGTACCCGCCTAGGCTAAAGAAACTCTTTGACCCAAGAAGATACTAGTCCCTGCCATTCCCTTTCGGTCCAGAAGACACCGTGGTACCCACTTGGGACCCTGCTGCCTCACCACCTTCAGAACGTTTTCCTTCCGTAGGTACGGAGAACAAATTCCCGCATGAGTTGGGCAAATCTGTGTTCCTGATCAGCTGTGGCTTCCACCCCATACCCCACTAGGAGATTCCAGACCCAGACCGGATCAGTTCCCTCCCTGCCTGTGCCCCAAACTAGAGGTAGCTGTCCACTGCCCAAACTAGAAGAAACGATAGCTCATAGAGTCTACTACCGGCAATGGCAATTCGGAGTCAGACTGTGACCGTGTGGTCTGTGATTAGCGGCTGTACTCACTGCTCAGCAACATCCCCTCGCCCCGTGATACAACAGACAACAATACAACAGCCATGTACAACACAACCTAAGCAAATAGTAGGAAACACGAATGAAGCACAGAAAGCAAGCACGCCTCCTGAAAGACGCATAACATACTCAATAAAGTAAGCAACAGAGTATTAACACTAAACAAAGCACAGCGAGCATATAGACACATACCAGAAACATGCATAGATGCTAAATAAATGTGTGAGAACACAGCCTTTGTATGCAAAACACAGAGTAAGCACACTAGACAGTAACTGTGCTTTTCGTGTGGCTGAAGCAACAAGCTTTGAATACTCAACATTTTGAAACGCCAAAGTGTTAAAAGGACAACAGGGAATGGAATTTTTCTCCCCTTTTAACATCCCGGGTTTGCTCTCTTCTCTGCCTACCCAGTGAAGCACCTAGTGACTCAGGGAAGCAGTCACTCCCTTAAGGAATTGTTTTCCAGGGAACTGTGTTGGAGTGGCCTCTTTACCCACCACTCATCCCCTGGTGAGAGGGTTTTTTTTCCCCCTCTGAACAAAATGACCAGAAGCAGGGTTATAAATCCACCCATGATTTGTGCAGCAAAGCACTAGCAAAGGGTGGAAGAAAATGACTGGGAAGAAAAGGCTGAGAGGTGACTGGGATTGTCACATCCCAAGCAGGGCAAAGCCTCCAAAGTCTATGCCTTGAGGCAGGCTCACAGTCTGGCCGCCATCTCTCTGTAGGAAACAACATCTGATCAAGTTCAGAGGCGTCAGGAGAGACCGCCTCAAGCAGCGCGTTAGAACTGCAGCTTTTCCGTTTCTGCCCTCCTCCTATCTGACTGATCTGGCCAACACCTCACCTTCTAAGATAGTTTGCAGAGAGAAGGTGCTACTGACACATCTTATAGTAAGTCACCCCTTCACAGCCAATTCACCCTAATCTCACTCCACATTTAGAGCCCTCTCCCCAAATTGCAAGGTGAGAGTGCCCTGATGACTTAAATTACTGCATTTACCGAAAACAAGCTCTTAAAAAAATAAAAAGCAAAGCTTTCTCTCCCTCTACAGAGTTTCTTTGCGGGTGGGGTGGGGAGTTTTAGAGAATAACAAATATGCTTAAATCATGCAAATGAATCCCGTGGAGTCAGGTTTTTCCTTAATTTCCTTCTGAGCACCCCAGTACCTCTCCTCACCCCTACCACCCCAGGACTTCTAACTGCTTAGTAAAAAGTTTGGCTCCCATCAGCTTGGAGATCCAGGGAAGGCAGCTGTCCCGCCACCGCTAGAGTTTCCCGGCAGTCCCTGCAGATACCCGGATAAGCGAGGGTCTAGCAGGATTGGAAGTCTGAGCAAGCTACCGGGCAATGGCTTGGCGAAGAAGGTTGGCAGCTGGGGACTAGCATTCCTCTTTTTGGGGAGGAGTCTCGAACGCAGGGCAAGGGGATGATGCTGCCGCTGCTGACCTACCGGGTACCGAATGTCCGTTTTGATGCGGCCACATTCCGATAATTAATTGCCTCCAGCACGTGCTCTGCAGTCCCTGGAACAAAAAGGCATAATTCAATTAGATCATCAACCGAGAAGTGGGAAGGTGGGAAGGGGGAGGGGGGAGTCCTAGTTAAGGGGCAGACCCGAGGCGGTTCAGCTAGGCCAAAACCCAGGCAGAGGAGCTCTTCCCAAGGCAGCCAGGCCCCTTAGGAGTGCAGTTGTTCAGTGAGGCTCAGGGGTTCCAGATATTTCCCAAAGGATGATACTGGGGACTCTATGAGCAGCAGGACACAGGCAGGCCATTTCGAATTCTGTTGTGGTTGGTTTGGGTGGGAGTTTCCATATTTGGGGAGGGGAAAGCCTGACTCTTAGTCGCGATGGAAAGCAGTATGTCTCCAGTTGTAGCAAGTCACCACATAAAAAAAATAAAGCTCCCTGTGTCTCATAAAACGCCTCACAGTGTTGTTGGGCAAGAGAAAAGTTCACTTTTTCTCAGGACTTGCAGCTTCTCTCTCAAGGTGCTTTTTTGGAAGGAGACTCTGGGAAAGACTTGCGGTGGGGGGTGTACCTAGAGCTTTGGGGAGCTGAGTCCAAGAGCCAGCCGAGTGGCGACTTGAAAGAGCAAAAAATTCCCCCATACAGAAGCTAGGGCCAGAGGTGCAAAGTATTCCTAGTCGTGCCCCTCCCCTCCCCCTCTCCCAGGTGCAGGAAGGAATCATGGCGTCAGACAGGACCACTCGAACCTGGGTCGTGGTTCTTATTTTCCACTATAACCGAAGATCCCTCAGCAACTTTGGCTTACTGGGGTTTACATGTGTATTAGGCAGCCTAAATTAACCAATAAATCTCTTTTATGTGTCCCCCAGTTGTATGTGGTCTGGTCTAAATATCCACATGTCTGCATGGATAGGATATATAATAGGATCCTTTCCCTCACACTGAGTTCAAACAGTAAAGGGGGAAAAGATTATTTTTTTATACCCAAATCTAAAGCAATAAATAAAATCAGAGAAACCTATCATTGCCAAACGAGCAAGGCTTTTGAGTCTGAGTCTTTGTAGAACCTATCTTGGAGGAGGAGGAGGAGGAGGAGGAGGAGGAGGAAAAGGAGGAGAGAGAAAAGACCGCTGTGAGGGGCAACAGGGTAGAACTGGTTTCTCCATAGATCCCAGAGCCTCAATAGGCAGCACTTTGCCTTCCAGTCGCCTCAAAAAACAAAATATGTGCCGCACATTGTGTTATCATGCAGTCTTTTTTAAAAATTCTGTAGCGGACACGAAATGATCCTAAGTCGGAGACCTAGCAATTTTCTTTAAGTCGAAGGGAAACACTGCGGTCTTTTCTTCTGTTTTATATTTAGAAAAGGCTTGCAATCTAACACTCACAACATTTTAAAGACCCTTTAAACCCAGCAAGCGGATTTCCGTTCTGCCAATGCTTCCTGATTTATTTCAATAAATGAATCTTTGAATCCAGGAAGGGAATTATTCCAAGACGCTGAATTTGGTGCCCCTGCATCTCCCCAGTGGCGAACAAAGTATTTCTCCTTGAAACGTGTCCTTGAAACTCACCATTATAAGAAGGGTTTTTTTTGTTTGTTTGTTTTTTGGTTTTTGGTTTTTTTACTGGTAAACGACAATTTCTTTACATAAATCTCCACCTCTCTTCAGAGTTCCAGATCTTTTAAAAAGAAAAAAAAGAAGAAAGAGGAAAAAAGGGAGGGAAACCCACAAGTGGCAATAAAAAATGAAGGAAGAAGAAAATAAGGGTAAGAATGTGTCTTTATTTATATGCTAAGATAAAGCTCTTAATTGGCATTAGCGGTAGAGCTGAGCATACTCTGGGACCTGCGGACACACTCACCAGGCATTCTCTGAGCTCCACATTTCACTGACTCCACCAGTTTTCACTATAGTCTGGTCATCTGGCAGATATTTTAAAAGTCCTAAATACCTTTAAAAATTAATAGAGAATCAACAGATAGGTATTGTTAATCAACCTTTTTTTCCCTTAAAAATTGTTTTGTCTTTGTCCTATGCAGTTTCAAGACATACTGCTGCCCAATGTAATGAAATGCAGACAAGACAAGGCTGAGACTTTTAATTGCACTTGTCAATCAGGACTGTACAGATATATACCCTTGAACTTCGGAGATGCAGGTTGCAGTAAATGGGGCTAAACTTAGAGACACAGGCAGGCACTTAAACCAAGGCTATGAAAATCCACTTCAGATCAAGCAGGTCATTCCTGAAGTCCAGGAGACTGGAGGAGACAGTACTCATGAGCCCAGCCTGGTGAAAGGTTCCAGAGAAATGATGGTCCTGTCTCCTTAGGTGCTGTCACCCAAGAGTTCCTTTACACCTCCACGATGTACCCAGTTGTTTGTCTCCAGTAGCCATGTGGCTTGGATGCCAAAAAGGACAAGTCACATTGAAAAAGAATTTCTTTCTTTTTTTTTTTTTTTGAGACCAGAATACCTTGTAGTGGCAGATCTAGAAGACAAAGACTACCAGAAGAGGTGCACAATGGTACAGTTTTAAATGAACTATTTTAGTCACTAAATAGCACATTTGATGTACATTTACAAGTTCTTTTCCAGAGACTCAGTGGGATGGGCTAAGAGAAAAGGATTTCAAGGATTTCAAGTCAAGTTTGCTACCATTATTTACCCTGAATGCCAAGTTGACCCTTAAGCTCCTAACTGTTCAGTTAGTTTTAAAATGTAGATTAACTCAGTTCTCAGACCAGTAAAGAGCCTTAGACTCTTGTGACATATTTGCTCAATAATTTCTCTGCTTTGAGACTAAATCTTGTTCCTTAAGTGACAGAAAATGATTTCTGGACTACACTAGAGAGCCCATTTCCCCTATTCAGGCCTATTACTCCAACTTTCTCCTCGCTATGGGCAGAGGCTGTTGTTTTCTTGGCAATCTTTTCTTCTGTAGGAGTTGAAAGTACAGATTTTGACCGCTTAAAATTCTCTCAGATCCCAGAGGGACTTTACACAGTTCAGGAGTGACATTTTGTAAAATCAAATTGTACTTGTTTGGGGGTCCTTTCCTAGTGAGAGGATAGGAGGTAGGAACTTTGATATTAAAACAAAGCACAGGGCCTCCCTTTCTTCTTTCTGTCCTACCTCTAAACCAGACAGAATCAAGGAGCATTAGACAAATGTCTGGTTTGGACTTGAATGGCAAACTGTGACACGCAGTGCCTAGCCTGTTGTGTTCCAATGGACCAGGAGCCAAGAATGGTTCTTAAATCACCTTTAAAGGGTTAGAGGTGGAAAGGGGAAGAAAAGTGAGAAGAGATTATGCTACACAGACTGCAGGTGGCCTGAAGAGCTTAAAACACTTTCTATTGCGCCTTTTACAGGAAAGGTCTCCTGACCCCTGGGCTGGGGAATGACTGCAGTCTCAGAGAAAAAGACATATTCTGTTAGGTTTTACACACACCCCTTATTTTCAAGATGAATTTGGTATTAGATATGTTTTTTTTTTCCTCGTAACACCTCAATTATGAGAATCACTCTGGCTTTGGAGAAAGGTTAAAAAAAAAAGTCAGAGGAACAGAAGCCTTAGAGAGGATGAGGAAGAGAAGTGAGGAAAAGAGTTGTGAATATCTCAATCAGTGACGAGGTGACCTCTGACCCTGAGGGTGGTTTTATTGTCTCTCTTCTTTGGCTAGAGATACATAGTTTATTGACCCTTTCTGCGTGACTGAACCCTGAGGGGCAACCACAGGCACCAACCAAAGCAAAGCATGAGTCCAAGCTGAGGCAGCTGAGGAAGCCAGGGGGAAGTGACCTCCTTTCCATTAGACCCAAGGGGCCTTTAGGAACACAGAGGTCAGTGCCTTGCTTCTGCTCAACTCAACTCTGCCCCCCTAGGTCAGGGCATGGGGTACACACACACACACACACACACACACGCACACACACACACACACAGCCACAGCCACATACCACACACACACACACACACACACACACACACACACACACACACACACACACACCTCTTCTGGAATCACACCCTACCTTTCTCCCCTGACAAATGCCTTTAGCCAGTAGACATTTTAGCTCTTCCTACACTTTCTCTGTCTTCAAGCTATGAAGATGAAATGAGCTAGGGTATAGCTTATTAGTAGACTGAATTCTTATCATACTCCAGACCCTGGGTCCTACCCCCAACTCTGAAAACACTAAAGCACAATTACCAAATAGATTACTGAAAAGATTCCAGGACTTTTCCAACAATCTAACTTATGAGTGTGTGTGTGTGTACACATATATATGTGTGTGTGTGTGTGTGTGTGTGTGTGTGTGTGTGTGTGTGTGCGTTCCTTGTATCTTATTTGGCTATCCTACTTTCAGGATTATAGTATGGATGGAATACATTGTCATATCAAGGAACTTACTTAAGTGTGGCCTATCCATGGGCCACATGGGAAAGTGGGTGGAGAAAACTTCCTTCATGTCAGGCCTTTCCAAAGGTGGTAATTGTGGAAAAGTCAACTTGAAGCAGAGTAGCTTGAAGGTATAAAAAGAGATGCTATGAGCTTCCTAATATGGCTCAGCATGCTCTTTTTCTTTTGAAACCACAGGAGCCATCAAAAGAGACTGATGCTTTTGCATGGGCAGGAGGTCTGATCACTGTCTCTTGCTGGTGCATTACCCACCAGATACACTGCAGGCATAGATGGCCCTTGAGATTCAGCACAGTGCTTTGCTTTGATCCTTTTCCTACCATGCCATATATATCTCAAGCTCTTTCCCTATTTGCTCTGGCTGTGTTGTGTGCTCTGGCTCGAGCATTCCTTTGCTCCATCTTTCAGGACCCAAGTTCAATGCCCACCTGGCCCTTTGCAATCTCCTTGTCACACTTTCAACTGGTTATCTCAAATTCATAAAGAAGGATTCAAAAACAGGAAGGTCTAATTTCAGTGAGAAAGTCCTAGATATCTCCAAGACAGGTGATCAAGTGAAATGTCTGAGTCCAGACTCTCTGTCCAGCCCTGTCTTCCCTACTCCAATGCACACACTTCAGTACAAACTAGTTGAGGAGGGCTAAAGGTCAAGTTCTTGTGAGGACTAAGGGCAACTTAATGGCCTTAAAGTACTCTGGAAAAGTCCTTCTCCATCTTATCACTTAAATATCCTTTCTCCACTTTAGAAAAGATCTCTCTCATCTTCCTGAAGTGCCAAAAAGATTCTCTACTGTCTACAGAAAGAAACTGACTTCTTGGTTTCTATACAATTTAAAACTAATGTAACCTATATACACAGGAGTTTGTAATGTGGTCTTGGTTCAGAAATTCAAGAGATACCCAGACTCACCCCCAGACTGTCATACCCACTGTCTAGGGACAGAGGCCAGGGCACTCTTTTTCAAGCACTTTTGGGACACTTTGGTTTCATAGAAAGACTTTCTTTATTGATAGAAGCAATAGTTGGCTTCACTCATCAAAATATTTGTAACTTTGCTACTGCATTTAATATATTCTGGGGTACCATGAAAGAGGAAGATTAAATGATGTACCTAGTCACTAGTCAAGGCACATAATTCAGCAAAACAGCTTAGCAGCCTGAAAAGACAAAGCCTGGGTTTGAAGTTTTAGAGCAAATATTTTTGTGTTAATTACACTGTTGATGACTTACATGTTTGAGAGTAAATATTAGAACAAAGATGTTTCTTTTTCTTCTAAGTCCTTTTCAATCCAGATGTGTTTTGATACTTGTTGGGACAAACATTCAAATGGAAAGACTCTGTATTTGGAGAATCAAAAAGCATCAGCTTGATTTAAGTTCATGCCTTTTTGAAACTTGAGAATAAACTACTATCATCAATATTTTACTTTTGTCTATTTCTGCATATAGTCTTCAAGATCAAGGATTTCATTTAGAATTCCTTACTTTCTGGGCGTTTTAAAACAAATTTAAAGATCACCTAGCAGCAGTTTGAGGCTTACTGTTATTCTTTTAAATTCTTCAACTTATAAGACTCCCAGAACCACACACATCCACACAAGGTTAGTCATGAAAGAGGCTTTGTAAGCTTACACTGTCATTCTGCAGCTGTGCTGGATTCAAATGATTATTTTGAATGTAATGCACAAATGAATTGGGAAGCAAACTGCTCTGGGAGATTTCCTGGCTCTACTTTGTTCATCACACATATCATTTAATTTCCATTCATTGTTATTATAATGTAGGTAGACTGCAAATAACCTAGTGACAGGAACAGAGTCTCCCCCCCCCCCAACACACACAGGATAACACAATGGAGAATGTATAGTATGCATGTAGCCTGTAACATGAAACTCTCTGATTCCTAGAAACCACACACTAAATGGATAATTTCCGCTATCACTGAGTGATCGTTCAGTTGTTTAAAAGGGTTCATTCAATAATACTATCTACTACTTAAAAACGGGCCTCCGTGGGGAGGATACACAAGTAGGAGCTGTGTCCTCGATCTTGAGGAACAGAAATTTCAGGCATTTGCACAAACTCAGATTATATATATATATATATATATATATATATATATATATATATATATAGTCCCGTTCCCAAGAGAAACAACATTACAGACCTCACCGGTGGTCACAGGACACAGAGGCATTTGCAGTTCCTAGCACTCTCTGTCCATGTCTGTGAGGAGAAATACTTGTGAAGGAGTTTTTCCCCTGAGCAGAAGCAGAAGAGAAGCACTCCACTGGGGAGGTAGTTGCAGTCAACCCAAACCCCAGTCTCCTCACATCCATGTTGACAGCCTTGAGGGGGGGTCCCTGGCATTCCCATTCCGTTTGGGCTGGAGAGGAGGGCTTATTGCGTGTCTGGGATTTACTAGCTTGTTCCCTGGCATTTGTTTAGGACACTGCATCTGTGTCACTCAACTTTCTCCAGGTCTTACCAGACTTCTTGGGCTATTCTGAATTGTTAGATGTCAACAGCAAAATTAACAAAACAACACATTGATTGCAACGCTATAAACACCGCTCAGAACTACCTCTAGGCCTGAGCCACAAGTGTTGTAGGCAGAATGCTCTGTTGAGAGGCTTCGGCATTTGTCATCTGGCTGAGAGCGAAGCAAGGATGCCAGGATCTTTGTGTATGGAAGGTGGGGCAGGATTATTAGTAAAACTGAAATCTGAGGCGCTTCTTCAGAAGCATGCTTGTAAAAAACGGAGTGGCGGCTCATACCTGTAATCTCAGCATTTAGGAGGCTGAGACAGTAAGAGAATGGTGAGGTGGATGGAGCCCAGCCTAGCTCCAATAAAACTTAAGCTACTGGGTAAGGACCTGCCAAAAACAAAAATAAACGACCACCACCCCTCTTCATAAACAAAACCAAACAAAAGCTAAAACAACAACGAAAAGAAAGAGTATAGTGTATGTGTACGTAAGGACAGGCCTTCTTAGGTCCAGGATGCTTTCCCCCTACAAGCAGCTCCTGCGGCGCCTTTCTGGGGGCACCACTTAGGACAGTGCCTGGGGCTCCCGCGCTTTCGGTAAGCTGGCGTTTGCCTGGTCTCTTCCGGTTGGACAGGAATCAGAAGATCAGCAATTTTGCGATCCAGGGAGGGTGAAGTAGTGGCAGATCCGAGTGCAAAAACTAGAGAGAGCAGGGACCTCCCCAGAGCTCATCCCGTTGTTCTGCCGTGGCCTCGCACCCAAGAGAGGAGAGAGCGGGGACCCGGAGAGGAGGGAGTAGGTTGCTGGCAAGAAGTAGGAGGAAAGGGATTGGAGGCTGGCGCCAAGCCCAAACTACTTGGAAGGCTTTCGTTCCATTCGATTCCCTGTGGGGAACCTCCTCTGCTTTTTCTCCTCTCCCCCTCCCTCTTTTCTGCCTCTGTGGGGCGCTCCGGTCCCGGGGCTTCCCGAAGCCCAAAGCCGCAGTCGTCTGGTCTCTGTCGGGAGGGTACAGGGGCCTTCGAGCTGGGCTCTGAGGCCATCTAGCCCTTCCGTTTTTCCCAAAGGGGACGTAGGGGCGCAGTGCCTCTCCTCCCTTCCTAGCTCGCTGCCGCTCAAGAGAGGCTGTTTAATTAAAAGGGGGGACCCGCAATGTATACGTCAGATAAAAGCAACGTGCAGAATAAACTAATTAAAACATTGTGTTTGCAACACATTTTATTTCTCTCTCTCTCTTTTTTGATCTTCTCTGTGTTTTAAAGAAATGTCATCGCACCATAAAGCGAGCCGTGAAACGCTATTTCCTTATAGTGTGCGGCGCTTTTCAAAGGCTAGTGTGATATATTTTAGAAAAGAGATCCCGCTGAGAAAGCTTGCGTGTCTTCCCTTTACCAAACTAAGCTCTTGTCAATCACGGCGAGCTCGGTCCAATCACCGAGATCCTTTTTGGAAAGCAGCTCATCCCGCTGTGCTTTTATACCGCGATCCGCAGCCTGTTTTGATGCATTTTTACCAGCACGTCCAGGGAAATGAATGATGGGGCCGCGGATGGTGCAGGCCTAGCTCCCCGAATGCCCGCCTGGCCCTAACGAGGTGCCGCGTATTATGTGCCTCACAGACTTTCTCACGTGGCAGTCACTTTGCGTGGTAACCCCGACGTCAACCAGGGTCAATGTTGCAGATCTAGCTTGGTTAAGTTTTGAGAGCTTCTTCACCTGGCTGATGTGGGTTTTGGAGGACTAGGCTCAATAGCCATCCTCCTGGTTGTGCGTGGGGAGGCAAAATCCTAAGTAACCTGGGAAAGCACCTTTGGAACCACGAGCCTTCTAAGCAACATTTTAAAGATACATGTCTCCAGAGCTGTAGGATGGAATAGAAGGGCGTCCAGAGATTATCTCTCACCTTTTCTGGGCTCATGTTAGGGCTTTGGTTGCAAGCAAGCAAGCAAGCTTGTCTCTGCTCTCTATACCATCTCTTCCAGCCCCTTCAGGTCCAGAGTTTGGAGGGACCCCCCCCCCCCCAGAGATCCTTAAATCCCGGAGTGTCTAATACAAAAGACCCAAACCCAACTAGTTTTCGACCTGTACAAAGCGAGGAGAATCCCTGCCAGAGTCCTACAGGTAGGACTAAAACTACAGTTCTCCAGCTGTGAGTCGTACCAGTCTACTGGAACACGGAGCTAAAGGGCCGCTATGGCTGACTTAGAATGGCCAAGCATAAATCAATAATAGATTGCAGTCACGAACCTATTAGAGAAAGAGCCTATTCCTGCTTCTTCCTTGGGGGATAGGTGGCAGCGATCCTTTAGACCCAGAATTCCATAGATTCTTTCCTTTGCCACAGTTTTGTCGGCTTGGGGGTGGGTGGGGGGGGAAGAATCCTGCTGGGAAATTGTGGAAGCTTTTGATCCTCACCAGGGCTTTCAGGCTCCAAAGGAGAGAACTTGAACTAAGAGAGGCCAAACTCCACAGTCTCAGAAAAACAGCCGAGTCAAAAGCTGCGTGAGATCTATGCATTCGGAAAATAAAGCAAACTTTGCATTTGAAATCATCACCCAGTGCAAACCACCCATCCATCCAGCCTCTGGATCACTCTCACTTCTGTCTCTCTCACACACATCCCCTTCTACTCAGGTGGCTAGCACCCTCTGGCCACACGTTCAATTCTTATGCCACATTTTTATCCCCATCTTCACCCCTAACCTCAGCGTCAGCATTCCCCAAAGGATTTATTTGTTGCCTGGGACTCTGGTGCTTCCCGGAGCAGGGGCAGAGGGAGAGGAGAGCTCGCCTCCCTCCCCTGAATTTTCTCATCCCCAGGATCTCACTCATTCCTGTTTCTTTCCAAGAAGTACCCTTGGTGACAGCCACATCCTCAAGCTGTCTCTCTAATGTGTGTGTGTGTGTGTGTGTGTGTGTGTGAGAGAGAGAGAGAGAGAGAGAGAGAGAGAGAGAGAGAGAGAGAGAGACAGACAGAGACAGAGACAGAGACACAGAGACAGAGACAGAGACACAGAGACGGAGACACACAGAGACACACAGAGAGAGACAGAGACAGAGAAACCTCCTGGGCACCTTTGTTACTATCCTCTGTTTGAGTCCACAAGATGGTTAGGAAGGGGACTACCTGGATGTACACTCCATGGTTCAAGGGTAACTCTGCTCCTGTCATCCTTACAATCTACCCATGCAGAGCAAGCCTTGCTGATTGGTAGCTGAGGACCCTGTATAGAGAGAATCTGGGTGGGAAAGAGGTGTTTCCATTGCCAAGGAAGTAGGCAAGTTCTTGCCTCTTGCAGCCAAGACTTGCTGCTGCTGTATCTCCAGAACTATAGGAAACTTTTCACAGCTTTGTGGGGGAAACTACATTTGGCTGCTTTTGTTTTTGTTTGTTGCTATAGACTGTGGCGAAGTCTGCATGCTGGACAGCGGTTCCGGAGCAAGCAAAAGCAAGCATCAGGACCCTGTACATTGTTAACAGAGAGGCAGGAAGGGATTTCTTCTGCCTTGGGTTAGTAAACTGACAGGAACTGGGATTTTGCCATCACTATTTGTGAGTGGCAGAACATAAGTCTACCTATCCTTTTGAGGATGCCAGGACCAAGCCAGAAAGCCCAGGGGGAAGTCTAGATATCAGAATGGCTGCCATTAGGATGTTTTGGGAGGGAGTTGTACTCTCTTGGTTTGCAGAGCCTGCTGATGCCCCATGCTGCCTGGGGAGCTCTCTCCCCAAATCTGGAGGAGAGTTTGGCAATGAAGGCTGGAGGACAGCAGACTCATAGTATTTACTACGGCCTGGACAAATGAAGTGGCTCTTGGTCTTTTGGTCTAGCTCCTCACTGGGAGTAGGTGGGTGTGAGAAGTACACGGGGTGATAGGGTTGCATGCTGCCTACTTTTGAAAAGAGAGACCTTATCATTCAAATAGGAAACCAAGTGCCGCCATTTAGCCATTTAGCCTTAGCTGTGCCCTGTTGAGATGACTTTGCAGGTCGACTAAGGGGCCTCCTAGTGCGTTAGCATAGTACTTGTTCTGGTGCCATAGATACAAACTTGTCCGTTGCTTCCTGGACAACTGAATGGATTCCTTCCTGTTTTTCTCTCTAGTCCCTGTCTCAGGTGTCTTTTTTTGTGTGTGTGTGTTTTTTGTTTGTTTGTTTGTTTTTGTTTTTGTTTTTTTTTTTTTTCGAAACAGGGTTTCTCTGTATAGCCCTGGCTGTCCTGGAACTCACGTTGTAGACCAGGCTGGCCTCGAACTCAGAAATCCGCCTGCCTCTGCCTCCCGAGTGCTGGGATTAAAGGGGTGCGCCACCACGCCCGGCCCCAGGCGTCTTCTTAAACCTTCATTTAGGTCTGTTTTCTAAACACCCTTTTCTCCTGTGTCTCCAGAGTCCAGCTCATGTAGGAAGTTGGGAGCTTCTTGGTGGAGTAGACTCAGCCCACGCTCCCCTCTTCATCCTCCAGGTCCTGAGCTTATGATTCTTAGAAGGCCAGGAGTGGCCTCTCCCGAGCAGCAGGGGTGGGAAGGAGCTCTTTGCCTGCCTTCCTCCGGTTTTAACTTAAAGAGAGTGGTCCGCGCCCCTCTTCCCACCCTGGAGGCACAGAAGGGATGCTTTGTTTTCAGACATCTTCCAAAACCGAGGATGTTAAATGCTTAGGAATCATTAAAAAATTTCGGTGATCCAAGTTCCTTCGTAGAAGCTGAAGCCGATCTTAGGTTAGGCCCTGGGAGCTAGCGGCTGGGTATTTAATGGAGAGCAGCAGATGCTGCGCTCCCGCTCCACTCGCTCTCTCGCGTGTGGCTGAGACCTCTGAGTAGTTGTGAAACTGCATGGCTGGAGATCACCAGACACTAACAGCTTCTTTCGCGCCCGGTGAAAGTGTAGTGTAGTGTAGTCTCTTTACTCTGCCTGCCAGAGCAAGGCAAAAAGGTGAGGATTCCAGAGCTCCGCTAAACAGCTCCTGGAGCGCCTCGCGCCCTGATGCAGTACTTGAGCTTTCTTGAATGCTCCGCCGCTACTCTGTCACTTGTGCCTTCGTCGTTCACTTTCTCTGCCTTGGCGCTGCCCGCCACATCCAAGACCAAAAGGCGAGTGGGAGGACCGTGGCCCTTGCCCTCCCGGGAATCCAGGATCTGGGACTAGCATGCTTGGGATAAACGGCTGTGCACAGAAGACTATCTGACCCTGAAGGGCCCCCGGCACGCCCCCTATCTAGATCTTCAAAGTCTGGCCCTCAAAAAGCCATGCGTTCACTTAGTTCTGTTTGTCCAATGCTGAGACTGACCCTTTGGCCCTTTGTGCTTGTAACTTTTCAAAACGTCCATGTTCGACTAGTTGTCCCTCATTAATGTCTGCTTCCAGTCCCCTCCCCACCTGACTTTCCCCCACTATGCCCAGGTAAACAGAGAACTCAAAGAACACAAGAATACAGATATTTATTTTAAATCGATAGTCAGGCACGGAATGTAATTCGCCTCAAGAACCTCCCCTGTCTCCACAATAATTTACATATGGGGAAAGTGAGGCACTGGCCTGAAGTGACTTGCGGTTCAGAGTTCAAAATAATCTCCCATTGAACTGGATCGGGGTTTGATGTCTTCCTAAGCTGATGCTGGAAGAGATGCCCGAAAATTAAAGAGGCGTTGAGTGGACAACGTGGGATTCAATGAATCTGGCTTCAGCATTTGCTTTTCATGAGGTAATGTCTAGAGCGCTAGTTTCCAGCAGACTCTAGGGTGCAAAAATATCATCTCTCTGTTTTCTCCTCCTTTTTGTCATTTGGCCTGAAACTAACTCAAAATACAGCCAAGGCCAGCTAGCCTATAGATATACTAGTCCATGCCTGGCAGTCATCACGTTTAAGACGAGAGTAATGAAATCAGTTTTTTCCTCATTAGCAAACATCAGAATTAGAGGCTAAAATTTTTCAATATTGTCAAGGACAGCGCACTGTTAAACTTTGCGGTTCCGACTCTCTAAGCAAGAAGTAGAGATTCTTCTTGGACTAAGGTGTTGGAGCCTGGTAGTTCGTGGCGGCGGAATACGTCTCTGGGAAATTCTCAGACTTCCCCAGAGCCGCCTTTGAAACACCACGCCTGTGGCGCTCCCTGAGGCCTCAGAGGCCAGGCAGTACGTGAGAGAGTTAACTCTGGCTCAAGGCGGCTTGTAATTCAAATCCACCTCTGGGTCCTTGGCTGGCTGTTCCTTAAAGGGTCTTGCATTCCAGAGCACCCAGGGTGAAACTGGGTAGCATTTGGCGGTTGCTGGGTTCACACTTAACATCTTTACAAAGCTGGAGTCCATCCCAGCGTGGTGCCTCACGCCTTTAATTCCAACACTTAGGAAATAGAGATCTGAAGATCAGGTGTTCAAGGTCACCTTCCACGATGTCCCTTGCTCCAGGCCAGAGGACTTCAAAACAAAAGGCACAGCCAAGTACAAACGGAGTAGACCCGCTACAGGTTTGCTGTAAGCGGTCAGAAAGTCACTCCACTGGCATTTTGTTGGAAAAAATGAGGTGTGAACCTTGTGCACCGTTAGGGGCCCCTTCGCAGCTCCTAGTTTCACTCGGAGGAGTGGAGGACCTGGTACAGTTTTGTTCTCCTTTTTGGAAGGCATTCATGGAACACGTTATCCATCAATTGATCTTTCAGGAGCAATCCAGAGAATCATTATTGCTCTCATCTTAACAAGGCATCCTGTATGCTGGTAGAAGATGGCCCGAGGGCTGTTAGGACAAAAAAACTCAATTGGCTCTGCAGGAAACTACACTAGTAGTCAAACAGGATAAGGAGAGCGAGAGTCACTCTGCTTTCACCACAAACCATACCAGTTAAGTTTGAATAGACTCATCCTCTAGGCCACATAGATTAAGGGAAATCCGGTCTGCCCCACCCTCCCCCATCACACATCACAAATACCTCTATAAGCACCTGCTCTTCCTCTACAATTGAGCGACATCCTTACTTCCGATCCCGCCCCCACCCCTTTTCCTCTCGCTTATACTCATTCATTCTTTGACCTTCTCAAAAATCCTGTGGTCAGTGTATGGCCTTTGACCTCTAACCAATTAGGTTTAGGTCCTATACATCTTGCAGGCTAACTGACTTTCTGAGCTAAGGAAAGTGATGCAGGAAGTCAACACCCCAGCTTCCATAGTTTTGAAAGAAGGTGAATAATAATGAGTATCTTTAGAGTTCTCAGATGATTTATGTGAAATAAAAAGGAGTTGAGTGGCACAAAATAGCAGCCACTTACTGGGAGCTATGAGGATGAATGAAGGAAGCTCTGGGAGAGGAAGCAAAGTGGCTCAAAGTGCTTCCTGTGCTCCCTAGTGTTTGTGGAGTCTTGCAGAGAAAGGGACGAAGTTACTGTGACAATCTCACAAATATATATGGCTTTATGATTATGGCACTCCATGCTACTTCACATCATCAGAACGGATACCATTTTGTTTAGCATATTAGGCCCCCCCTCCAAACCACTTTATTCCACTCTGAAACCCAGTTAACCCAGTCCTACCAGATTAAAGTTTCTCATCCCCTAGAATAAGGCAGCCCTTCTTTTTTATTCCTGTAGCCTGTCATTATAAGGATTTACAAGGGCTGGAATGATGGCTCAGTGGTTAAGAGCACTGACTGCTCTGACAGAGGCCCTGAGTTCAAGTCCCAGAAACCACATGGTGGCTCACAACCATCTGCAATGGGATTGGATGCTCACGTCTGCTGTGTCTGAAGACAGCGACAGTGGACTCACATATAATAAGGTCTTTTTTTTTTAAAAAAAAAAAAAAAAGGATTTAAAAAAGCAGCCAATATGGAAGGCAGTCCAATAGAATGACTCCTTCAGTTTTCTTTGTCTTTTTATGTTTCTTCTCTCTCTCTCTCTCTCTCTCTCTCTCTCTCTCTCTCTCTCTCTCTCTCTCTTTCTTTCCAAGACAAGGTTTCTCTGTGTAGCCCTGGCTGTCCTGGAACTCACTCTGTAGACCAGGCTGGCCTCGAACTCAGAAATCCGCCTGCCTCTGTCTCTCAAGTGCTGCCTGGCGACTCCTTCATTTCTTGTCTAGTGTATTCTCACCTACTTGTGGTGAAGGTTACAGCATTATCAACAGCAGCCCAACATGTGTGAGATGAAGGTTAAGCAATCAGCAGTAGAAGGCAGGTAGATAGAGAGGACTTGCTGGGCTGCACGTTCTCATACTTGCATGATGGGAGTTGGGGAAATGTCGGACCTCCTTCAATACTTCCTTTTCCATTAGCACCAGTCAGCTCTCACCTTTAACCAAGCGTTCAGAGGCACTGCAGCCTTAGATAAGTCACTTAAGCTATCTGCATTTCTGTTCAGTTCTTTTTTTTTTTTTTTTTTTCTTTTTTTGGTTTTTCGAGACAGGGTTTCTCTGTATAGCCCTGGCTGTCCTGGAACTCACTTGGTAGACCAGGCTGTCCTCAAACTCAGAAATCCGCCTGCCTCTGCCTCCCGAGTGCTGGGATTAAAGGCCTGCGCCACCAGGCCCGGCAACAGTATATTTCCTAAGAGAAGAATAAGCAATAACACTTGACGAGTCATTATTTCAACAATCCAGATCACGAGGTAGTACAACCTAACAGAGAAATTGGAATACTGACCTTCGGGGCTGGGGAGGTGGTTCCGACGTTAATAGCACTGGCTACTCCTCCAGAGGACCTGGGTTCAATTCCCAGCACCCACATGGCAGTTCAGAACTGTCTGTAACTCTAACCTCACAGACACACAGCAGGAAAAACACCAATTCCCAGAAAATAAAATTTAAAAATCTTAAAAAAAATTGACCTTCTTTCCCAGGTTGTTTTGCCAATCACAGTTAAAGTGTAAATGTATACTTTAACTACACCTAGATTGGAAACTGTTCCAAGTCCCTGGGCGTATTCTTCTAAATTTCTGTGGTGTTTTTACATAATTTTGGCTAGCCTGAGTACATTCCATGCTTTTGGTTCCTCCGGTAGTTCAGTGGTGGAAAATCAGGGGTAAGAATCATTTTCTTTTCATCCTTTCTAAGGGAGGGCACATCTGTTTCCCAGACTTTCTAGAGTCCTCCATCAATATCAGTTGGCAACCCTCCCAACTGACGACTTTGGCAGCATCATATCTAACTCGACTTACAGGTTATTCACGAAGTAGGTCCCTGCGGTCACTAAATGCCCATCTATACAAACAGATGTTTTGACTTCAGGAATCTCTTCCAGATGAAGGATAACTTCCTAACATACAAGAAATGAATTTATAAAATATTCAAGCTGCTTCTTTGGTTTGTACCGTTTGAGTATTTATCAAGTCTCTATAATAGCTACTTTAATTCTTGAGTCAGTGTTTTTTGAACTTAAAGATTCTCACACGACTAGCAATATAGCTTAAGTTGGATTTTCAATAAGTGTTACGTTTTTCTGTCTGTCAAAAATTCTGAACCTATTTACAAAGAAAGAACAGAGAATTTCCAACTGTTCTGGCATTGGGTGATTGTATTTTACCCATGAGTCTACTCAAATGACTATTTGATTATTTAGATAAGTATGTCACTGGCTGTAGCTACACTTGACTTCTCTTCTTTGGGTTGCTGGAGAAAAGACCCAGGGTAGTTAGGGTAAATGGCTCTAAAAATAGTGTGGCTTTTCCTCTGCTTGGCAAGTAAAATTATGCGGTTTGGTCCCTGTGGGTTGAGTGTCCCTGGCTTTCCATGTCGTATTCTCAATTGCTGTGAATATAATTTTAGAGAAATGACACTTTGTTGTTGGCAGGCTTTTCCTGTCTGGGTTAGGGAGGCAATACATGTCTTTAAACTTGCAGGATCGGTACTTGTGTTAAGTGCATTACCACAGACCCCTGCCCCCTTCATCTGCATTATAACAACTGACACCTGTGATAATGTATCAGTTTTAGAAGAAATGACTCTCATTTTGATAAATGTAGACATGGTAGCATCTTTCCCATCGGTCATTGGTTTGTGGCTTGGCTTTTTGTCTCTAACTTAATGCCCTGACTATTTTCTCTTATCTCAGATGCACACAAATACCATCTATTATATATATATATATATATATATATATATATATATATATATATATATATATCTGTAAGAAAATATGCATTTCAATTTCAAAATCTAATATGGGATGTTTGGCCTCAGTAACAGGATGAGAGAAAAAAGATAATTCATAACATGTTAACAGCGATGTATGAGTTAGACATCTTCATGAGAATGAGAGTGTGTGCACAAATCTTAATCCTAGAACTTCCTGACTGTATGATCATCACAGTTACTTAAATTTCTTGGTAGGCAGTTTCTCAAGTATAGTTACCATATTGATTGAAGAGGTAACACAAAGAAATATCTAGAGGCATCCAAGAGAACACAGGGTCTGGTGGCACACGCCTTTAATCCCAGACTTGAGAAGCAGAGGCAGGCAAATCTCTGAGTTAGAGACCAGCCTGGTCTACAGAGTGAGTTCCAGGACAGCCAGGACTACACAGAGAAACCCTGTGTGGAAAAAAAACAAAAAAACAAAAACAAAGCCAAGAAAGAAAGACCATGCAAGCAAGGAAGGAAGGAGGGAAGGAAGCATCCAGTATAGTACCTAGAGTACTGTTCAGAGTGTCTCCTCCAATGCCCCCTTTTCCTAAATCTTCCTAAATTGTAGTATGTCTAGGCTGGGACATGCTATGTATGTAGTTCAGGCTGGCTTGAACTGCTGATCTTCCTGCCTCCATTTTCCAAGTGCTGGGATTACCTGTGTGTACACCACGCAGAGCTAAAGCTTTCCTTAAAAACCTCTCTGTGAACTAGGCCTGGAAGAAGATGCAGAAAGTTGAGACAGAAGGATAGGCTACAGAGCAAGTTCCAGGCCCCACTGAGCTATTCAGTGAGACCCAATTTCAAAGACAAAAGCCAAACATAAACACAAAACCAGTAACACTGAACCAAGTTTTGTGTTTATAAGAGAGCAGCTTTCAAATTTTAAGTTGGTAACTGAAACACGGGGGTGTGGGGTGGGGGGGGTGTTGGCCTACCTATGTCCATCTATTTTTGTTCCTTTTACTTGAACCCAGAACTTAACATATAGCAGACAAGTGCTCTACTGATGCAATAGGTAGCCAGACCCTAAGGCCTCACTACACACTTTCAAGAAACAATGCAAAGTAGATACATGAGTCAATAAATAAAGGAAGGAAGAAAGAAATAAAGAGTGGGAGGGAGGATGGAAGGAGAGGAAGAAGGAAGGAAGGAAGAGAAGAAAGAGGGAGGGAGAGAGAGAGAAGAAGAAGAAGATGAAGACTAAGAGGAAAAGGGAAGGGAAGGGGAGGGGA
>NC_034613.1:48898442-48899932 GCF_900095145.1 Mus pahari | reverse complement strand
GAAGGGAAGGGAAGGGAAGAGAAGAGAAGAGAAGAGAAGAGAAGAGAAGAGAAGAGAAGAGAAGAGAAGAGAAGCGAAGAGAAGAGAAGCGAAGCGAAGAGAAGAGAAGAGAAGAGAAGAGAAGAGAAGAGAAGAGAAGAGAAGAGAAGAGAAGAGAAGAGAAGAGAAGAATCTGTGATTTGAGTTGACTCCTTGCTATTGGTGGCTTGGTTATGCATCTGAAAGTGAGTTAATTAGCAGCTTCAAGGAGGTGCTGTGTGCCCCTATTTGCACACAAAACAGACCCCAGCAATTTGGCTCTCTTCTTGTGAGTTCCTCAAGGAAAGAAGGACTTGTGTGTCTTGCTTATTATATCCTCCCAATATAACCTGCTGCATGCTTAACACTCAAGATGTAAGGAGGTATTATTATTATTGAGGCAATAGATTGTTTTAGATGCCAAACGATCTAGTGAAGATGAGATCTAATATGTGGAAATTCCAAGCATAGTGACAATCAGCTTAAGCAGTTGTGAAAGAGTGTGAATGGGCACACCTGGGTGTATGTGGAGGAATTTCAAACTGCTTTTCCTCAGAAATGCAAAGAGAATTAGAAAGATGAGGTTAGGCTACATAATGAGACATAAGGGTTTGCCATATGTACAATTTCTCTGTAAATCCACAAAAGGTTTTTAGGTCCTTGTCTTCTCTTTGACATTTTTCCCACAAACTGCAACCTATCTAACCTTTTGTAACTAGAAATACCTTTAGCTCTTTTTGTGTGTGTGTGAAAATGGAGACTTGACTTCTTTTGTGTTTCTTAACCCTCCAAATATTTTAAAACAGAAGTATCAATTCAAAGCAGTAGCTTGAGTAAGTGGTCATCTTCCAGGTCAACTTGTACTACAAGAAATATTATCACACACACACACACACACACACACACACACACACACACACACACACACACATTTGAAATGGCAGTAAGTGTTATGGATGGCCAGATTCCAAGCAATATTTTCTATAGCTGCGTTTCTTTATAGCCCACAGTTCTAACAGGATTTGATGTGTTCCTGAGGTCAGAGTAAAGCATAGATGGGATGAAGACTAATCATGAAGAAATGATTCTACATAGAGCTGTTTGTAGGGACAGTTGACAGCGTCATGGAAGCAAATGCAACAGATTGTGACCCTTGAGTAATGCTGTTGGTGGAAACTGTTCCCTGGCTAACCTTTGTACATTTATTGGTGATATCATTGAAAACCATTCCAGAATAGAATGACGTCTTAGCAAAGAGTGTTTTAAAATAGTAAAACTCATTCAAGGATAAATATATGCTCCAGATAATCTTTAAATTACGTTTTAAAGCCGGGCCTGGTGGCGCAGGCCTTTAATCCCAGCATTTGGGAGGCAGAGGCAGGCAGATTTCTGAGTTTGAGGCCAGCCTGGTCTACCAAGTGAGTTCCAGGACAGCCAGAGCTATACAGAGAAACCCTGTCTCGAAAAAAAAA
>NC_034613.1:48891182-48898162 GCF_900095145.1 Mus pahari | reverse complement strand
CTCCCTCCCTCCCTCTCTCTCTCTGTGTGTGTGTGTGTGTGTGTGTGTGTGTGTGTGTGTGTGTATGTATCTGTGTGTCACAGCATGTGGAAGTCAAAAGTCAACTTTCAGGATTTTTTTTTTTTCTCCTTTTCCATGTGGGTCCTGGGAGAATCACACTTGGGTCACTAAAAGTAGAAACAAGTGCCTTTATCCACTGAGCCATCTCAGTAGCTCTTAAAATGATATAGTATTTGTTTTTGTTTTGTTTTGCTTTGCCTTTTCAAGACAGGGTTGCTCTGTATCCCCAGCAGTCCTGGAACTTGCTCTGTAGGACAGGCTGGCCTGGATCTCAGACACCCGCCTGCCTCTGCCTAAGAAGTCCTGGGATTAAAGGCGTGCACCACCTCAGCCACCTAAAATGGTATTTTAAAAAGAAGAACTTCCCCCTCAGAACACAGTGGGAATTGTGCAGAACGGAGTCAAGCCAATGGAATGGTGAATTTTTTGACCTTGGCTCTCCACATTGAAAACAGCTAGAAAATACACACTGTGAAGTAAAGAAAAAAGCAATCAGTTTGTAAGGGCTAGTGAAAGCATAGAGCAGAGGAACTGGGCTGCCTCATAATACTGCCATTGTAAATTAAATAAAAATGATGCATTCATTTCTGTCCTTCAGATTTAGGGAGGAGATATTCATGGGTGCTCTTTCTCATCATATATTTCTTAATGTTTTGTCTTCCTCTTTATCTCTCATTTCTATAACTTTTTTTTTTTTTGAGACAGGGTTTCTCTGTGTAGCCCTGGCTGTCCTGGAACTTACTTTGTAGTTCAGGCTGGCCTCGAATTCAGAAATCTGCCTGCCTCTGCCTCCCGAGTGCTGGGATTAAAGGTGTGTGCCACCACTGCCTGGCCTATAACTATTAATTCATTATTAATTTTTGGTTCTCTTGAGACAAGGTCTCAATATGCAGCGTTGGCTGGCTTGGAGCTTGCTATGTAGCCAAAAGTGGCCTTAAAAATTCAGTACTCCAGGCTGGAGAGATGGCTCAGCAGGTAAGACCAGCGGCTATTCTTCCAGAGGTCCTGAGTTCAATTCCCAGCAACCACATGGTGGCTCACAACCATCTGTAATGGGATCTGATGCCCAATTCTGGTTGTGTCTGAAGACAGATCACTTAGATACTTAAAATAAATAAACAAATATTAAAAAAAAAAAAACAAAGCAATACAGAACAACCCAGCATTCCTCGTGCCCTGTCCTCTTCCATGGTTGGCGTTCCGGGTGTGTGATACTGTGGCCTATTTCTCTGCCATTTTGGGGTT
Organism: Mus pahari; assembly: GCF_900095145.1. Lineage (NCBI taxonomy): Eukaryota > Metazoa > Chordata > Mammalia > Rodentia > Muridae > Mus > Mus pahari. The sequence continues at coordinate 48,896,857 of NC_034613.1, read as the reverse complement.
TTCGTTTTTGATGGTTTTCCTCTTTCCTACTTCCCTACTGTAATACCTTTGAAGCATGGGCTGTCCTACTGCTTTGTATGTCAAAGATCACTTAAAAGCATATTTAAAATATAAGGAACATGGAATATTCTGTTGTGTAGTTCTCAGGAAAAAACACAGACTTAACACCAACCATGTAAATAGGGAATCAGAAGCACGGCATAATAATAATATAATCCCAGTGCTTGGGAGGCTGAGAGGGGTGGGGGGGAGCTCAAGGTCCAAGGCAGTATAGGTTATACGCTGAAAGTCTGTCTCCAAAATTAATTGTAAGTGAGGAATAACATCAAATCATTAACTTAAGATTGCTCAGACTTTGTGGTAGTCTCCTATCATAAAGCAAAATGTACACCTTAGATCCACTTCTTTATTTTTTTAAGGATTTATTTACTTTATATATATGAATATACTGAAGCTCCTTTCAGACGCACCAGAAGACGGCTTCAGATCCCACTACAGATTGTTGTGAGGCCCCATGTGGTTGGAGGGAATCGAACTCAGGACCTCTGCAAGAACAGTCAGGGTGCTTTACCACTGGGCCATCTCTCTAGCTCCTCAGAACCACTTCCATGCCCCATTCTTCCAAGCATCATTAACCACGCCCTGAGCATCTGTGACCATCTGTCAGGCCCTGCTTTTTAAATGGCTGGCACACAGAAATGAGTGAAAGATAGTCTTGCCTCCAGGACTTCACAGTCTAGAGGAGAGAGGCAAAGAAGTGAACAGGCCAATCCACGGCAACTAATCCTGAAGCACGGGAGAAGGAAATGCCATTCCTTTTTTTTTCGAGACAAGGTTTCTCTGTGTAGCCCTTGCTGTCCTGGAACTCACTTTGTAGACCAGGCTGGCCTTGAACTCAGAAATCCGCCTGCCTCTGCCTCCCGAGTGCTGGGATTAAAGGCGTGTGCCACCACGCCTGGCTGCCATTCCTTATTAAAAACCAATCAAGACCTCCCAAGCCCTAAACTGAGTGTAGGGAAGGCGGAGAGAATTGAAGTACCGGTTCCTTCATTTCTCAACGTGGCTAATTACTTTTTCTTTTCTTTTTAAAAGATTTTATTTATTTATTTTTTATATATGTGACGAGTACACTGTAGCTGTCTTCAGAGACACCAGAAGAAGGCATCAGATCCCATTACAGGTGGTTGTGAGCCACCATGTGGTTGCTGGGAATTGAACTCAGGACCTCTGAAAGAGCACTCAGTGCTCTTAACCGCTGAGCCATCTCTCCAGCCCCTTTAGTTACTTTTTCATTACATCACTGTAACCCACCAACAATGAAACCCACCAAATCTAGCCGACCGAACGACTTAAAAGGAAGATGAATTTATTTTCTCCTACCGTTTGAGAGATCTCAGGACACCATGGCAGAATTCTTAGTGGCCATGCTCCTCACATCGTAGGTGGAGCAGGATGAAGCAGAAGAGGGTAATAAAAACAGGGGCTAGCCTTCAAACACCTACCCAGGGTGCCTTAGTTCAGACCTGTGCCCAGCACATTCTCCAGTTTTCATGGCCTCCCAAAACAGCACCACCAGGAGGGAACAAGTGTTCAAAATGGAGGCTTTTGGGGGATGGTTGATATTTGAGACTAGAATTCATAGATTCATTTATTCATTCGTCTGTCATGTACTCAGTTTCTCCTATGACTTGAGTCATCAGTGAACTTCCAGTGTAATAGAGGGGACAGTTAAGAAAAGAATAAATTTTAGTTGGAAGTTAGGGTATGGTGAACGCAAGTTCTCTGCCCCTACCAGCGCATTTGCATTTATGTATTAGGTATTGAATATAATAGTTGTAACACAGTGCTGGAGAGATGGCTCAGCAGTTAAGCAAATTTGTTATTTTTGTGGAGGACCTGAGTTCTGTTTCTTGAATCTCATGAATAGGCTCTCTCTCTCTCTCTCTCTCTCTCTCTCTCTCTCTCTCTCTCTCTCTCTCTCTCTNTCTCTCTCTCTCTCTTTTGACACAGTTTCTCTGTGTAGCCCTGGCTGTCCTGGTACTCCCTCTGTAGACCAGGCTAGCTTCCAATTCACAGAGATCCACCTGCCTCTGCCTCCCCAGTGCCAATAAGCCAGGGTGGCACCTAGCTGTAACTTTCATTTCAGGGGATCTGACACCCTCTACTGGGTTTCTCAGGTACTGCATACATGGACACAGGCATGTACACAAATAAAACTTAAAAAAACTTTAAATAATAAGAATACTTGTACTACAAGTCATTATGTTTACTGAGTTTGCTATTTTACACTAGGTTCATTTAATATGCGTAATTAAAATAGTTACTGAAACTAGTTTTTAATAGTTACGTTACTAGGCAAATTACATGTATCATGCACATATTTTTAGAATTTATTTAATTTAATATGTATGAATGTTTTTCATGCATGCATGCATGTGCATCACGTGCGTGCCTGTTAGGTGTCCTGGAACTGGGGTTGCAGATGGTTGTGAGCCACTTTGTAGGTGCTGGGAATCAAATCCAGGTCCTCTGAAAGAAAACAAATGCTCTTAACTGCTGAGCCATCTCCTCACCCCCATGAGATCTGTACCCTCTCGCTTGAAACGGAGCCTTGTTTTTTAAAGCAGAAAACAGTCACAGAGAGAATTCAATCACTTGCTTAAGGTCCCCCTGCTAGTCAAGTAGAAGATTTAGACTTAGGCTCTGAAGCCCTAACTGCTGCCAAAGCCTATAATCATAACAAAAGACAACCCCTGTCTTCAACTAGCGGAAAGTAGTGGGGAACTTGGAGAAGGAAGCAGATAGCTGTAACACTGTGGGATGCTAGACTGAAAGTGGAGAAATACTTTTTTTTCCCTGAGGATATTAATTAGGAAAAGACATGATAGTAGATTTCTGGTTGAGTTTCTTTTAAATCAGGAAATCTCTCTAGTTTATGTTTCTACTATTATGAAAAATGTAAAATATAATGTTTACTGGTATAACCATTTTAAAGTGTACAATTTAGTATCATGAAATACATTCTTATTGTTTTGCCACCACCTACCATCCTTTCACAATGTTTCCATCATTTTTTTGTAAGTATGCATATATAGACAGGTTTATTGCCTTGAGGGGGGAGAGAGAGGGGAGGGAGAAAGAGAAAGAGCTAAAGAGAGAGGAAGGGTGAGAGGGAGGGAGGGAGGAAGGGAGAGAGAGAGAGAGAGAGAGAGAGAGAGAGAGAGAGAGAGCAGTTTTCATCATATCAAACAGAAACTGTGCTCTATTCTTAAAGACTACCCCTCCCTTCAGTCCTTATTAACTATTCATCCCCTTTGTCTCTTCTCAAAGCAACCTTTGACTACTCTGGGTATTTCCCATAAATAGAATCAATTCATTTCTGTTAACATTTAAATTTCATATTTAAAAATTTCATCTATGTTTGTTTCATCAAATTTCCTTTTTAAAAAAAAAACTGAAGTGATGTTTTTGTCTCTGTGTGCATTAAACTCTGCTTATTCATCCACTGATTGGTAGATATTTGTGTTGTGTCCACCTTGTGGTTGTTGGGAATAACGTGAATCGGTTTGAATTGCTGCTTTCAATTCTCTTGGTTCTAAGTTAGGAGTGGAAATGATGACCCCGTTGATCATTGTAGGTTTAATCTTTTGAGAAACTGCTTGCCTTTCATAGCTGCTGTTCTATTTAACGTTTTCGTGGGCAGTGCTGGACTGGCGCAATTTTATCTTAGCTTTGCCACTGCTTGCTCATTCTCTCTCTTTGTAGCCGGCTGAATGGTTATGGAGTGGTATCTCACTGTGTTCGTAATTTGCATTTCTACAGGAGGAATGATGCTTAGTGTCTTTTCATGTGCTGATTGACTATTTGTAAATCTTTGTAGAAATAGACTTAGCCCATTCTTTTTCATTTTGATTTTTTATGGAGACAGGGTTTCTCTGTGTAACCGAGCCCTTGCTTGGCTTTCCTGGAACTCACTGTCCTGGAACTTCACTAGGCTGGTCTCAAACTCAGAGATCCCCTGACTCTGCCTCCCTAGTGCTGGGATTAAAGACATGCACATCCGTACCCAGAATTTTAGCCCACCCTTAAACAGGAGTTCTTTTCATTGTTGAATAGAAGAAATTCTCTTCCTTCCTTCCTTCCTTCCTTCCTTCCTTCCTTCCTTCCTTCCTTCCTTCCTTCCTTCCTTCCTTCCTTCCTTCTTTCCTTCCTTTCTTNTTCCTTCCTTCCTTCCTTCCTTCCTTCTTTCCTTCCTTTCTTTCCTTTTTTTCCTCCCTCAAAACACTGCTCCTGTAAACCCCTTCTTTTTTGTTCAAGACAGGGTTTCTCTGTATAGCCCTGGCTGTCCTGGAACTCACTCTGTAGACCAAGCTGATCTTGAACTCAGAAATTTGCCTGCCTCTGCCTCCCAAGTGCTGGGATTAAAGGCGTGTGCCACCACACCCGGCTCCATAAACCCCTTCTTGCTCTCTTTCAAATTCATTTCCTCGGTTTTTATTGTCACTTCACACACACACACACACACACACACACACACACACACACACACACACACTCCTAAATATAACCTGCTCCGTTTGTACAATGTTTCTTTTGTGTATGTTTTCGGGGTCAATCATTTGGTATTGGATAACCAATTGGAGTGATACTCCCAAGGGAAGAAAATGTCTCCCATTCTGGGCCTTCTTTAGTTGCCCATGGTTCTTTGTGTGGGTTTCAGGCTTTGTGGGCTTCTGACTTTACTAGGAGACACAATCTCACAATAAATTTCCTTGTCCTCTGGCACTTACAGTCTTTCCTCCCTCTCTTCCATGATGTTCCTTGAGCCTTAGGTGGAGCAGTTGTACTGTAGATGTATCAATTGGGATTGGGCCCTTCCCCATGGCCAGCTCTTCTCTGCATTTTGACCAGTGTGGATTTCTGTAGTGGTTTCTGTCTGCTGAAGGACGCTTCTTTGATGAGGGGTGTGAGCTGCACTGATCTGTGGATATAGGATAGATATTTAGAATGCACTAGGAATTACGCTGGCTTAGCAATGTGGCAGCAGCACCTTCTCCTCTAGGCTCTGCAGTCTTACCAGTAGAGTAGGCAGGATTTCTATAATGGCCCTAAGGAGCTGGTGTTCTGTGGTCAGAGAAGTTTCTTTGATGAAAGGATACATTACCATTACCATCTTGAATGTTAGCATGCATCACTACACTTTTGAGCTAATTTTTACAGGTTAATGTATATTATAGTGATAACCATAGTGATATTTAAATGCTTAAAATGTGTTATTAAATGGGTTGGGAAGATGATTCGGTGGTAGAGGACTTCCATCTAAGCAAAAAGACCTGAGCTTAATTTCTACATCCACATAAAAGAGATGGGCATGGTGGCATGTGCTTGCAATCTCATCACTGGGGAGACAAAACCAGGCAGATCCCTGAGGCCTGCTAAACCAGTCAACCTAGCCTGATTGTAGTTCTGGGACAGTGAGAGACCTTGTCTCAAAAAGCAAGGATAGGGAGCTGAAGAGATGGCTCAGCAGTTAAGTACTTACTGCTCTTGCAGAGGACCTGGGCTTAGCTTCCAACACCTACATGTTGGTTTGCGCCAATTTCAGTGGATACAGCATCTTCTTCTGGCCTCCCTTGGCACCAGGTGGACACGCAGCATGTGTACATACATGCAAG
>NC_034613.1:48866182-48888682 GCF_900095145.1 Mus pahari | reverse complement strand
CAAATATGAAAGCACATTATTCACCTGGCAATAATGTAGAGAAATGAATTTTCTGTGTGTAAAGTTGTCTCAGTTCTAATAAAAGCTACTGGAATTTCTCAAATTAGAATCAGTGACATTTTCAAATATTCTGATAACTTCCTAACTTTAAAGGAGTTTTCTGAGTTTCAAAAGTTCAAAGAGTTCTTTGATTATTATTCTCTTCCCCCCACCTCTCTGCTTCTTCCTTTGCCCTTTATGTTGTAACCACAGTGCAGCTCCGTTTCTCTCTTTGATAAAGCTGCTATTAATCTTTCTCACACCTAGGAAGCGAGTACATAATGACACAGAGTAAACAGATTTTTTTCACATTTACACTTCATAAACGTAACGTTGTAATAGATTAAACTGCTCATTCTTTTTCCATGGCTTTAATATGCTAAGGAATGCATGAGTGGAGAACAGTGTTGCGCAGGCACATGCAATAGTGCTGCATGCTATATCTAGCTACACTGCAAGATTCTCAGGGTTTCAACAGAACACATGGTTCCCATACAATCACAAGACAGTGTTTGTAAGTAGCCACAGTTCACTTTGGTCCCTCCTCAAGTCATTTTGGCAAATAAGGGACTTGGCGATTTCCTTCTGCCTAACAGGGCCCATTTTGCAATGGGCTGCAGAGCTTCCATCAGCGAAGATCCATAGTTGGCATGGCAACGAACTCATTTCTCCAGAAATGAGTTCCCTTTATTAAATTTTGCTAGCTATTGATCAATTCCTGATCCCCATATGAAAACATGACAGTCAATTAATGAGTCCTAGATCTGGTTAAACAACAAGGAAACTATTCACGAGAGTTAAGGTTGAATACTTCTCTATGAATTTTGTTCAAGGATTGTAACAGAAATAGTAACAGTATGGCATAAATCCATGTGTGAGGATGCCACACCACCTCCAGTGGGATCTATGTGACAAGTTCCACAGACTGAGGCAATTGACCACCAAAGGGGGAGGCCTCCTGGAACCGGTTGTGGAACTCTTCGCCGGAGAAAAAAATATTGAACCGTAGTTCTCGTGGCACTCTATCTGTTTTGTTTTCTCTTATTCCTTTTCTTATTTACATGATCCTGGTAGCCTAGGCCAAGATCTTAAGTGAGAGTAATGGATAAGAAACTATCTCTAGAGATGGGGCCACTGACATGACCTTATCCTCAGGGAAACCAATGCTTTACTTTCTAAATCGTTTACAAAACTATTATTATAAAAACTTTCCCAACAATAAAATTTAATATGGCTACATGTGTGTCATCAGAAGTGGATTTTGGTATATGGTAAAGAAAGCCTTAACTAGAAATAATTAAAATAGTTTAAATTTATACATTGAAGATTATAAAAAATCAGGCACTAGATGTTAAATAATAATTGATCATGGGGTTGGAAAGTTAGTTCAGTGGTTAAGAGCACACTGACCGTTAAAGATTTATTAACCTGCTCCTGGAAATATGCCAGTAGCCTTGGACGACAGCCCCCACTGAATACATCCTTTTAGAATTGTTATATTTTGATGATTTATAATGATGTTACCTGTTCTGTTTGTGATTCACTGAATACATAGTTTCAGAGTTGTAATGCTTGGATGATTTTTGTGCTTTACTGTGCCAAATGATTTTTGTTGGTATCTGTGATTGTTTCACTGGATACAGTTTCTAAGAGATGAAATGTTTGGTTTTTTAATGTATAAAATCCCCTGCTTGAGAGCTGCAGAATACACTCAGATCCAAACTGCCTCGGTGTTTGTTTCTGTTTGCCACCGCCGAATCCTTACCCACCTAGCTTCAAGGACCCTCATTCCAGGGGTCCCCATACCCGACTGGGGTGGTCCATGGCATGAGGATGGAGATGTATCCAGACAGGGACATGGAATAACTAAAATACACTTTCACAGGAAGTTTAAAATTGCAATTGCCCCTCCTCCCTTTTCAATACTTTCTAAGTAAAACTATTTTTTTCACCATGCATGCCCTTATTTTCCAAGTTTTATGCTGACAGACATAGTGCCTGGCTAATCTGGTGCAGGCACAGGCAGCTTTTTTCCCCCCTCCTTTAGCTGTTAATGGTACCACTACTCTTCTGCCTGCAATTTTAGGCTCTCAGGATGGGCATATGAGAGAAGGAGCTTGGAGAAAAGAAAGGATCCCATTGTGAAGAAGAATGGCGAAGACCATGGAGATGGCTTTGACTCATTCTTTTCCCATTTTCCTTTCTTCAGCTTCCTTTCCATTTCCTGGCTGCTCAGCACCTCTCTTCAGCTGATTTTCTCCAACCCAAATAGAAGACTGATTTCCCCTATAAGTAATGCTTTTAGTTAAGGAGCCTCAGGGGTTCATCTTCTTCCTTCCATTAACCAAGCTCATGTCACTTTAAAGACAGAAAATAGCTTAAGACTATCCAGTGTCCAAACTACAGATTAAAACCAGACAAAGAGCTGTAATGATGTCAGACAAGCCATATTGGCCATTACAAAAATCACATCTCTGAAAAAAAAAAAAGATAGGTGTATTCTAACTCCTGTTTATGTGATAAATAATAACAGTCTGGCCTGAGTTTCATTGTAGCAGATTTTGTAAGGTTTCATTTAATCTGAAGCTTTTTTAGGGGTTATGCTTGCAGCTCAGTGGTGAAATATGAGCTCAGCATTTGGGGCCCTAGGTTTGATTCCCCTGTGCCATGATTAAATAGTCAGATCTTACTGAAGTGATAGAAGTCACCTTAGGTCCCATGAGAAAACCTGGTGTAGTTCATAGAGATACTCCATGACAGTTGCTGGAAAAGACCAGTTAGCTCTGTGTTATTTTGTAAGATCTTTTGTATACTAATTTAGCAGGTGTGTGTGTGTGTGTGTGTGTGTGTGTGTGTGTGTGTGTGTGTGTGTATGTCTGGGGAATGAATACAACATCTTGCACATGCTAAGCCAGTGATCCACCACTTAGCTACATGCCCTGATCCTCGTGGAACTATTTATCATAAATAGAAAGTTAATTCAATAGTGGCCATACAGAGAATAAATATCTTTGTGAACTGTGGCTTGGATTAAAACAAAATAGGTTTTTTTTTTTTTTCATAACATCTCATGGAAATCCTCCTGCTGTAACCTTCTAAGTACTGAGAATATAGGTGTGAGCCACCACATCTGGCTTTCCTGGACATTAATTTTTTAAAGTAGTGTTTCTCTCTATGTGTCCTGTGTAGTGAAGTAGCATTTCCTAGACATTCAACAATTACAGGGTAAATACAGGGTAATTGAACTAAAAAGCGAATGTGGGAAAGGAGGTAGCACATCAACACAGTGCGTGTCTAATGTGTCTAAGGCCCTGGGTTCAATCCCAGGACTATTTCTCTAAGAAAGGACTTAGCACATCTTCTTGTGTAAAATTCCAGATTTCCCTAGGTCTTTTGGTAGGGTCTGTGATCAACCATGCTGACAAATATAGGAGCCAAAGTTTGTATGTCAAGCTTTCGAAGGGAATCAAGGGACAGCTAAACAGACTTCCTGCTCCTGGTGTGGGTGACCTGGTGATGGCCACAGTGAAGAAAGTCAAGAAGAGGTAAGGAAATAAAAAACTGCACACAGCAGTGGCAATTCAAAGAGAGGCATCTTGAAGAAAAGATGGGGTGTGTCTTTGTTTTGAAGACAGTGCAGGGGTCATAGTAAACAATAAATATGAGCTGAAAGGTTCTGCCTCCACAGGCCCAGCTGCAAAGTAGTGTGCACAATTATATCTGATGCAGGCAACATTGCAAGATTCTCCAATGTATTTGCAAAATCTAATATCCATTAAAGAATCCTTGCTCAAAAAATAAGTGCACGTGTCTTTGGTGATTACTATTAACAGGAGATCAAGTGATTGTAGGCTTTATAGGACAAAGGTCTTATACATAAATATAAATACTAAATCCATAACTTCTTAAGTATAAATATCAAAAATGTTATCTACATAATTCTCTTAGTTACTTTTCATGCTGTCGTGACAAGATGCTCAAGAAAGCAATTTAAGGAAGGGACAATTTAGTTTAGGCTGTGCAGCTCCCAGGTACAGTCCATCATGACGGGGAAGTCAAGAGGAAGCAGCATGAGATAGTAGGCCACTTTCATTTACAGTCTTGGGAGAGATGAGTGCTACTCCCTAGCCCATGTTCTTTCTTTCTTTCTTTTTTTTTATGTAATTTAAACCCTAGTTGATTGGATGGGATTGCCTACATTTGGGTGGCTCTATTTTCTTCAATTAACCTAATCAAAAAATTCTCTCATAAACATACTAAGAGGTTTATTTCCATGGTGAACTAAGTCCTACCAAGTTGGCAATATTAACCATTACAACATAAAGCCAGATAGTGGTAACAACTTTCAATTCTTACAAAAATTATATCTTGTTAAGGTGATCAGCTGCTTCTTTCTTTTTCTTTTCTATTTTTTTTTTGTTTGTTTTTCGAGACAGGGTTTCTCTGTGTAGCCCTGGCTGTCCTGGAACTTACTCTGTAGACCAAGCTGGCCTCGAACTCAGAAATCCGCCTGCCTCTGCCTCCTGAGTGCTGGGATTAAAGGTGTGTGCCACCACGCCTGACCTCAGCTGCTTCATTCTGAACAGTATCTGTTAGGCCAAATGGCTCTTGGGAAAGCACCAAGCCCTTGATATCGCTCTGAACTCATTTGTTTAATACCTAGAAACAGATTCCAACCCCTTGATAGATGCATTGTTAACTTTTCAATGATCCAAATAATTTTGAATCATTCAAAAGTTCCCAGAAAGCAGCATAGTGTCTTATATTCAGAAGTCATATGATATGTGTGTGAGACTGAAAGAGCTCTATTAAGAGAGGTTTATAAATGAGCCTTGGTATGGAGAGATGAGAGTTTCTGGAGTGGTATGGCCCGTGTGTGGTGTCTGAAACCTCTAAGTACAGTCTTCAGTGACACAGGAGATTGCAATAGAAGAACACCTCTGTTTTCAATTGGAAAGGCTATAAAAGAAGGCCACCACCTCTGCTTCGGACTGGGGGCTAGAATAGAAGGGCACCTTTGTTTGCAGTGTGGAGACTAGAAAAGAAGGGCACCTCTGTTTGGGGTCAGGGAAAAACAAATAGAAGGAACCTGTGTTTGCACAGTGGTGCTAGAATAGAAAGGCACCTCTGTTGGGTGTCAGGGAACTACAATAGAGGGACACTCCTGTTTTGGGTGTGGGCTTGGTTAGAGGGGACTATAAAAGTAGGGCACCTCTGTTTAGAGTGAGTAGGGCAATGATAGAAGAGTACCCCTGTTTGAGGTGGAGGGGATAGAATAGAAAGACACCTTTGTGATGGATCCAGACAATAGCCTGGATTTCTGTTTTAGTTCTCTTGGGAGCTTTATGCCTTCATATGGGACACGTTTCAGGACAAAGGGAATCTATAGGGATGGGGAGAACATCTGAGACTGCTTGAAAGAGAAAGAGACTCCAGTTGTGGCAGCGTTTAAGCCACACCTGTTGCCACCTGTTCTAACTCCCACTGTACAGCTGCACAGAGGACCATGACCAGACCTGGAGAAGGAAAAGACCTACCCAGATGAAGCCAAGCTCAAGTAAAAAGCCTCAAATGCATACAATGGTGATAGTTGGACACTATTAAGTGTTGGAGTGGTCTCCCCCCATAACTAGGGAACTAAAACACTTCCCAAACATACTAGGCAGGCAGAGTTTCATAGAACATGCTTTTGCTTTAAAAATATCTTATATTTGATTATTTGGGGAATTTCATATGTTTACTTCCAGCCCTCCAACTCCTCTCAGATCCCCTCCCATGCCATAGGCCCTCCCAAATTTATGTCCTCTTCTCATAACCTACCAAGTCCATTCGGTACCGGTCATACACAGTGGAGTATAGAGTCATCCACTGGAGCATGGGTAACCTACTAGGGACCACTTCCCAAACAAATGGGATGCCCTCATTATCTGTACCCGTATCAATCACTACCCACTGCAAAAAGACCAACTTCAGATGGTGGTTGAGAGCTGCATAATTCGTGGGTGTGTAGATAAACATTTAGAAAGCAGTTAGATCCTGTGTCCATTTAGCAAAGCAAGAGTAGAATTATTTTCCTGGGTTTTATGTCTTTCTCAGCTGCAGATTTTTCTTTACAGTACCAGGCATAGATTCTGTTCTGTGAAGTGGGCATTAAACATGGTCAGAAAGCAGTTGGTTACCCCATTCTTGCCTATTGCACCAATGCACACATCTTGCCAGGCTGTTCATCACTATAGCTTGCATGCTCGCAGCTGGGTAAGGTTTTTGATGACTTTTCTCCCCCAGGAGCCTGTTTAACATCTTCCAGCGCATGAAAGCTAGCTACTATGGAAGAAATGTCCAATTCAGTTCTAATTTGATTTCTTCCATGTCCTAACTCACATGTGAGGTGTGTTCAACAACAGGAGCTTACCATCATATTCTGATGGGTAACCAAGAACAGTGGGTTTGGCGGTTTGAATATGTTTGGCCCATGGGAAGTGGCACTATTAGGAGGTGTGGTCTTGTTGGTGTAGGTGTGGCCCTGTTGGAAGAAGTGAGCCACTGTAGGGGTGGGTTATTAGGTCCTATACTGAAGCTCTGCCCAGGGTGGAAGAAACACTCTTCCTGGCTGACTTCAGATCAAGATATAGAACACTTATTTATTTATTTATTTATTTATTTATTTATTTATTTATTAGATATTTTCTTTATTTACATTTCAAATGCTATCCCGAAAGTTCCCTACACCCCCCTCGGCCCTGCTCCCCTAACCACCCACTCCCGCTTCTTGGCCCTGGTATTCCCCTGTACTGGGGCATATAAAGTTTGCAAAACCAAGAGGTTTTCTCTTCCCAATGATGGCCAAGATATAGAACTTTTATCTCCTCCAACACCACATATACCTGGATGCTGTCATACTTCCCACCATGATGATAATGAACTAAACTTCTGAACCTATAAGCCAGTCCCAATTAAATGTTTCCTTTACAAGAGTTGCCTTGGTCATGGTGTCTTTTCACAGAAATGGAAATCATAACTAAGGCAGTAGTGGTGCTCATTCTATTATTATTATTATTATTATTATTATTATTATTATTATTATTATTATATGTAAGTACACTGTAGCTGTCTTCAGATATACCAGAAGAGGGCATCAGATCTCATTATGGATGGTTGTGAGCCACCATGTAGTTTCTGGGATTTGAACTCAGGACCTTTGGATGAGCAGTCAGTGCTCTTAACTGCTGAACCATCTCACCAGCCCCCCTTCTTTTTTTTTTTTTAAATCAACTTAATACAAGCTAGGGATATTGAGGAAGGAGAAGTCTCAATTGAGAAAATGCGTCCATAAAATTAGGCTTGTAGGCAAATTTGCAGGAACAGTTTCTTAATGGATGATTGACATGGGGCAGGCCTAACTCACCATGGGCAGTGCTGCAACTGAGCAAGATAAGTGAGCCATGCAGAATAAACCAGCAAGCATCACCCTGCATGCCTTCTACATTAGTTAGTGTCTTCAGGTTCCTGCCTTGAATTCCTGCCCTGACTTCCCTTTATGGTAGACTGTTAGCTGTAAGCTGCAATGACCCTTTCCTCTCCTAGCTGCTTTTGGTCATGGAGTTTTATCACAGCAACAGAAAGTACACTAAGATAAGTGGCAATATTCCTTTTTTAAAGGAGTTTATGGTACCATCACTTTGGGCCAACAACTTAAAGGGCGCTATCTCACACTTAAACTGGGCTCTTTGTTTGTTTTTGTTTTTGTTTTTTTTCGAGACAGGGTTTCTCTTTGTAGCCCTGGCTGTCCTGGAACTCACTTTGTAGACTAGGCTGTCCTTGAACTCAGAAATCCGCCTGCCTCTGCCTCCCAAGTGCTGGGATTAAAGGCGTGTGCCACCACTGCCCGGCTTAAACTGGACTCTTTATTTAATAGCAATATAGTACCAAGGAAGCCTTATTTCTCTCCATATAAGATTAATAATTACACTTAAAATCTCTTGCTGTGTCACTGGTCCCGTTCAACGGGCTCCTATAGATATTCCAAGCTAATCACACATTTCTAAGGATTTGAAGCTAGGATTCACATATGAGACTAAACATGTGTCATTTGTCTTTTGGGGTCTGGGCTACTTCCGTGGGCATGACTTTTTCTAGTTCCAACCCACTTATGAACAATTTTCCTGAGTTCATTTTCCTTTATAGCTGCATAAAATTCCATTGTGTATATGTATCACAGTTTCACTATCTTTTAATCAGTTGGTGAAAATGTATGCTGTTTCCACATTCCAAGAATATGCCTGTCTCTGCCTTCTCCATCCTACACTAGAATTATATAGACACATGGTGCCAAGTCTGGGGTCTGAACTAAGGCCCTTATACTTAATGCAGCAAGTACCTTATCAACTGTGGCATCTCCCCAGCCCAATATTAGGTTTTTGAGATACATACTGTTGTGGCATGTAGCTTTAGTTCAGTCCTAATCATTGCTATGAAGTTTTCATTGGGAAAATAGGCTACAATTTGTTTAGTAACTCTTTTATTGATGGGCATGGTGCCTGTAGTTTTTTTCTAACAGTTTTTTTCTATGGTAGGCATGCTCACTTTTTATTGATAGGACTAGAATCCAGAGCCTTGGGCACCTAAGTACTTTACTAAAATAAGTTATATCCCCACACACAGAGGAACAGAGACCAGTGCAGAAAGATAGGACGGTCTTCTTTAAATTGGTACTCCAATCATCCTGGGTGGTTTCTTTTTAAATTTATTAACAATGGGAAAGAACAGAATAAGTTACACATTTACCTCTGCAATTAGAGAATAGATGAAGGTTTACTATTTGCTATGAAGGACAAATATAGAATGCATCCTCGAAATGGAAAAGGAGTATTTTCCAGGAAAATCAAATGTTAGTCTGGCCCAGTGGGTGGAAAAAAATCATAAGGGAGATATAAAATCAAGAGCCACTGAGACTTGAACACAGTGATGGGCTATTTAAGCAGAACCAGAACCATTGAAGTCTAAAGCAAGTCAGAAAAAGACACTGGCAGGGTGATGGTACATTTATTTACGTTCCCTGCTGTGCAGAGGTATTCATTGCTGAAACAGTTCCTAAGTTAAAGGGGCTAAAGACGAAGGTGATCCCAGCCTTACCCTACCGGGGAGGGGGGGGGAATAAGAAGTGAGGCTTCCAAGAAGTGGGAGCCCTGGAGTAGTGTGTGGGAATGCAGTAATTTGCAGCAGCCTGTGAGAAAACGGATGCTTTCACATAGAAGGCCTTGGGGAAACAAGGAAGGGATTGAGGTAAGGTGACTCTGAGTTGGGGAACATTGAAGGTAACTTAATTCTTGCTTAATTCTTTAGTAAGAATTAAGGCTACTAAGAAATAAAAACCTACACTCATACATATATTTACCAGGGAGAGTCAAAAATGCTTGCTATAGGAGGGAAAATGAAGAAGCCAGCCCCTAGGACAATGATGTGTCCGTTTGACTTGAGCCAGAATAAACTCGCCAAGTTTCTTGATTCCCAGGGGGCACAGCGTTTTCATTTTCGTGCCAAAAGACCATCTCCTAGGATATGGAGACCATCTGTGTCAAGGAGCAAAGCCCTTAAAGATGATTTCAATGTAAAATGCAGCGTGACGGGGGCCATATTGTCTGACACTGTCCAACCCCTTTCGTATTTCAACAAGTTAAGCACAAAGGAAGTAAAAAACGACCAGCAACAATGAACCAGAATTCCCAGACAGCTCCAGGGGAGGGGGAGAAGGCTTTGACAGAATTAAGACAAGTCAGTATGGATGTGCACAAAGGTGTCTAAAACCACTAAGTACAGGGTTTGAAGTGAGCAAAGAAAGATGACCAGCTTAGTGAGAAACCACAGCCATGGGCCCCACGCTGCCCCAGCTCCTTGCTACTGGGGATCACAGTGGGAAGGAGAGAGACTGCCTTCCCTGCTCACATACAGGCTACCAGCTTGCATGAGACCCTGTCCCGCAAGCCTTTGCAGCTGCCAGAATGAATTCTGCTCAGGCCTTGTCACTTTCGAGCAGTAGCTCAGCTGGGTTTGATAGTATGAGCTCCATAATCCACAAACTCTTGTCTCTCATACTTCAATAATTAGAGTCAAAATGGTATGCTGTTTGGGGTCTGATTCCAGGAGAGTGAGAGAATATATAGAACAGAGGTTCTCAACCTTCCTAACACTGTGACCCCCTCACTACAGTTCCTTATGTTGTGGTGACCCCTAACCATAACATTATTTTTGTTGCTACTTCATGGCTCTAATCTTGCTATTGCTATGAATCACAATGTAAGTATCTGATATACAGGATATTGGGTTGAGCTGCTAATATAGATGCAACAAGACTGCTATAGATGCAACAAGACTGCTATGAGCTCATCATTGCTGCAGCCAGGAGAGGTGCCTTTGGAAACTTATTGTATGCTGTTCGTTATTTTGTATGTGTTGGAAAATTCCCATTAAAGAACAATGCCAATAATGGAAAAAGAAAGAAATCATCTCTCAGTTCTCGGTCCTCATAGAAAATTCTTAACAAGTATTTCTGGCTATAGGGTTTGGGCAGGACACTGGGAGGCAGGCAGATGGATGAACTGTGTTCTTCAGTCAAAAACACCTGGAGAAGATAGACAGAACATGGCCACAGAGGTCTGGAGAAAAAGCAGCATGAGAGGAAGAGAGGAGAAAAAACCGATCTGGTTCGTGTACTTTGAAAGGAATAACTGGGAGAGAAAGGATTTGAACTGCTTCCCAAAAGAAGAAATTGTCTTAGGTGGCTCCGCGGGAGGCAAATGTGGTGGGTAATCTTGGTTGTCAACTTGACTACATTTGCAATCAACTAAAACTCAAACAGCCAGGCATGTCTGTGATTTATTTTCTTGATTGGATCATTTTGAGATGGGAAGAGCCACCCTAAATCTGGGCGACCCTTTTTGCTAGCAGCCTAAATAAACCACATAGGAAAGCACATGGAAGAACGACGATTGTGCTTTTTGCCTGCTTGCCCTTACTCAAGTTGGCAAGTTCATCTACCTTCTGCTGCAGCATTTCTTCCATGGAGTAACATTTGTGAAGCTGGGAAAGTCTTTGCCTAGAAAAACTGACATTTTGGTAAATAAAATAGATCCTTCCTCATTTAGTAACTGCATATTCACAACAAATTGAAAAGCCAAATTGGAATAGCAAGTTTTATAATCTTTGGAATTCTGGGATGGAACTAGGCTCTATGGGAAGGGTACCCGACTACTCAGCCTTTCCTTTCCCTACCTTTGGTTTCATTCCTTACCACAGAAGGGTTCATGCACAGTCAAGTAGCTGTCTCAGCTCTCATGTAGAAAACTGCACAAGCAGCCCCATTTAGGTCACAGGTCAGACCTAGGGGTACTTCCACTAGCAGCATCACTGTTTGCTTTTGAGAAGATAAAAATAAAGAGGAGTGACAATCCGGTCCTTGAAGAGGGTTTGGACTTATTGAGAGAAAAACAACAAATTCAAACATCTCTGTTCTGTTCGGACTAGGAGTAGTGTGAAGAGGACTCAAGTTCTGGGTGGACATTCTTTCTGGGTCCTTCAGAGTCTCCTTTTCCTTTGTTAGAGGGAGGCCAGATGCAGAACCTCAAAAATATAGTATGCAGTACAAAGACCCTGTTTGTTATTGTCTAAATCTTCAAACTCCTACTTTATAAAATAATCTACAAAATGCACATGATAACATGGTACAACATATGTCATGATATGTACATGTGTACACACACACACACACAAATAATTGAGTATAATAAAAATGACAAAGAAAACACACAACACTCAAATACACCCCTGTTGGCAAGGTTAACCAATGCCACACAGCGTTGTCCACTGTATATTATGTTAGGCACTTAGCATGTTGTAATCACACCATGAATAATAATGTAGCTTCTTTGATTTCTCTCCCTTCAAAAGAACTGAACAGACATTTGAAATTGCTTTTGAGGGGAGGTGGATCAGAAAGATATCGAAATGATGTCACAACATTTTGAAAACATGTTCATGAGCAAGTCTTAAGCATGAGATAAGAATCCTTTTTCACAAAAAACATTGATATTGTATATCTTGAGCTAAAGTCTACCTCAAACAGGAAAGAAGGTAAATAAGCCAAATCACACTGAATTAAAGCAGAAGAAAATGGTGTGCTGCAGTGACAGATCCTTGCTTTGCATGTGGGAAGCCCTTTGCTTCATCTCCAGCCTAAACACATGGACAAACACACACACATACACATACATACACATACAAACACACACACACACACACACACACACACACACACACGAAAAATGTTTATCTTATCCTCAAGGAAAACAAACATTTCTTGCCAATTTCTACCTCTCGTGGCACCAATTTGCCTCAAACTATTTCTTATGAACAATGTGTTAATTATAACTAATCACTGCCCATTTGTTATAGGAGAGGAAGCGACTGGAAGCATCACCACGACCAAGAACTGCATTTCTATTCACATACTCTACAGTTAATTCCGTGAAGGCAGTGGAGCTGTGGGGTTCAAAGGAAGGCTTGGGAGCCACAAGGCTTGGGATCGTGTTCCAGTTTTGCCACGTGAGAACTGTGTAACTTTATAACCTTTGTTTCTGTAACCCAGCGATAACAAATAGTAACAATAATGTGTATTTCATAGGGTTGTTTTGGAAATTAAGGTAAAATACATATGACATTAGATGCATATTAAACCCAAAATAAATATAATTGAAATATCATGATGATTATTAATAGGTGTCTAATTTTTAACTGTTACTCAGTAACATCTTGTTTAGAATTAGTGAAGCCTAAATATACTCAGGAAGCATTACTAGCAGTAATAATGACAGGAACTAATATTTGTTAGAGGTTTATATTTTTTATTTATTTACTTTATATTAAAATAATTATTAGTTCTTTGAGCATTTCATAAATATGCTTGATAATTTTCACACTCCCCACAATCCTTCCCAGACCTATATCCCTTCCCTACATAACTAAATCTGTATCCTTTTCAACCAATCAAATATTGTTTGTACTGCCTGAATATTCTTGAATGTGTGTGTGTGTGTGTCCTTCCAGTGTAGCTTTGTTTACTTACTTTTAAAGAAAACTGACTCCCCCTTTCCAAGAAGATTTCAATTGCCAATAGCTCTTGAACTAGAGTGGAACCTCATGTCTACACACTTGTCTTCTTACAGTCTTTCTGGTCCCTCTTCTGCAAAGATCTCTAAACCTTGGAAGGGAGGAGTGTGATTTAGGCATCCCACGGTCTCTTATTCTATGTTCTTTGGCCAGTCATGGATCTCTGTATTAACCATCATCAACTGGAAATAGAAGCTTCTTTGATGAGGATTGGAAAGTGCATGGTTAATGGGTATAATCATAAGTCATTAGTTTAATATATGTCTGTTTAGCAGAATAATATTTGGTTCTTCCTTAGGGTTTGTGACCTATCTAGACTCAGCTTCTTGGTCTGACAACGGTGTTGTGTTTGTGAGTCTCATCTTGTGGATCAGGACTCAAATCCTATCAGATAATGGTTGGTTACTCCCATAATGTTCATACCACTATTGCACTAGTGGGTGTGTCTTACAAGTCCAGATGCTATTGTGACTCACAAGGTTCACAGCTAAATAATAGACACAGTTCCTTTTCTTCTTTGGTAGTGTGTCTAGTGTCTTCTAGTGTTATTAAAGCTAAGAAGTTGGGATGAGGCTTCCAGTGAGTATCAGTTTGAGATTTCCATGTTCTCTGACTCACACATGTGATGTCTTCTACTATAGGGTCTTACTGTTGGGTTTTGAGAGGTAACAGACAGCATTCATTTACTTATTTCTGGTACTAAGGATGGAATTCAGGGCCTTACACATGCTAGGCAAGTAAAGATTCCTTTTATGTGAGGTACTTTTCTAAGCTTTTTTACTGCAACTATCAGCTCTTGGGGGGGAGGATACTATTATCATTCACAACATTTCACAATGGTTAATTTGACCTGATTTATCCAGCTAACTATTTAAAACACATTTTAGACTCTATTTTATGTGTATGAGTATTTTGCCTGCATATATGTCTGTGCATCATGTGCTTGTCAAGTGCCTGTGGAGGTCAGAGAGGGTTTCCGATACCCCAGAACTGGAGTTAATAATGGTTGTGAGCCACCATGTGAGTGCTGGGTATCAAACGCAGGTCCTCTGCATGAACAAGTGTTAACACATAAGCCGTTTCTCCAGCTGCACACAGCTAATTATTGATGAAGCCCTATTTCCAATCTGTGTCTCCTTTTTGCTTTCCTGTTTAAGCAGGAGCCTTCTTATTCTCCCAGCAGCAGTGGTGGGATACCTTCAGAATGCTAATTAACAGGTCATTACGTCCACCTAACTCACACTAGTGCTTTCAAGAAAGGGGCTCACAGAAGGATTCCTTCCAACCATGTTGGGAAAGGGTGAGGGTATACTTATTCCCACTTAGAAGTGGCTGACAACTGCCCCTCCAAGCCAGAACACACAATTGGAGAGGTGCAATTGCCATGGAATTAGCCACTTTTATGATTACTACACTTTTTCGGATGGGGACAACCAGGTTGCAAGTAAAAACATCATGTATAGACGGTGGCTGGTGGTTTCATTCCTTTTTAAACACATCAATGTTTGCAGGCAAGAGTGATGATTTGTCCAATAGAGTTGATTGACAACTTGGGTTTTGTTTGCTGGACAGATCTCCAGTAGGGAGTTTATTCTACCATGGAAATGTATCCAGTGGGTTATTGGCAAATGACAAGCTCTGAACTAGCTATAGCCCTTCTAGCCAGCAGGGTTTTTGGAGGGCTGCCCCATAGGAAAATCGTGACTTAATGCCAGGTGCTACAGAGGAGTACCAGGCTGGGACCCTGTCCAGTGGAAATAAGTGTCCTGCTTATAATGTGGGAAAATCATAGATGATATCGTCTAGAGGGACACTTGGAGGGCACTGCAATGAAAATGCTTTAATATACTGCAAACCTGAGAAATGGAGGCCTCAAGATGAGGACCAGCTTTTCTAAAGTCGCACGACATGCTTACATTTTCTTCAGTTTGCTAGGAAAAGTGTCTTATTTGCATCTACTGCGGGGCACCCTGGGACAAGCTCCTTCTGGCATGATTATCAACTGTGCTAAGTCTGCACAATGAGAGGTTTTCTTTCATTTAAAACTAATGTTGTCTCACCAGTTGAAATTGAAGTCCCCGAAAGGATCATTTCCTCACTAGGATAATTTTGCTACAAGCTTTTCATTAATCCAATCATAAATTCAATAATGCTATTTGGCAGCTTACTGAAGTCTTCAAGAACCACAGGGGACAGGATGCATTGTCTGTTTTTATGACAAGAAAAAAAAAAGAAATTAAGAAAGAAAGAAGAAAGAAAGGAAGAAAGATGCTAAGTAAGCACAAGTATAAAATGTGTTCAGTGTCATATAATGTAGGAAACTTCCCCATGGGTCCAATGAACAAAGGTGGTGTACTTAGCATCTGCTAGATAGCACACACTGCTAGGAGCACTGACCAATCACCTACTTCCTTAGGCGTTTTCAGCCTTCAACATACACTAGTTTATCAAATGAAACCCCTTGAAGCCAGGAATATCTGTGCCTCACTCTAATCTTGGTACTTGGTAGATTGAGGTAGGAAGATCGCTACAAACAAGCCTGGGTCTCAAGACCACCACCACCACCACCACAAACAACAATAGCAACAACCATAAATGAGTTTCCTAAGACAGAAAACAAAGAAGTAAATTCCATACAAAGTTTTAACTTTAATCCCAGCACTTGGGAGGCAGAGGCAGGTGAACCTCTCCATTCTAGGCTAGTCTGATCCACAGAGTAAATTTCAGGGCAGCCAGGGCTATGCAGAGAAACCTGGTCTCAAAACACCAAATGATTGAATGAATGAGTAAATTAGCAAGTAAATAAGCAAATAAAGAGATTTAAACAATGTTCGGAAGAAAGAAAATTCCTATCTGCTGAGACCAAAGAAAAATTAATGGGAAAGGTGATATTTGATTAGACCTTCAATCTAGGTAGGATTTTAACTTGAATTAAGTCTTGAAGGAAATCTAAGATGGTGTATATGAGCTATCAGGACACCAGAAGACATAGAAGTATCAAGTTAGCTAGAATATTTTTCCTTTCCTTTTTTTGTATCTTTCTTTTTGTCTTCTCAACATAGGATCTTACATTGTGCCAGAAGTTGTCCTAGAACCCACTGTGACCCAAGGTGGCCTAGAATTCAAGTAAAACTCCTGCCTTAAAGTTCCCCAGGGCTGGGACTACAGGCACAAGTCACTAAGCCACCATACATTACTAGAATTGGGCATCTGCGAATTGGATTTTCTGGAACTCCTTCAGAGGATGTGCAGAGAAAGAGGAAGGTCAGACAGAAGGGACACCTACCCGGATTTCAACCAAAGTGGCTGCACTTTGTTCTATTTTCTACATTAAAGTTCTAAATAAGATCGCTGGGGAAAATGTGTCCCACTTGTTAAAATAAAAAATTTTTATAGTACCTGAATAAGAACACAGGTCAGTCACAAGGTGAGGGAAAAAGTGAGACAGAATTAGCAATAAGCTAGGGTATGGGTGGGCTACACAGTGTGGGGGCGTTGTATTTCAGGTTTAGCAGACAGGTCATTTCCTCAGGCAGAAACATTGAAGGATGGGTGAGGTAGCTGACAGATGAATGGGCAAAGGAGAGACTGTTGTTGAAATATTGGTGGCATGGGCCAGTAATCCCAGGCATTTGAAAGTGAAGGCAGGAGGATTAGAAATTCAAGGGCTTCCTTGCTTCTATAGTGTTCTTGAGTCTCACCTGGAATGCTTGAGACCCTGTCTCAAAAGACAAAGTAACAAGGGCCACAACACAGAGGGCTTTATAGGCTATATCAGGGGTTGAGGATTATATTTTGAGCGTAGGCACCTTTTGTATATTGGAAGAATACACATCTGACTCTAATAATCTAATATGTAGTTTTAAGGAAATTGATCACTGGCTACATGGAACATTGATTGAGAAAGGTAAGAGTGACCTATGACACAGGAGTTGTGTGTGTGTGTGTGTGTGTGTGTGTGTGTGTGTGAGAGAGAGAGAGAGAGAGAGAGAGAGAGAGAGAGAGAGAGACAGAGAGAGAGAGAGAGAGAGAGAGAGAGAGAGAGAGAGAGAGAGAGACTGAGGGAGACAGACTGAAAGATAGAGAGAGACCGAGAGGGCAAAAATGAAGGAGCACAAATGAGAAAGCACTAGGTATATAGCCTTTTTACTTGAAAGTAAAGCTACATGATATTTTGGTGGGGAATTTTTTGCATCATTTAGACTTCCAAAAAATAATTACATCACTCTTTAGCAATATGAGTCTTTCCAGTGAAATGGTTATTTGGCATCTTTTGACAGAAATGGACTACCAGGCCATTTTTCTCACTTTTTAAAAATATATTTATTTATTTATTTTATGTTAGCACACTGTGGCTGTCTTCAGACACACCAGAAGAGAGCATCAGATCCCATTACAGATGGTTGTGAGTCACCATGTGGTTGCTGGGAATTGAACTCAGGACCTCTGAAGGAGCAATCAGTGCTCTTAACCTCTAAGCCATCTCTCCAGCCCCCTATTTAGAGTCTTTTGATTTGGATTCTAATGACATGCCTGACCACATATATGTGTCATGCATCTATCAGTTTGTGCAGAAACCATGTCCTGCATTGTAATGAACCAAGAGTTCCCTGACTATACTCTGCACTTGCATTTCCACACTTTGTTTTGCTTATGCTACTCTTCTCTGTACCTCCAGCTCCTTAGGGCCATTATAGAAATCCTGCCTACTCTACTGGTAAGACTGCAGAACCTAGAGGAGAAGGTGCTGCTGCCACATTGCTAAGCCAGCGTAATTCCTAGTGCATTCTAAATATCTATCCTATATCCACAGATCAGTGCAGCTCACACCCCTCATCAAAGAAGCATCCTTCAGCAGACAGAAACCACTACAGAAATCCACACTGGTCAAAATGTAGAGAAGAGCTGGCCATGGGGAAGGGCCCAGTCCCAATTGATACATCTACAGTACAACTGCTCCACCTAAGGCTCAAGGAACATCATGGAGGAGAGGGAGGAAAAATTGTAAGAGCCAGAGGGCCACGATATCCATTATAAAATTGTGCTTTCTATATATGATAGATGATCTGTATCCATGAAGTTTCAATGATATAGTCACCTAAACAAGACATGATAAATGACACCAGTTGGCATGCTAATGTAAATGGAAGATACCCCACAAGCCCTGCACCTAGAGGAAGAGCTAGAGGCAATTAATGACAGCCAAGAGGGGGAGAATCAGTCTTCTGCAGAGTCTATAACTGTGTGTGTGTGAGAGAGAGAGGGAGGAAGGGAGGGAGGGAGAGAGAGAGAGAGAGAGAGACAGAGACAGAGACAGAGACAGAGACAGAGAGACAGAGACACAAAGAGAGTGTGTGTGTCAGTGTAGAAATAATAAGTAAAGACAAGAGGTCATGGATTTGAAAATGAATGTGGAAAACATGGGAAGAGTTGGAGGGAGGAGAGGAGAAATGATGTCAATAGTGTACACACATATGAAGTTAGAAAAAATAAAATAAAATCACTTCAAAAACCATTTTTTCCCTGGACCCTTTCAGGGATATATCCAATAAGATAAGATTATTCCTTGTGCTGATCTTCAATGTCATTTGCCACCTAGGCCATATTGTGCTATAGCTCATTAGAATCATTCATCCATCTCCTTTTATTAGTTCATGTTTTGTCAGTTTATCCAAGAGTATTAGCTTGTCAATAGAAATGAGCTTTTTGGCTCACAGTTGTAGGAGTTCCAGTCCATGACTGGTTGGCCTGGATACTTTGGGCCTATGCTGAAGAAGATGGCATATTATGTCAGACGAGCTTGATAGGGAAAACAATCATCACATGACAAAATGAAATAAGAAATGAGCTGGGTGGTGGTGGCGCATGCCTTTAATCCCAGCACTCGGGAGGCAGAGGGAGGCGGATTTCTGAGTTCGAAGCTAGCCTGGTCTACAGAGTGAGTTCCAGGACAGCTAGGGCTACACAGAAAAACCCTCTATAAAATAACAGAAATCTTTCCAGGGGGTGGTGGCACACATCTTTAATCCTAGCACTCAGGAGGCAGAAGCAGGTGGATCTCTGTGAATCTGAGGACAGTATAGTCTACAGAGTGAGTTCCAAGACAGTTCAAACCACACAAAGAAGCCATGTCTTGGGGGGAAAAAAGGACTGAAATCTTGGCAAGAAGATGATAGAGTGTTGGGGCTGGGTAAGGGGCAGGGTAGCTCATGGAGAAAGTTCCAGCATAACACACAGGAGGTCTTAGTTTTGTCTCTAAAGCCAAATAAATAAAAAAAATTAAATAAATCTTACTGTTTTAGATTTGTTTTGTTTGTTTTGTTTTGTTTTTAAGTCACTGGCTTTGATGGTTAAATTTTATCGTCAACTACTAGTTTAGAATGAGCATGAAAACAGGCCTATGTATGTATCTGAGGGTACTTCCAGAAAAGCTCAACTATGGTGGAGAGGCCTGTACTGAACATGTGCTTGGTTTCTAGAATGAATAAAAACAAGAGAGAGAGCTGAATTTCAGCAGTCATCTGACTGTTTCCTACCCACAAATGAAATGTCATCACTACCTCATGTCCCTGCCATTGTAACTTTCCTGTGTCCTCAAACTGTGTTCCAAAAACAAGCCCTCCTTTCCTTTTATTGGCTTTTGCCAGTCATTTTATCACAACCACAAGAAAAGTAACCCACTCTAGCAAAATAGGGGCATATAACTCACATTATCTAATACTTGCTGGAATTACAGTGACCAACACAGTCCCTGGCATTTAAATATATCTTCAGCATATGAATCCCTTTATCTCCTTCACAAAATGAATGTTCTCCAGTGAAGTAGACAAAGGGACAATCATATCCATTTCCTAAAGGAGTCCCGCATCCTGTAAAGGAAGACAGTCCGCATTCCTGAATGGATCAATACCATTCATGGTTAAGGCCCCAACTGCTGCAAGTCTGCATGGGGAGCATTAGAATTACCCAGGAGCTTGTCAGAAATCTCAGCTTCAGACAACAGGGACTTACAGAATTATGCTTTGTATTTTATTGTAGTGCTTAGAATGGAACCCCTACCTAGAATATGCATGAAATCTGCCTCATCACAAGACTGCAGGACACACACATTAAACTTTGAGAATTATAGCTGTAGGTGCTACCTTTCAGACAATGAACAAACAAGCAAACAAAACCACAAACCTGTCTAGACAGCCCTGGTTAGTTTTAATATACATCTTATAAACTACAACTCATCTATAACATATTAACTAAACATAACAAATTTTATGATCTTAGCAACACTGGTGACACCATCTTTGCTTATATTATTTTATTGTTTTATAACAGAAAGGGGAAAATGAAATCCATCTTCTGAAAATTCCTAATAGGACATGAGGATTTTAAAAATATATCAGTTGAATCTCTTCCCCAGACATTGCCGTGGGAAGAGGAGTCTACTGATATATGCATAAGAGGAGGACCTACTTTAAAAAAATAAAAACATGCCTTCTCTTTTGTTTCCTTCAGAAAAACAGATTTGAAATTATGTCTTAAATGTGTTCATTTGGTTTGTAAAGTTTACAGGTATGTTATTGTACATAAATTCCAAGCTTTGAAATGGTGTCTCCCAGCACATACTGAAAACACTTCCAGCCCATGGTAGGAACATAATAGTTCACCTGCTGGGACTAATTTCCAATGAGGTGGAAGTGCCTGGTGACAGTGTCTTTTAGCCGAGCAAATTATATAGCTTCCCATTTTACAAAGGGAATTTTATGGGCTTATACTTTTCCTTTGCCACTCAGCATAACAAGCTATTTTTAGTCACAATCAGGATGTGAAATATGTGGTACAAACATCAAGAGTCCTGGTATTTTATCATTATGCAAAAGCAATTCATGATCACATTTGCAGGATGCTGAAACAAACATTGATTGATCGATCGATCAATCGATTGATTGATTGCTAGGGATAAAACCAGACCTGATGAGCCCTAATCTTAAGATCTCGTCTTTCCTTTTACTCCCTGCCCCTACCAACATGCTATAAAAACAATGAAACTCCTGATCTTCCTTCTTTAATATATGTAACAGCCCAGGCTGGCCTGGAATTTGCCA
Source organism: Mus pahari (assembly GCF_900095145.1). Lineage (NCBI taxonomy): Eukaryota > Metazoa > Chordata > Mammalia > Rodentia > Muridae > Mus > Mus pahari. The sequence goes on along the minus strand of NC_034613.1, from coordinate 48,867,383 downwards.
TATAGCCCAGTTGCTCCCCAAATCCTGATCATCTGGTGTGGTGATTTGAATGAGAATGGTCCCTATAGCTTCATAAGTTTAAATACTTGGTTCCCAGTTGGAGGAATTGTTTGAGAAGGATTAGGAGGTGTGACCTAGTTGGAGGAGGTGTGTCACGGGGGACGGGGGTGTGTGGGGTGTGTGGGGTGGGAGTGGTGGTGAGCACTGAGGTTTAAAAGGGTCAAACCATTCCCAGTTGCCTCTGGTTGTTGTCTCAATATGTAAGCTCTCAGCTACTGCTCCAGAACCATGCTTTCTTGCCTACCCCCATGTGCCCTGCCATGATGGCATAGATTCTACACCCCCAAACTGTAAGCCTCACATAACAATCTTTTCTATGTTACCTTGGTATTTCATTATAGTAACAGAAAAGTAAGGAAAATATCACTTCTGCCTCCCAAGTGCTTGGATTACAACCATGCATTAGCCAACACTTCTCTATTGATTCTTTTTTTTTAATAATTTATTTTTACTCTTCTACATTTCTTTTAAAAAATATTGTTTATTTAATGAACAGGAGTACACTATAGCTGTCTTCAGACACACCAAAAGAGGGCATCAGATCCCATTACAGATGGTTGTGAGCCACCATGTGGTTGCTGGGATTTGAACTCAGGACCTTTGGAAAAACACTCAGTGCTCCTAACTGTTGAGCCATCGCTCCAGCCCTTTATTAATTCTTAAAAGAAAAAACTTAGTTGGATGTTGTAACATATGTCCAATCGATTCTGGTAAGCAGATAGGCCAAACTCCTTGAATCTAGGATTTTTCAGATGGTCCCACTGTGCATCAGAATGAAATATTGTCTGCTGAATTTGTCATATGAAAAATGGGTTAAAGATTCTTGGAGAAAATCATAAAAACAGTAGATGGCTCTAAAGTCAAATGTATAGAAATCAATAGTCTAATAGTCTGGGTCTTTCTCCCAAGCTCTACATCTGTGTGTTCATCTGCTTACTAGGGATCTGACTGTCTCTGAGGTGGCCTATGAACTGGTGAGTATGGACCACATTTCCTCCCTAGTGCTTCTCATTAACTTGTTTCTTCTCACAGATGGTGGATGTGGTTTTCTTTCTTTCTTTCTTTCTTTCTTTCTTTCTTTCTTTCTTTCTTTCTTTCTTTCTTTCTTTCTTTCTTTCTTTTTTTTCTTTCTTTCTCTCTC
>NC_034613.1:48841480-48866172 GCF_900095145.1 Mus pahari | reverse complement strand
CTCTCTCTCTCTCTCTCTCTCTTTCTCTCTCTCTCTCTTTCTTTTTCAAGACAGGGTTTTCTCTGTGTAGCTCTGGCTGCCCTGGAACTCACTCTGTAGACCAGGCTGGCCTCAAACTCAGAAACCCACCTGCCTCTGCCTCTCAAGTGCTGGAGTGCTGGGATTAAAGGCGTGTGTCACCACTTCCTGGCCAGATGGTTGATGTTTAGGGATGATGCACTATCCATCCACTTTCTACCCATTCCTCTTCCTCTTCTTCCTCCTTCTCCTCCTCTCCTCCCCACTTTTTTTCGAGACAGAGTCTCTGCAAAGTTCTGGTTATCCTGGAACTCACTCTGTAGACCAGACAAGCGCAAACTCAGAAATCTGTCTGCCTCTGCCTCGTGAGTGCTGAGATTAAAGACATGTGTCACCACAGCCTGGCCATCCAATCACTTCTGTCAAAACCCTGAACATGGTGGGAAAGCCCTTCTTTTCTCTAGTTGTTGTTGTTGTTTTAACCAGTCAACTAGGAAAACAAATCCTTTTGCTCTTCTGTCCTTAACATACGTCTTAGTCAATGTCTTCATATTTTCAGGCCTCAGCATCTCATATCTGGATTGCTTCATCAGCCTCTTCCCCTTGTGGTTTATTATTTTTCACTCCTCCTCAGAGAAAGTTTTCTCACCCCACATACCTCATGCAAAGTTAACCTTTAACTCTTACTTGGAATGTTCTCTTGCTGTTTTATGCTGGGATATCAAATTTGCTTATTTGTTTTCCTTCATTGTTCTTTGACTGACTTGAAGCAGGAACCATATCTTATTCTCTGTTTAATTCCTAACTGACATTTCAATTAGCTGTCATTTAAATAAAATGATTGAAAGACTAAAATGAAACTAAGATATTGGAAAAACACCAAGATATAAGGTCTTTAGCCAGTTCACTGGGGAAAACTAAGCAAGTAGTTCTCGATGCCAACTATCATAGTTAAGGTTTCATTGTTATGAAGAGATGCTATGACCAAGGCAACTCTTATAAAGGCAAACATTTAATTGGAGCTGACTTACAGTTTCAGTAGTTCAGTTCATCATCATGGCAGGAAACATGGCAGTGTCCAGGCAGACATGGTGGTGGAGGAGCTGAGAGTGCCAAATCTTGTTTCAAAGGCAACCAGAAGAGATTGTCTTCCTCAGGCAGCAAGGAGGATGCTCTCTTCCACACTAAGCAGAGCTTGACCATAGGACCTCAAAGCCCACCCCCACAGTGACTCACTTCCTCCAACAAGGCCACACCTCCTAATAATGTCACTTCCCAAGAACCAAGCATATTTAAAACACTGCATCAAGTAAACCATCAGCTGGTTGACTGGGTTTTTTTTTTATCTGCTCATATTTGTAGGTCACTTTAAAAACTAATCACTTGCTTTAATGACAGCATATTAGAGACCTACTTGGATTCACATTCAAGGAAGAAGAGTAACAAGAAATATCAATAGGTGCTATTTCTTCTCCTCCTCTTTTTTCTCATCCTCCTCCTCCTTCTTCTTCTTCAGTAACTTAAAGTCAATTGAGATCAACCAGAAGTAATGGTGCCAGATCATTATTACTGCTTTAACCTTGGGTAGGAAAGAAGGGGAGACAAATTAATATGCAAATTATTATTTTTGATTTTTGGTATTTGAACCCTGTGGTGGTCTGTGGTGGTTTGAATGACAATGGTCTACATCAGCTCATATTTGAATGCTTGTTCCACAGTTGAACTGTTTGGGAAGGATTAGTAGATGTGGTCTTGCTGGAGGAGTTGTGTCATTAGGGTCAGGCTTTGAGGTATCAAAAGCCCACATCATATCCAATTAGCACTCTTTGGCTCAAGCTTGTAGATTAAGATGTGAGTTCTCAGCTACTGTTCCAGTGTCATGCTTGCCTGCCTGCTGCCATGTTCTCCACCATGATGGTCTTTGGCTAACCATTTGAAACATCAATCAATCTCCTAATAAACTTCCATTTATAAGTTGCCTTGCTTATAATGTCTCTTTACAGCAATAGAACAGTAACTAAGATAAACCATATGGACAAAGAGACAGATTTCATATACATGAAGCATCCAGTGCCTTACAGAAGTCAATGCTAAATCAGTTTACACACATCCAATTTGCATCTCATTGAAGTAGAGGAGCCTACCTCGTGGCTATGAATATTTGCAGGTATGAATATTCCTTCAGTGTACCTTAGGTAGGCAGTTGTGAACCCACACCTATCATAACCAGAACTACAACAATATCATTATGTAACTAAGTAGACCTTTGTCACGGCAAATCAATTTTGTCAGCCAATTTTCAGCACTATTTAGTTGAGAATTCTATTGTAGAGGTATGGAACCAACCCATTAAAGCACCTTTGCTTTGATTATACCAGGATTTTGTTCAAAAACACTGTTGGGAAGCTCAGCTTAGCCAGGTGCTGTATCCACTGTTGAAAAAAGAAGAGAATTTGGTGGATTTTAGTGTACTATGAATTCCTTGACGCTGGCTGATTTCTACTCGCTTTTCCTGCTGAAAGTGATGTGGAAGGCTGTCTTTTTCTTTCTTTGCATAAACCACTACTATATAATCTTACCAGCTCAGGCTATTAATAGGCAATTTTGTTTTTTTAGATTTGGCAGAGTTTACATAGAACTGGGACACTGAGTAGGGATAGGGCCTTTACGCAAAAAGTATGGATACTTTAAGCTTTTCCTTGGCCTAGGGGCAGAATAGAGCATAAGAGCCAATTCAAGTCAGAGACTAACTGAAAATTCAGTTCCTGCTACATAGCTCAAGCGAGACCTGTGCTCTGTGATACAATGGCCACTAGCCACATGCAAACTAAATTCTAGCTCTTTCAAGTCACTGGGAAAAAAGTCAGCCAAGAGTTGCCAAGAAGACAAATTAACTAGGTAAGTTAGCAGTAGGAACAGGAACTGAAATGTGCTATCAGGGGAAAATACGCACCAGAATTTGAAGAACTATTATGAAAGAAAGCGACTTATGACATTAATAATTTTGTATTGATTTTATAATGCAATGATAGTTGAATAGGCTGGGTTAAATAAAATATATTATTAAAATTAATCATTGTAGCCATTCCCTTTCACAGTTGTTTTGTTTTTACCATGCCGACAATGGAAGTCAGGGCCTACCGAGCCATAACATCGGGCCCTTTACCTTTTTGTTGAATAGGGTAACAGAAAAAAAATATGGTTTATGTTTTATTTCTATTGGCAGCAACTGTTCTAGAATCTTGCAGTGTGGCAGCAAAAAGGGAACCTCAGGAATCAAATTACCTTTCCACAGTCAAATGTCTCAGCTTTCATTTCCTTGACCATCTATTTCTGGTAATGGGGACCTAGTTTGGCTCTGAAGCACTCAGTCTTGGGCATCCGGGATGTATATTATTCACTTGCTCTTGCTGATGGAAAATGGTATGTTGCCAAATGGTACTCTCAGGAGGTGAAGAAAAAAAAACCTTTCAGTTCATCTTCAGATGCCCAAATAAACCCTGCCCCCCCAACTGCTACAAAAATATTACAATAATAAAGCATTTATGTCAACCCAAAAGTATACCAAAGTCTTTTGCGCCTGTAGGGAGACCTGCTGCCAATAAGGCATTAAATCTGAGGGAAACATTTCTGCAATTACTGATCAAATACAATACAGCTAAATTTCACCTCCAGCATATCATTTTGATAATGGGTATGGAAATTATCCATTCAATAGCTATTCAAAAATAACTCAGGAAGACTGGTTACCAGATACTTCACAGACCTCAGAATAATCCTTTCTAATCAGGCTGCTGGGGATTTAATAGGCGACATTTGCCTTGGACAAAATAATCTTTTGGGGTGTTGTCGGTCAGTGGGCTTGCTCCTTCTCCCACTTGCTGTCCGGGAGGTGAAAGCCTGTAAGAAAGCAGGGACTTTGTCTCCCTGTGGGCTGAGCGGCTGCCCAGTATCCACCAAAGCTCGGCGCAGACAGCTGTGCCTGCAAGTTAAGTGAGGCGCCTTAGTACTTATCAATCAGGAATCAGCAGGGCTTCTCGAGTTGTCCTCATTAAATTTAAAGTATATTCTCTCTCCAGCAGCAAGCGTCTCCATTGCCATCCATCTCTGGGCAGCCAATTTTAGGCAATCAAAGAATGTTGGCTTCATCACTGTCTCTGAGCAGATTTAGAGCTTGACATAGCCTTTCCTAGCTTCCCTGATCTTTGACAACTCTGGTTGCCACCAACTCGGCCCTTCCTCCAAGCCATTTCCGATTATTTCGTCTTCTCACAGTCTTTTCCACAAGCTAAGATGTTTTTGTTCATATAAGATGCCACCTTACCTGATCTAAAAGAAGCGGCCTATCATTTCCCCCTATTTCCTAATCCCCTATGTCCTACTTCTCATATAAGGCATGGCAGATGCTTCACAATTCAGGCCCACTTACATTCTTAACCCAAGAAGTTTGTGTAGCATACTTAGATCAAAGTTTCTGAAATGAGAAAAGATCACTTTAGTCCTGTTCAGCCATGTAACACTCAGGCAAGTTCAGTCTGTGCTTCCGTTTTCTTAAGTATAGCTTGGGGAAAATGATTAACACTTTGCTCATAGAGTTATAGCACACACTCTGTGCTGAATAGTACACAAGATGAAAAGCTGGACTGTTGTGTAAATCATGTTTCCATTACTATAATGATGTATGTACAACAAGCAACATACAAAGAGCAAAGAGTCTTCTTTGTGGCTCATTGTTATATAAGTTTCAGACCTTGTAGTCCTTTTGCTTTAGGTCTTTTGATATGGTAGGGATGCACAGATAAATGAGGTCACCGATTCCCTCATCTAAAAAGCAAAAAGCAAAGGAAGAGGACAGGGTTTTAGAGCCCTTTTCTGGGGCATTCTTTAAATGGCCTCTCTTCCATAAAATTCCACCTCACAAATATTCCTTTGCATCCCAAGCCTTTAATACATGGACTTTGGGGAAAAACTTAAGATCCAAATAGCAACTGTGAATGACAAACATGACCCACTTCAAGGAACCTGCGGTATGCCATATACACAGCTATTTCTACTGGGTATCAACATGAGATGAGACTCCAGGAGCTAAGTAACTCATTCTGAGCTTGGGCTCTGAGGAGAAGACAGGGGAAGGAAGGCTCCAGAGAGGAGGTAGAAATTTTGATTTGTAACCTAGGGATAATAAAGACACATACTAACTATATCTTCAGGCCCTAGGGGGATAGTTGTATCCATCTACGAGGGTGGTATGGCTTATAATAAATCAGGGAAGGTAGAAATGTTGGGAGAGAGTGTCAAAATGCCAGGGACAGATGTGGGAACCATCTGAACACTCAGAGTGATGGCAAAGCACAATGTAAGAGGACTTCAGGGAAACACAGATGGCCATGACTGAGGCCACTAGTTTGCTGCAAGGCAAGCATGGAGTACATAGAGAACTGTAGCCCAAGTCCTGCCGTGGATGGGAGTCAGGAGTTTTCACAGCAGTTCTACCATTTGGAAAGTCCACTCTAGTGGCTGACTGGGAAAGAGAAAGAACGCACACTGGCCCAGACACAGAAAGAACAAGCTGCAGAGTACTTTAATAAAAATCATCTAAGTCACAATTTCCTTCTGGGTCATCCAGAGCCCTTTTCCCAAGAGATACTCTGACAATCTGCGTTCTGAAATGAAATGCCCAAGAGATACCAAGTGAGAGGAAGACGCAAAGCCCAGTTCTCTATCTCCTACTCTACTCCCATTGCGTGCTCTGATGACCAAGTGTGCAGAGGACTTCTCTGTATTCACTAGCCCAGGAATGTCCCAGCAGCAGATAAAGCTGGATGGCTTTTACTTCAAGCCAACTGTGACACAATCTTCTTGGAGGTCGCATCAGTGCTTACAGGTTTAGGATCTGATGTCCACGCCCAACCAATTCAATGCCAATTTCATTGTTAGATGCCAATTTCAAGTCTGAACCTCTGAAAGCATCTAGGAGAGTAATAATAATAATAATAATAAAATCAGGTCTCCCACAAGGCCATCCTGGGATTTGGATTGCCTTGAGAGAGCAGCTCACAGAATTCAGGGAGACAGTTATGTTTACCAGTTCATTATTGAGGCCTTCTCAAAGTTCACAGATGAAGAGATGAACAGGGTGGATGCTGGAAGAGGCACAGCGATCATTTGCCCTCTCAGGAGTACTACCCTCCAGGAACCTTTACTTGTTCATTCGTCTGGAAGTTCTCTGAATCTTTCTTGGGGCTTCTTCATAAAAAACTTCATTATAGAAATGTGGTTAATTAAATCTTTAGCTCTTGAAAATCAGGTCAACCTTTAGCCCTTCTCTCCCCTGAGGTTGAGGAGGTTAAACTGAAAGTTTCAATTTGTAATTTTGTCCCAGTCTTTCTGTTATCTAGCTCCAATCCTCAAGTTCCTAGGGATGACTAATCACCTGGGAACTCATTAGCATGTGAAAGGGCACTGATGCCTTTGAACCTAAGACTAGATAGCCCATGGACCTAGGGGAAAACCAAATCCTACTGTTCTGCTAAAGGAACGCAGCATTACAATGACTCCTAACAACATTCTGCTATATGCATAAATCAGTCTTACTCAGCCATCATCAGAGACACTTCTACCTCACTTAGCTGGGAGTAAATATAGAGACCTACAACCAGACAACATGCAGAGAGTGAGAGACCTTGGAATACCCAGTCCTAAATGAAATGCTTTCACTAACCCTCTCCCTTCAGGGCTCAGAGGAGCCTGACAAGTACAGAGTGGATGCTCGTAGCCAACCATTGGACTGAGCACGGGGTCCCCAGTGAAGGAGCTAGAGATAGGACTGAAGGAGTTGAAGGGGCATGCAGCCCCACAGGAAGAACAACAATGTCAACCAAGTAGAACCCCCAGAGCTCCCAGGGACTAAACCACCAATGAAGGAGTACACTTGGTGGGAGCCACAGCTCCAGTCTCATACGTAGCAGAGGATGGTTTTGTCGAGCCATCAATGGGAGTAGAGGTTCTTGGCTTGATTCCTTAGTATAAGAAAATTCGAGGATGGGGAGGGTGGGTAGGGGAACCCTCATAGATGCAGGGGGGGAGGGAATAGGGGGTTTCCAAGGGAGGGGGGAAACTGGGAAAGAGGATAACATTTGAAATGTAAATAAAGAAAATATCCAATAAAAATTAGTCAATTGGGATGGAGGATAAGGAAAACATCAAGGAACAACAGACCTTCTAGACACAACAGGACCAATGTGCATATGAACTCACAGAATGATGACAGCATACACAGGGCCTGCAAAGTTCAAAATCAGATGGGATCCCAGCACCAAGAGAGAGAAGTGGGCATGAGCCCCATCCCTAACCAAGTAACTAGCTCCGATTGAGGACTACTCACAAAGGAAAAACTTGTTTTCTCCAATGGAGTCTTACTGGGCTAACAAACCACACTTAAGGGAGCCCCTGCCCCCCCTTGCACACACACCCCTCATTTAACAGTAGACAACCAACTCAAAATGAACCCAGTGGTATTTTGGGAGGCTTTGTCCTTAATCTTATGGGTCTTTTGCTTACATTTGATGGTTTCTGGTTTTGTGGGGATTTTTTGGGGGGGTGCGGGGGTGGGGGTGTGTTTCTGTATGTGCACATGTGAGGTGTGTGTGTGTGTTGGTTTTATATTTGCCTGATTGTTTTCTAAAGAGAGAGAGGAAGAAGGTGTGGCATTGGATAGGTGGGAGGTGGGGAGGATTGGGAGAAGATGAGGGAAGGAAAACTTATCCTAATATACTGCTAAAAAATATTCATGCCACGTAGTGATGACACATGCCTTTAAATTCAGCACTTGGGAGGCAGAGGATATCTGGGAGTTCAAGGCTAGTCTACGATTTACAGAGAAAACTCCAGGACATCCAAGGCTACGCAAAGAAAACCTGTCTCAAAAAAATAAGCAAAACAAATAAGTAAAATCAATATTCATCATAAAAGCCCTGAAAACTTGTTGGTTTTTTTTCTTGCCTCTCACTCTACACAGTTTTTATTTCTTAAGATTTGAAAAAAGTCCCTTTATTTTTACATGTCAAATGAAGCATTTCTTTAAATGTTGCTGCTAATAGAAATGAAACATCAGGACTGGGATATGGTCAATTCCAATCCTTGTCTCCATCCTTTTCTTTGGTTTAGAAAATAAAGCTGTTTGAGGGTTTATCTAGAAACATTAGAGTATTTTAATCTATACTATCATTTAGAATTTATTTTGAGATAAGGTCTAACAATTTAGTCCTAACAGGCTTGAAACTCACTATAGAGCAGACTAGTCTCAAATTCACTGTGATCTGTCTACCTCTGCTTCCTGAGTGTTGGGATTAAAGACGTGGGCCACTACACTTGGCTCATTTAGGACATTTTAGACAAGATCTCATAGCCCAAACTGGCCTTGGACTCACAGCAATTCTGTCTCAGCTTCTTGTGTAGTTGGAATATACCACCATAGAAACACAAACTTATGTAACTGAAAGGTTGTGTTTTAAGGTGGGAAAACTATGTGGAAACTTGTTTTCTATCTACAGCAGATAGAGGAAGGCACTGAACATGTGGTGCTGTTGAGGAATCTCCAGATGGAAACTGATGCTGTATTGTCCAGCTCTGTTATTGCATCAAATAATACACAGAAAAACCTAACATCATGGTCCAGGCCCACATGGCCCCCATGCCGAGTCTACATGTCCAAAGGGTTGTGGCAGTCAGGATCTATGAGATGGGCAGAGGAATGTTCTTCAATAGGCCCTGTGGGAAGAGCTTGGCTATGTCCTGGTCCAGAGAAACAAGGAAACAGGCACTCCAGGACATTGCTGGTCCTGTCATCCCCAACCCAGAACTTGGGAGACAGCTTGCTTTGCATTGCTCTTATATTTATCATTATCTTAAAAATGATGACAAAAACTAAATTTTGTTCAGCTTCCTTCTTTTTCTTTTTTCTTTTTTCTTTTTTTTTTTTTTTTTGCTTTTTTTTTTCTGAAACAGTTTTTCTGTGTAGCCCTGGCTGTCCTGGAACTCACTCTGTAAACCAGGCTGGCCTCGAACTCAGAAATCTGCCTGCCTCTGCCCCCCAAGTGCTGGGATTAAAGGTGTGCACCACCACTGTCCAGCTCAGCTTCCCTACCTTATTATGCTCCTCATTTTGAGAACAAATTTGTATCACTGCCATGATTCAATTTGTACCCAGCTTCACAGAGCCATCCTGCTAGAAATGAAGCATAGCTTCAAACACTAAGCTACTGAGTAAGAATGAATCCAGCAGCCTACAACAGAGGTTTTGTCCTCAATACCATTTGAATAAATAAATACATATCAGTGAATAGAAAATGGATACAGACTATCTATCAACTAGATGCAGTTCTTTAATTGCTTTGGCTTCCTCAAGAAAAGCAGGGCGCTCTAGTATGTGGCAGAAGTGGACAGCAAGGGCTTTGCTTTTGTCCCCAGCATCCATCTCAGAAATGAAATAAGTAAAATACAAAGAGAACACTCTCTTGAGTCTGTATTCATCACAATATTCACTCTTCATTATTGGCTGGTTCTGCCATAAAGGGAAAATTAATCAATTCCCTCCACAGTTCACCATGTAACTACCCTTCCCATGTATTCACCCATCCCTTACTTTCTTTTCTTTGTTGCTTTCTGATAGAAGAGACAACAGGGTACATATTCCTGCAGAACAATAGATTATTATCTTAATTATAGTTGCCTGGTGTTTTCTACACTTTCACCATTTTATTAAAAACAATTATCTGAGAAGAACCAATCTTTTGTAATACCTACCCCATTGTTCTCATTTCTCTCTGATTCTGATGAGGTCTTTTCAAAGGGTATTTTATTCATAATTACAGCCTATAGGGCAATTGCTCAGAAACTGAGTCCAGGAGATATTTTGCTGAGATTAATTTTTCTTGTACTTCTTGATCCAATTACACCTTTAGGTTTTTTTTTTAACCACTAGCAACTTAATAAACCTATTTTATTTCTGTGAGCCAAGCATACTATTAGTAACAATTAACATTAAAGCATATTTTAAAGAATGAATATTTTTTTAAAGTATGAAATCAAAACCGTGATTTTTTTGTTTGTTTTATAAAATGAACTTATCCTTTATTCATGACCAGGTGGGAGAAAACATGCTTTAAATTCAATATTATTCTCTGGTTATGGTGAACATTATTATAGCTTATCTCAAAACTTTATGGCGCTGGAACTGAGCTTTTAAATTTTTTTAAAGGCTGACAAAATGGCTTTGCAAGGAACTGTGTTTGCCACCAAGACTGCTGTCACCAGAACCTCCACACATGTGTGCCATGAAATGTTCATAGCATCCTCAAATAAAAACATGTCATGGAAAATGTAAAATTAGCTTATCATTTAAGAGAACTTGCTGCTTCTGAAGAGGATCTGACTTCAGCTCCCAGTACCTATGTGGTGGCTCACAACTGACTGTAATTCCAGATGACTGAGACTCCTGTTCTGAACTTTGTAAGCACTGGGCACACATGTGGTGTGCATACATTGAAAGACCTCCGTGTGGAGCCCTCCCCATTCCAGTCTCAAGATAGCGGCACCCAAGAATCACGAATAGACCATCTTGTTGTAAGCACCCGAGGTAGTTTAATAACAGAGCTCCAGGCTGACACATATTTCACGCAGGAGATAGAGGCATCGGCCACGAGGCTCAAAGGCTAGGGGTTTATATACAAAAGAATCGGGAGTAGGGGCATATCTGGCGCGGTTTCACATAATTGGTTAGTTTAAAACATCAGCAAACAGTACATGCAGGTCAGGGAGACTGTAATCTTAAATCCAGCCCAAGCCAAGAGAAAAGTGGAGAAAGGGAGGCACTGGGTGACTGGCAATTGCATACCTCCCTTATCTTTATGGCCGGCCAGTTCCTGGGGTTAAACAGCCTTTGTTCTGGCCTGCTCTGCATTTCCTAGGCCTGGGATTCTCCTTTAATTAACTAACATGAGCCACCTATGTCATGGATATAAAATTTAATTCTTTCAACATGTAGCCAAAACATTTATACACATAAAATAAAAATTAACAAATTGAAAAAAATAAGGTTCTGTGTTGTCTAGGCTAGCCCGGAATCCCTGGTCTTAAGTATTCCTCTGGTCTCAGACTCTCCAGTAAGTGAAGCAATGTATACATGCCATGCCACACTAGACCTAGCTTGAGCTGTCTTTAAAGTGTCAGATGTGGTTAAACTATATCTGGATGGAAAGGCTAAGCAGGATAAGCTGAAGGACAAGCAGATATGTGAGTTAGAGGCTTCAAATGACAGTGTCCTGAAGTATCATCAGGAGTAGAACCAAGACATCAAACATTCCAAGTTTTATCTTTCAAACGTTTGGATTATGCCTCAGAATAATACACTTTAAGAAAATTTCCCAGCACAACCCCCACACCACAAGTTATATAGCTATGTGCTTCATTAAATATTTCAGCCAATGACAGACTCCATCTGTGGTGGTGGTCCCCTTAGCTTGCATGCACTAGTGATATCATAGTTGTCTTACTTGGGTACATGCATTTTGTAATACCTGTTTATGTCTATCATAGACAATTTCAGAAATGCATAAAAGCAAAAGTAACCAGAGATGCGTCACCTGTGATTGAGTGTTTGCTTAGCGTGTATAAGGGCCTGGGTTTGATCCTCAGCACTTCATAAACTGAGCATGGTGATGCACACCTGTAAAGCCAGCTCTCAGAACTCCCTAGGAGAAGCAGAAGTTCAAGGTTATCCCTGACTATGTGGTGAGTTCAAGGTCAGTAACATTTATCCTTTAGTTGTTGATTGCTTTGCTTATGGTCTTGCTTTGTAGCCTATGTCTCAAACTCATGTCATCCTCCCTCAGTCTTTCCACCTACCTCAGTGCTAGGATCTCAGGTGTACACTCTTCCCTGCAAGCCCTGGCTAAGCAAAGTAAAATGTTGGTAGAGCTTCCAATATGTTCTTCAATCACTTGACTTTGTACATGGAAAAGATCGTCTATCCAGTACCTCTAAAGTACTGCTAGTTCCTCTCCCCTAAACATTCAGGGAAAGCAAAAGGAATTTTGCAAAGCCTGTTTGATCCTACCAAGCAAGGACTAAACGCTATTGCAGTGATTAAAGAGAAATTTTCCTGTGATAACAAATCCATGCAAACACATGGACACTTTGAAAAAGCAGGGTACTACTTCATACACAAAATAGACTGAAGCAACACTTCCCATAGCTCCATGAGATCTCACTATATAAATGGCTCATCAATTCTGTAAACAGTTTTCCATCACTGCCTGTGTAGGTTATTTCCATTTTTCACTACTGCAAGCAAAACTGTTATAAACATCCTCGCGAAGACATCTGTTCATAAATTTAAAATGATTTCCTTTACATAAATACTTAGAACAGAATTGCTAGATCAGCATGTAACTTACATTCAAGGATCTCAATAATTATTTTCCATATGCCCTCTAGAAAGAATTTATTTACTTATTTTTCTCTTGAGATGAATGAGGGTGTAGCTCATGCCCATTTTGTAGTCCATGCTATCTTAGAATTCATTCTGTAAACCAGGTTGGCCTTGAATCTATAATCCTCTTGCCTCAACCTCTCAAGTGCTGTAATTACAAGTGTGTGTCACCATGGACAGATACGAGATGCTGGTTTCAACCCCACATTAGTAGTAAATAAATGTCTCCGTTGTCTCATCTCTTCAGTAGCAATAGGGCTTGGTGCTCCTGGAGGCTCACCTAGAAGTGCTGAATGGAATTCAGATGTGCTGGAGTTGGATAATATTTAGATTTGGTTAATTTTGAAGATGTTTCTTGGGATACTCTAATATAAGGAAGGGCCAATTTTTTCTTAAATATTACATAATTTCTGTGAGATTAGTGTGACAAACTCAGTATGTGTCTTAGGATTTCTGTTGCTGTGGTAAAACACCATAACCCAATGCAATCTGGAGAGGAAAGGGTTTATTTCAGCTTATTACTCTTGTGTCACAGTTCATCACTGAGGGAAGTCAGGGCAGGAACTCAAGGCAGGCACCTGGAGGGTTGAACCAGAGGAGAAGCTGTAGAGAAATGCTGATTACTGACTCAGACTATTTTCTTATAGTACCAGGAAACTCCAGTTGCTGTGCCCTCCTGTATCAATCTTTCCCATGGGCTAATGTGGTGGGGGACATTTTCTCAATTGTAGTCCTTCTTCCCAATGACTGTAGCTTGCATCAGGTTGGCAAAAAAAAAAAAAAAAAAAAAAACCTAACTAGGACATGTGTAAAAAGCAAAATATTTCATTTCTCTCAAAATGCAAAAAAGCTTAAAAAACAAGGCTCTATAAATTGGGTACATCTTATGAATTACATATACTATTTCAATAAATTGTTAAATAAACAGGAAATGTATTTGGCAAAATATTTTTGAGGTTTCCAAGGTTAAAGTATTTGAAATCCAGCACAATCCATACATTATTATTAGTACACACACGCACACACACACATATATACACACACACACACATCTATCTATCTATCTATCTATCTATCTATCTATCTATCTATCTATCTATCTATCTATCTATCTATCCACTATAAACTCAGGTTGTCTCCATTTGCAGCCTGGTTCCTGTACTCACTAGCTGCATGATTAGACAAACAAAATCTCTATATGGCTGTTTACTCATCTAAAGTTGGGGATAATAATAATACTTCCTTTACAGTGCTATGAAAATTAAACAGATGAATGCACACACAGTTCTCTCTGAAGAAGCAGTGGTCATGCTGGAGAGATAGGAGCTCATCAGTGCAGTCATGAGGTGTTAAGTACAATTAGAGAGCGATTGGTTACTTGCCAGGGTATGTGTGCAGTTAATATACCCTTAGTGTGATTGTGCCAAGTTGGTCATTGTTGTGGCTCTCAGGCATCATAGCTGGGCCAGACTCTTGGTTGCTTCTTTGCAGTGTGTGTGTGCTACCTTCTGGGACACTGAAAGCTCCACCTCAGGGAGGGGACATCAGGAAGTTCCAGCTCGGATGCTTCTGGGCCCTGTGTCTGAGTATATGGTGGATTCAGCAATAGAGATTTACCTTGCATGCTTGGGAGGCAATGTTAACCACAGTAGCCTATGGCAGTGATCCTCAACCTTCCTCGTGCTGTGACTCTTTAATAGAGTTCCTCATGTTGTGGTGACCCCCAACTATAAAATTATTTTTGTTCATACTCCATAACTATAATTTTGTTACTGTTCTGAATTGTAATATAAATATCTGTGTTCTCTAATGGTCTGAGGAGACCCCTGTGAAAGGCTGTTTGACTCTTAAAGGGGTTGTGACGCACCAACTGAGATTTGCTGGCCTTTAGTGTTTTCAGAGTCTCTGACGACCCTGACCAAGAACTCAGGAGGGCCTGTCTCATGCCTGGTGTTTTGCTGTTCTTTTGGTTTTGTTTTTTGTTTGTTTGTTTGTTTCTTTTCTTTCTTAGATGGTCTTTGATTCTTGGAAGCGGCATTGTCATCAGATGAGAAGATTTAATTTTAACCATATTTGTATATTTACACAGTGACTCCCTTTTATTATAGGTATTTTTAGGTAGGTACTTAATGTTGTGAATAAGACATCATTACTGCTATCTTACCCTCCTCCATTCTTCTTCTGGAGCTACCGTCCTCTTCTCTCCCTAATTAGCGTGTTCCCATTTAACCCATTTCCCCCATCAAATCACTTGTAACCTACTATTCCCATGTCTATTTTTCCCCTATCCCTCTACCCAGGCAATGGCCCCTTTTTACTTTCCTGGTTTCTGCAGATACTCCATGTATGCACATCTGAAGATTTGGAGCTAGGAGCCTCCCATGAGACAGAACATGAGAAATTTGTCTTTGTGGGTCTGGGTTGCCTCACTCAATCTGGTCTTTTCTGGTTACCTCCAGATTTCCTGATTTCATTTTTCTTTAGAGCTGAATAGTATTCCCTAGTGCAAATGTACCACAATTTCACTATCTATTCATCTGCTGGTGGACAGCTAGCTTGTTTGTAATTTTTGGCTCTTGTGACTAGGAGCAATGAACAAGGTTGGATTGGTATCTATGGAGTAGGCACTGAGGCCTGTGGATACCAAAGAGGGGTGTATTTGGGCCACAAATGGCACTTCCTTTTGCCTGAATGAATCCACAAAGCTCTGGGTAGCTAATATTTCTTAGCAACTCAGTAGTAAATGCTTTAAGTGCATGGTCTTAGGGACAAGCTGTCTCAGTTGATGGGTCACCCAAGCACTTTCTGAAACAAGATTTAGAACATACATTTATATTGATTTATTTACCTTTTTGCAAAAAACAAAACAAAACAAACCAAAAAACAAAAAACAAAAAAACCCACACCCCTCTCTCTATTTTTTTTTTTTTTGCCAAACATGCTTTTCTAGAAGCAACTAGTGGTAAAACAATCCTTTTCCCTTTTCTCCCAGACAATTGACCACTCCTCCTTTTTACCTATGTGGATTTGGGGACTTCGTTGATCAGTTTTTCTGCCTCGGCTATGCAGTGTTAAGCCAGACATTAGTGACCAACTCAAATAACCTTACACATCTTCAGTTAAATTCCTTACAGAAGTATTTATCTTTTAAGCAGACACTGGCCACATTGAGAAACTGAAGATGTAAGCACCTTTCTTATGGCAAAAGTGCTATCTAGATCTCAAAGGACAATATGGTGATAGCTTTCACCCTCAATAGCTGTGGTCTCCTCCTCTTCCTCCTTCTTTTTCTCCTTTTCTTTCTCTCCCTTCTCCCCCTCCTCCTCTCCCTCCTCCTTCTTTTACAGCTTAGTTTCACATACTCTCTGGTAAGAATTCTTACCAGTGGGAGTAGAACAGGAATCATGTCCATTGTAAGCTGAAGGCAATGTACCCATATCACACATGGAACACATACAGTCTGTGCACACAGGAGGGCAAAGATTAAATCCAACAAACAAAACAAGAAAAACTTCTTTTGGATCTGAGAGCATAGGAGGAGAAAGAGGCAGAGATAAAAGCCAGTGTTTTATTTAAACACAACAGTCTGATGAGCATCTACTTCCTTGCTCATCTACTTTGAAAAAGCCCAAAAATACATAAACTCCTGGGCTGTTCAAGAATGAATAGAAAACTTTTCCAGAGGATCCTGCAATCATAGCTGAAGAAGAAAATAGGGTCAGTCACTTCTTAAACACTGCCATATTCACAAATGCAGTCCAAGGGTTTAGGCTCCTTCCAGCTCTCCACTTCTTATGCTACTAGATTTTTTTCTTTCTGTTCCCCAGGAGGCCATTGGGAGCAGAGAGAAGGGAACATAAAGAAAAAGAATATAGTCTTCAATTAGACTGGTAAAGCTTTTTCTGTTGCAAAAATGTGGTACTTTCATTTTGCAATTTCAAGATCAGCACATGTGCTAGAGAGTCAGCCTGTGCGGCATGAAGGCCAGTGCTTTCAAGGCTGGGGTTGTATAGTAAGCGCCTCACAGATGGCACCTATTTTCATAGAGCCTATTCACAACAATGCAATACAGGCACCCACCATTTTGATGTCTCTTTGCAGCGATAAAATGGTGGCATAAATGAAAACCTTTGAGATCAAACACATTTCAACTGTTTGTCATCATTTTTGGCTTCTTCACCACTCACACGTGGATATTGGATGTATTAAAACCTAAAACAAAGTTTAAGGATATTTCTCCTTCAATTCAGTTCTATGATATTTAAATGTTCCAATAAGCATGGCGCATGATGCTCTTTTATCCATAATGCCCTTTATTTTCACCTCATAAATATAATGACATTTGTAGGAAACAATGAGAAAAAAATTAGTGATGACGGCAAACTTTAATGTGGACAAAAAGGGACAAACTTTGAAGGTATCCTCCACTGAAGCTTAAGACTAAATCCTTGGGGAATGTCTCTACTTACTTATTTTTAGAGACCTCCGCAGTTTTAGTTACCGGAGTCACCGGTACAATCTAAAATGAATGTTTTCTAATTTTTATTAGAGGTTAATTTAAACCACAAAATCCAGACAGTGTGCTATACATGGGCAAAAATCAATCAAAAGGTCTGGACATGCTGTTTTCTTCTGGTTGATGACAAACTCCATCAGCATTGATTTCCTCCTTCACAGTGACATTATTATGTGAAAAGCAGTTTGCTGAGAAGTAAACATGGCTGGCCCCCAGAAGTTGTCTTTCTCTGTAGGAGTCTGAACACAGCTTAGTCATTCTGGTTTCTAATCATCTATTCAGTGCTACAAGGCATTCAGAAAGAATCTTGTTCCAAATGAATTTTGAATTTGTATCAGGCATATAGGCTGCCATTTAGATATCCCTGCATCTTTCTGATTTTCCTCTTGTACTTCTTTGTGGGGCAGCCAAGGCTCACAGAGAGTGGTTTCCCTCTTCTTCTCTTCCTCCTTCCCTCCCTCTTGCCCCTACATCCCTCCCTTCTTCCCTCCTTTCCTTTATTTTCTTTTCCTTCCTCTTTCCCTCTTTTCCTTCCATTTTCTCTCTCTCCTTCCCTCCTCACCCTTTTCCTCCCCATCTCTTCCTCTCCCCTCTATCCCTCCTCTCCTCACTCCTCCCCTTCTCTCCTTCTGTTTATCTTTTCTATTAATCAAACCCTTAAACCATTAGCCAAAATGAAGAAATGGAACCCAGTAAACCTTCAACCCTGTTTACATCACCCCTAACATAGTTCTGAACTATTTCAAAGCAGCAGGTACATTTTCACAGAGCTGTGGTCACTCTGTGGATGCTTTGTGCCCTGTTTCCCCCCCCCCCCAATTAATGTTATTTCATGCAGACATTTCCACATACTGAAGCAAGCCACTTGCTTGACTAACTGAAGGACTGATACAGTATTCTTGGCTTGGCCAGTCTCCTTACTGTTGGGCATTTGGGTTATTTCCAAGTTTCCCCTATAATAAATGGTCTTGTTATAAATAGTCTCATAAAATTACATTTTCTCTTTTGGATTATTTGTATGGGGTAGAGTCTCATAAATGAAGTCCCAGGTCACAGGGTGAGCATGGGATTAGAGCTCTTACCTAAATCCTGGCCATGAGGCTAGGAACAGTTCAGGTTAAGTTAAATTGTTTACATATTTGGTCTTTCCCCATATTTTTCACTAAACCATTGTTTGTTGTGGCTTGAAAGACTTTTTTCCACTATGACTTCTTTTTTTTTCTTTCTTATCTAAAATTAAAAATACTAATTAGTCAGTGTTAGGGAGATGACCAGATCTTTTGAGAAAAAACACATTAAATCCTCATTTGAAAATGAAGGATTTCATTTGCACCCCGTGGCTAGCCAGTGTGAGTCAGCCAATAGCCTCTGGTCACTGCACTTGGGATAGAGCTCTGTCACAGCCTCCTGGGACTGTCTGATTTCATTCCTCTCTTTTGATGTTAAGAAATAAAGTTGCATTGTGTGAAGACTGATTTCTTTGTATAATCATTCATTCACTCTACAAACATTTGTTGCCTAATCCCCATTTGCTCCTTGTTGGGCATGTGATGTGCCAGGCACTGACAGAGTGGGCCCAGTTTATCCATGTCTGAGTAAAGGCTGCCGAGGCCAAACAGTGACTGTGCTGCACCTTTGGGCACAGCTGGCCAAGTGCAGGCAAGCATAGCCTTTACTCTGAACAGTGCACCATTTATATCGAATTTTTAAATTGCAGACACAATTATTTACATGCTGAGTTCCATACCTTTGCAAGAGCTCAAGCTGTCAGCATAATATATCTCATTACAACTAACACTGGGCATGGAAAAGATTACTTTCCAAGGCTGTGAGTGCAAAACATCAATTAAGCATAGGAGAGAACAGTTAGCTGGCATGTGTTTGAGCTTTTGCACCTTTGGGAGGAAGGGAAAATGCACGCACTTAATCTTTTATAGCTGCATCAAATGAGAAAGGAGAAAACAAAGCCACTCCAGTTAGGCTAGTGGATTCCTTAATCATTCAAAATACGTCTATGCCTCCCTGAAGTGGAAATGTACAAGGTGGTGAGACCAGAAACAGACAAGAGGTGACCTCTTCAACATGCGTTCAACATTCAGTAGAGGCATGACCACACTTGGGTGGGAGGCTTCAGAAATCAGTAACAGCCTTATCCAGCCGAAGTGTTAGGAGCTGCATTGGAAAAACCACCTTTCTCCATGTCACTTTTGATTTCTTTCTTAGAACAAGAGAAAGGCCAGATTCAACCAACAGTGATGGAGTACCACCTTCTGTGTGTGGCCTTAGGATGTAGAATCAGAGTGTTGTTCTGTATGAAAATTTTACTAAGCAGCTCTAATCTAACGTTCCTGCCTGCTCCTATAGAGAAATGATCAAACTGAATAGGGTGTGCTTATAACTTCTTTTCTTTTTAGTATCATTAGTGTCTGTGAGAGATGAGGTGGGGATAGCCCTCATGACACATGTCTGGAGGCTCCAGGACAACTTGTGCAAAGTCAGTTCTCTCCTTCCATCTTTGCAAGGGTTTCAGGTTCAAACTCAGACTGCCAGGGTTGCATGGGAAATGCCTTCACCTGCTGAGCCATCTCGCCAGCCCTAGTGGTTTGGATGTTTGAACAGAGAAATAAAGGGAATGTGAATGTGTACTGAATATTACATCATGACAAAGGGTTAATTCTGTTAGCTATAGACATGACATTTTGGTCATCTAAAAATGTCTGAATCGTACCAAGGTTGATGTTAAGTATCTTCTT
Organism: Mus pahari; assembly: GCF_900095145.1. Classification (NCBI taxonomy): domain Eukaryota; kingdom Metazoa; phylum Chordata; class Mammalia; order Rodentia; family Muridae; genus Mus; species Mus pahari. Next base: position 48,846,395 of record NC_034613.1, on the reverse strand, counting down.
TTGCTCTCCTTGTTTTTTGAAACAGGATCTTTCACTGAGCCTGGAGCTCATGGATTCTGGCAGAGTAGCTGACCAAACAAGCCACAGGGACCCTGGTGTCTCTATTCCCCAGTGCCAAGATTATGGAAATTCATGTCCAGCTTTTTATATTGGTACTGAGAATTCAAACTCAACTCCACATTATTGCACAGCAAACACTCATCCCACTGAGCCATTGCTCCAAGCCCTATTTATCTTTTAAAGCAGTTTCTGAGATACACAGGATGAAATGAAGTGACTCTAGTATTTACTATGATGTACCTCAAAGGTCAATAGCAATGATGAGTCAGTGGGTCAGGGGATCAAAATTTTCTGTGTTTTGTATTTTTTGGATAGTTTCCTACTAAAATGAGTTTTATGATTAGTGCATTAATTTGAATACTTAATTTAAATATTGGTTTAGTAAATTGATAGCAGTTTAAAGCCAGATCCTATAGGATGAATGGACTGTAAAATTAAGAACAGCATTATTTAATGCTATATAAAACTTCATATTACTGTGATTTTAAGAAACCATTCCTCCAGCTGAACGCTTGCCAGATCACTTAAGAAAAGCAGCTATTATAGACATACAGGTGCAAAAAATGCATAAATCAAATAATGCTATGTCTATATTTGTGGGAGTAGAGAACAGGAAATAACAAGTTTTGTTGAATGAAGGCTTCCACTGAGACCAGGTAGATTGGGAGACTGCCTTTGTGGAAGATGGCCTGACTGTAGCAACTGTTAAATTACAAGGTAATTCATCCCCCCAAAGTTGTGTTTCACAAGTGTAGTTGCAAGCCATAACATGGTAGTTTTTTTGGGTTGGCCATAAACTGCTATAAAAGTGAAAATTAGCCAATAGCACTGGCAATAGTTTGTAATGTTTTGCTAGGGGAAGTCTATGAGACCCCTTTGGCTAAGTACTGAAAAAAAAGTTGTAATGAATTCATGGCACAGAGGTTTTATTCAGTTAGCATATGATGTTCAGTTGGGGTATTGTCTCCCCCATTATATGGTGACTTCTTTTAAACTCCTTTTCTCTATGTATACACTTTGGAAGCTTCTGCAGTAGTAAGTTTCAGTATAGCTTTTTCAATGATAGCCTACCCCTCCCCAGATTATCTCTTCTAGTTTACCCTCCGCCAGCTCATCCTCCTATTCTAGTTTCCCCTTTGCTCTTTTATAACACAGTATTCCACAATATTCTATTTCTCCTTCCTTGGAAGATGTGCCCCTCCCGTCGGATGCATGCCAGCTACCTTACTTCTGTGGCTGTTTTGAATGAAACACACATGTCTGAAGCTTAAAAGGTGGGGGAGCGGGAAGAATATGATCAAAATACATTGGGTGACAAATTAATTTTTTTTTTTCAAAAAGTGAAAACTTCTGACGCCTCCAAGCGTTAGTGACAGATAGGTCCTTTCCCTTTGGAGTCCTTTCCAAAATTAGGGTCTCCTTGGATTTGTGAGTGTGCGCTTTGTCGTTGTTTGTGGTTTCTCTCTCCCATCCCGGAAGGTCAGTTAGGTTTGGTTTGTTCGTTTGTTCAGCTGGTGCTCTCAGGAGTCCACAGATGGAGTGTTAGGTGAGTTTTCTGCCACCTGGGTAACTAACACTGGGGCCTGTGAAAATGGTTTTCTCTGAGATGATCTGTCCCACAACCCACACTCAATCCAATTTCCCCACAACTGGGAGAGGTCTTGCCTATGGGCTGACCTAGCATCCCCCTCTCAAGCTCCCTCCTTGTTGGAGGGGGAAGGGTGACGAGAGGGACAGTGGGAGAAAAGAAGAGAGGGAGAGATTTCCATACTGACAGATGTGTCTTGATTAATTGGCATCTATAAAATAGGCTCGCATACCTGCATATCTAGCAAGAAAGGGTCAGCGGCTAGGACTAGGGAATCAGGTTGTAAACTATTGTCTCAGCTGGTGGCTCTTAACTGTCTGATCTGGAAGCCTATTCAGATGAAGTCCTCCCATGCTGGAGGGGAAAATGCAGACCCTTGAGACCATCTGTAGTGTTAGGTCATTGTGTAGGTCATTGTGAAATCACACACTGAGAAGCTCCTGAGTTGGATGTGGAATTGATAATATTCTTCTTAGACGCGTTAAAGAAAGTTTGTATCTCCATTTAAATTTGAATATGATCTTTGGGCTTTGAGAAAACATTGTCACTGTGCCAAGTGACAAAAAAAAAAAAAAAAAAGAAAAGAAAAGAAAAATGATTGATCTGGCATTGACTGTAGTGAACAGACATGGCCCCCTAGCTGCCTTTGGAGAGCAGCCCAAACTGTTGGGACTCAGCCACCTCAGGCGCAGATGTGCTTGCCTTTCTAGAATGGATGTCTTCCAGAAATGCTGGCTCTAATGCCAGCATTTGTAAATTAAAGCATATTTCCCTCATCAACCTCTGCACTAAACTTATAGCCGCTTTCATGACTCTTTGGCTACTAAGAAGCGATATAAATCACAGTTTAGAATGTGACAAAACTGGGTGATTTTCTTTTAAATTAAAAGAAGTCACAAAGGTTTCCAAAACCACATTCTAAGACAAATTTTACTTTTATATGAAGGGATTAGAAAAAGGTCTGATTCCATCTGAAGAAGGAGGTTTGGCCTATGTGTTTCCTTGGTCCTTAAATTACTCTCCTACTTACTTCTCTAGATAAATATTTCTTTTGAAAACTCAAGGCAATTAGCTGCTCCTCTGTAAGGGGGCTTATCATATAGGAAATCTCTTAATTGTTTATTTATTTAATCATTCTTAAGGTAATCAGTAACTGGTAATGTTTGTTACTGCACTTTTAAATTCAGACTTAAGAAGTCTGCATAGCCAACATACAAGAATGAAGGCTACTTCCTCCAAATATTGTCATTTCTATGGGTAGATCCTACCTGATGAGTTGGACTTACTTGTATTTGGGAAGGGAGCACCAAGGGCCACTTTGACAACATTTCCTTAATTTTTAAAACATCATCTTAAATTCCTTTTAACTTACAAATATTTAGGAGGTCCAGAGTGATATTTTGTATGTAATGTGCAACAATCAAACAAGGGTGGATTGCATATCATTGCTCCAAACACTGATCAGTTCTTTGTTAGGAGAATGTTCAAAAACATCTCTTGTGTTATTTTGAAATAGAAACGGTTCACTCATCTCCTTCCCAGCATTGGATATGAGAACAACTCCATTAGGTTCTATGTAGGAATGCAATCAGCTTTCCCCAATCTTTCATTCCCTCCCCAACTTAGCCTCTTCCTCCCCCAGTAGCACTCATGCTAACTTCATGTACTCTGTTACCTCCCTTCCTTGTCCTTTCAGGCGTCCCCTTCCTTGCTTTATAACTTGTAAACCCCATATGTATGTACTATTATATATAATGATATAATAAGATAATATATATCTAATGTAGGAATCTGCATATGAGAAAAAACATGAATCTTGCTTACTTGTCTTCATTTAATTTCCAGTTCCATCCATTTTCTTATAACTTGCACCATTCCATTTTTCTTCATAGCCAAGTAAAATTCCATTCTATACCACATTTTCCTTTCCATTGATTACTGACAGACATCTAAGCTGGTTCTGCTTTCTAGCTTTTGTAAACAGAGTAGCAGTGTACATGGATGTGCAGGTATTTTCTGTGGTAGGGTTTTAAATGCTCTGGGTACATACCCAGGAGTGCCACATCTGTATTATAGCATACTTCTTTCTTGAGTTTTTGAGAAATCTCCACATTGATTTCCATAGCAGCTGCCCTGGTTTCCACCCCCAGCAGCAGTGAATAAAGTGTTCCTCTTTCCCTACGTCCATGCCAGCATTTGTTGTCATTTATTTTCTTGGTGACAGCTATTCTGGCTGGGGTGAGATGGAATCTCAAAGTAGTTTTAATTTGCATTTCCCTGATGGCGCAGGATGTTGAACATCTTTAAAGTGTTTATTAGTCATTTGTATTTCTTCTTTTGAGAGCTGTCTGTTCAGTTCATTACCCTGCTTATTGATTAGAAAATTGAGATATAATTTTTGCAGTTATTCTCGATATTAGACCCATGTCTAAGCTTGAAGTTTTATTCAAATTGTTCCTTTTCATTTATGGGGTATGATGTTAACAGTAGGCATATTCATATAGTTATTTTGAAATAATAAAAAATTAAGGCTTTAGATACTTCTAAAATAATAAAAGAGCATGTGTAAGTTGAAGCCTGCACTGCCCCCTGGGACCTTCTTCCATGTTAGTTCCTCCACCTGGTAGCTAAAATGCTTTGGGTTCTCTCTGTTTAGTGTTTGCTTCCCTGATGCTCTGCTCAAAGCTAGATTTTCCTGTCAGTTTTCAATGCAGCTGAAAGTAGCTTTAATTGGTTGCTAGCTATTTACATTTATGTATATATGTAATAAGTATATACTTTCCATAACCAATTATCCACCAAAGTCCAAGCTCTTAAAAATTACATTAATCCCATAATGAAAAAAATCACAGTAAAAATGATTCCATTTATTTATTTATTTATTTAATTTTGAGATGACTCATTTTGTGTCTCTGGCTGTCCTGGAACTGACTATGTACACTAGGCTGGCCTTAAACTCACAGAAAGCAGCCCACATCTGCCTCCTGAATGTTGTGATTAAAGGCTATGCTTGTTTGTTTTGCTTTTGAGACAGGGTTTCTCTGTGTAGCCCTGTCCTGGAACTCACTTTGTAGACCAGGCTGGCCTCAAACTCAGAAATGTGCCTGCCTCTGCCTCCCAAGTGCTGGGATTAAAGGTGTGCGCTTCTGCTGCCCAACTAAAAGAAATTCTTTTTATTATTATTATTATTATTATTATTATTATTATTATTATTATTTTCTTTATTTACATTTCAAATGCTATCCCGAAAGTTTCCTATACCCCTCC
>NC_034613.1:48829504-48840990 GCF_900095145.1 Mus pahari | reverse complement strand
AGACCAGGCTAGCCTCGAACTCAGAAATCCACCTGCCTCTGCCTCCCGAGTGCTGGGATTAAAGGAGTGCGCCACCACGCCCGGCTACTAAAAGAGATTCTTAAAGAAAAATCCTAACAATGTAAATAAAAGTTCTTTTTGTTATGAAAAGGTGAAATTTTAAAGACTTAATGTTTGGAAAGCCTTTGAAGAGTGTTTGCTTCTGTATAATGCTAAGCATTTACATTAAGATGGAAAAGTATATATTTTTTAGGTACATAGCCACAAATATTTGCAAATATCCATAGCACTGATTTTGTAGTTAAATGAGGGTATGGCACAAGTGCTAATGTTACATATACAAATATGCCAAGTATTCGATAAAACACAGATTTCATTTCTGCCCAAATTAGCATGATATTCATTAATTTGACAGTGCTATCTATTTCTATTTCCAATAAAAATATATATTAAAGATTCCTGGCTGCATTTTTAAAAAAATCTGTAGGACATTAGGATTAATCATTTCTCTAACGTTGATAAATTCATTGTTTTTCTTTTATTTCAAAACTGGAGTCTTCTTATAGAATGGTCTTTCCCTGTGAGTCTTTGGGCACATTGTTAACAAATGCCTTTGCAAATATGATTATGCAAAGAACAAATGAATATTGATTAAACTGAATAATGTATTATTTTCTGGATAAATCTATTAAATTAATTCTCAATGAACAAACAGAATGAGTAAACTAGCTACCTTCTTGAAGTGATCAGTAGCTTATTTTGCACTGCTAGGAACATGAAAACCAAAGTCTGAAACACCACTTAAACTGATTTTATGATTTTATACTTGTGATTTTATGACTACAAGTAATGGATTTAAGTTTATAAGTAAATAGGTTCCTTTAAAAAGTTATAAGATATGCATATGAAGAAGAAGAGGAGAAAGAGGAAAAGGAGGAGAATGAAGATGAAGAGGGAGAAGAAAAATCACTGTAAGTTCATTAATCAGAGGCAACCGTTTAGTACATGTACTTTCTACTTTTATCATTGATAATAGTGTCATCTATCACTGTTCTCAAATGTTTACCCCTTTTCTACATTATGATGAGATGTTAAAGTTTGCTTCGTTGTTTTTGCCTCACCTGTTCATGTTTTTTTAGGTTACAAGTAGTTAATACAATGCTGAACAAAACCACTTGCACACACACACACACACACACACACACACACACACACACACACACACAAATAAGCAGTATCCATCGTTTCAATGATTAACCAAACTAGTGATTTGACACTAGTCTCTGCGTGTGTGTGGATGATGTTTGTGTGCATGTGTGTATATGTGTGAGAGCACGCACACACGTGAAAGTCCATGTGGGCAAGAAGTGGAGCTTAGAGGACAACCTTGGGTTTTGATCTCTTACTTTTCACCTTGTTTGAAATGGAATTTTATTTTGTTCACTGGTCCATACGCTAAGCTAACTGGCCTGTGAGTTTCGGGGAATTCTCCTGTCTCTGCCTTCAAGGAGGTTTGAGTAATCTGTGCTGGCTAGTTTTATGTCAACTTGACAAGCTAGAGTTAGCCTAGAAGAAGAAACAATTGAGAAGATGAGACAACAAAGGAGAAAATTGGTAAAGATTGGATTGTAGGCAAGCCTGTAAGTCATTTTCTCAATGAGTGACTGAAGTGGGAAGCCCCAGCCCATTGTGGGTGGGGCCATACCTAAGCAGATGGTCCTGAGTTCTATAAAAGAGTAGGCTGAACAAGCCATGAGGAGCAAACCAGTAAGCAGCACCCCTCCATCTCTGCTTCAGTTCCTGTCTTGCCTGAGTTCCTACTGATTCCCCTCAGTGATGGAGAACTGTAAGCTGAAGTCAATCCTTTCCTTCCTAGGTTACTTTGGGTCATGGCATTTTTTATCAGAGCAAGTTCTTTAGCTTGTTCCATCTCCCCAACCCTCCTGTTCTTCTTGCCTTTGGTTCATTCTACATCTTTTATGCAGACCATATTCATTTCCCTCAAACCCTCCCTAGAGTCTCAACACACTTAGAATAAAATTCAAACGCTACACTGGCACATGTGTACAACTGCTTCTTTGAATGCCATCTGTTTCCATAGGCTCCTTTTCACCCTTGTCTCATTCACCAGCCTTAGCACGAATGCTCTAGCAGAATTCAGTCTTGCCTGGGAGCTATGCACTTAGGCTCTTCCATGTGGCTGCCCATGCTTCCTGCTGACTCCTCAGGCTTTCTTCAGGTCAATTCCCTTCTCAGGAATGTCTTCCTTCCTTCCTTCCTTCCTTTCTGTGTAGCCCTGTCTTTCCTGGAGCTCACTCTATAGACCAGGCTGACCTCAAACTCAGAGATCCACCTGCCTCTGCTAGGATTAAAGGTGTGTGCCATTACCTCCAGGCTTCCTTCCTTCCTTCCTTCCTTCCTTCCTTCCTTCCTTCCTTCCTTCCTTCCTTCCTTCCTTCCTTCTGAACGTCTGTCATTCTTTTTTCTTGTTGTCTTTCTAGTACTTATGTTTTTATGGGAAATGAAGATGCTAATTAATTACTCCTCAGTTTAACATGTATGTAACCTTCCTGGGGCATAAACCTCCAGAGGGCAGGGTTGTGTGCTTTGGCTTCTTGCAGCTGTTATTAACCCATGGAAACCCCCTAACAACGACTGTTCCTTTCAATAGATGTTTGTTGACCAGATACATTCATTTTGGATAAACTGTTAAGAGTACAAGTGGGTGAATAATGTGGACTGTGACTTTGACACTGTCATTTCACCTCTCTGAAGTCCATTGTTTTCATCTGGAAATGGGTGACTAATCCTAACTGTCCTGGTTATAACCATCAGAGCCCCAAGGTTACCAACCAAGGACTCATTGCCCTAGCAACCTTGCTTAGTTGAAGATGCTTTAACTTGTCAAATTCCAGCTGAATTCTAACAACCACACACCCCCATTAACTTAACAGGTCCTCCTAACTGCCCAGGGCAGATATAGACCTGCTCATTCTGGGCTACTCGTTATGTTGAAATGTCAAGTGACCTTGGACTTATTATAGTCTCATTAAAAGGATTTAAAATTGTAGTATAATGACTGATTTGTTCATGGGAAGAAAATAAGTGGTACCTGATTCCTGGAAATCTTTCCTCTTCTCTAACGATGGTGTGCATGCTATGCTCCCTTGATAACCCAATACTACTTTAGGAGCTCAGGCCCAGAACTGTTCCACTCATTGGCCACTGAATACAATTTCTTGCCTGCTCCATTTGGTTATGTGTGCATGGCACTGAGTATAAAATGAGTGCGCAAATTTAATCACATTGCCCTCAAGGTAGCGGGAGATTTAAAGCAAATACCAGTCCTGACCCTGTGCCACATCTTCAGAGGAAAAAAATAAAGACAGCTTTAAGTCCTGAGCAGAGAGGAATGTCCCTAAACACGGGCTTTAGGAAGTTAGTTCCAGAAAAAGAATAGAGGACAAAATGAAGGACTTGTCCCACACAAGGCCACTAGATGGTTGTAGCTTCTGGGAACGACCTTAGCCAATTGGCCTGCCAGGAGTCTTTGCTTCCGGTTCCACTGGGTGTTTCTGCTGCTACCTCCACCATGAGCAGGTAACAAGCCCCCCAAGGCCTTCCTTTATGTACAGAGAAGAATGGCAGCAGGAATAATCAGGCTGATGTCTGCAGTTTGATTTAGAGTGATCTTATTACTATCATCTTGTTAAACCATCCCAGTGACACTTCCAGGCAGGCTCATTCTCTTTTTCCTGAAGAAACTCAGAGAAGAGGTGTGTGACACACCCAAGGTCACACAGGTCAAAACTAGTTGATCCAGTCTACCGGGTAGGCCTATGTTCTTGGATAACATGGAAACTAGATTTTTCTGAGTGCTAAAATGTTGAACCCATGGAAATTAAGTTCAAATTAGGCTGATAACCTTCTTTCTAGGATCCTTTTGTAGCTTGTGTGTGATTGAGCAGCAGGGAGCTGAGTTCTGGGTTTAGCTTTAGAGCAGAAAAGCCCTGTGTCACTATCCACAGTCAGCTTGAAGACCTGAAGAAGTTAAGCTTAGAGCAGGACCTAACTGATGCCTGTGGCAACCCATAGCCAGCCCAAGGGAAAATTATCTTGAACATTTTAAAATGTGTTTTGAGTGCACCAGAATAAGTGTGTATTTCTAGTAGTAAATTTCCCCAAACCACACATTTTATTTTGGTTTGAGCTTTTTGGTTGCCCATCTGCTAAAAAAGCCAGAGGCCTAACCCTGTAGCTGCCTCTGAAAAGTTGCACGAGCTGCATAAACAGTATCAGTGGAAACAAGTAAGCTTACCAAGATAAAGTGTGCGTGTGTATATGTGCGTGTGTTTGTGTGTGTGTGTGTCTGTGTGTGTGTATGTCTATGTGTGTCTCTGTGTGTGTCTGTGTGTGTGTGTTTGTGTGTGTCTNTGTGTATGTGTGTGTGTGTTGTCCACTTTAGAATGTCTTTGAACAATAACTGGAGCTATTTGCTTTGAACTTGCTGTGTGAGGGGAGTGTGGTGATAAATGCAGTGCATAGCACCTGCCTTTGGTCCTTGCACGGTCATCTTGGTACCCTTTCAAGATTGTTACCTGGCTGGGGGAAATGCGGCCTGGAAACAGTCCCTGTGCCCTAACTTTGCTTTTTAAGATTTGACCTCAGAAGTCTGCATCCCCCAGCATCAGCTCAGCCTCCACTTCTGGGTTGGCACCCCTTGCCTCTAAGACAACTTCCTGGAAGTTCTTGGATCCAAGGAATCTCCTGGTCCCAATTCTCACTCGCTCAACAAATTCTACCTTTCCTTTTATCTGTATGATTTAAGTGTAAGGCTTCAGGCCTATTCATCTAAAATACCTTTAGAACCTTCTTTGCCCTGCCTAACTTTCATGCAGAATAGGTGATCCAGGAATCTACGTCTCATAGCAGGAATAATTCATGAGCTAGGCACTAGATCATACCTGGAAAGAGGTTTTTTTGAATATTGCTATCTGTCTCTTTCTTTCTTTTTGATGCTCAGCACAGACATGACTGTTAGTGATTGTTCATCTAGTGAAGACACACATGGCTATTGGAATCCATGCTCACTGTGGAACATTTGGAAGCACACCAGAAGAGGGAACAGATCCCATTACAGATGGCTGTGAGCCACCATGTGGTTGCTGGGAATTGAACTCAGGACCTTTGGAAGAGCAGTCAGTGCTCTTAACTGCTGAGCCATCTCTCCAGCCTCAGAAAGAAGTTTTGAGAAGAGCTGATATAGGAGGAACTGTAAATTAGCCTGTTTTCTTCACTAGTGTCACCAATAAAAGAATCTAAATCTGTGGTAAAGAATTACTTTCACCATGAGGTGTGCTGTGTGCATGTGTATAATTTCAGCACTCAGGAAGCAGAAATGGAAGTTCAAGGTCATCCTGAATTACACCTTGAGATCCTGTTTCAGACAAATGAAAGAAAGTAACAACAACAAAGAACCATATTTAGCTCATTATTCATCACCTGGTGCTTAAATAAGTATTCACGGAAAGAGAAGGAAGAGAGGAAGGGAGGGAAAGACAGAGGGAGGAGGGAGGAGGGAGGAAGAGAGGTTCCCAGGAGTTGGTCTTTCAGGTGTCCTACTCAGTGACGAACGACATTTGTTGGATTTTTGTTCCAGACTTTCAACAGGGACTGTCAACTGTACAATCCCTGAGAATCCTCCTTCAAGAGCACAACTCCAGCAGAGAAACTGAGACTCAAGGGTCTTGTGAAGGAAGCCCTATGCACTGTACATGACTCCACCCTCATCGGGCTGTACCTTGGAAACTGAACTCTGTAGACTGTACTTCTTACTTAGGCTTAGACAAAGCTAATAATGGGTATGCAGGGAGGGGGGAGCTTGGTATTTGACTTGTTTGTTTGTTTGTTTGTTTCACTTTATTTTTGTCATTGAATTCAGTGTCTACAAAGTCTGTTTACTTTTCTCATACAACATTCTATAGTCTGCTTTTTATCCTGCAAATAGGTTGGTTCAACTGCAGCCCCCATGATTGTATCAAGAGAACCAATGTGTCTCAAAGACAGAGGAGAGGCCACCAGTGCATCCCAGGAAACAAATCAAAATAAGGAGAAAGGGGAAAGTAATGACTCTGGTCTCAGAGACCTGTGTAGTAAGTAAAATTTGAGACTGGACTTGTTCAAGGTGATGGTGGCACGGCGTAGGAGTCATACATGCTGTGTTCCTTATTTATTACTGATGGGTGCTGAGCCCCTCTTGGAGAAGTAAATAGATGTCATGAATATATATATATATATATATATATATATATATATATATATATATTTATATATATAAAATTGTAGATGATAGCAATACCTATATCATAGGGTTGGGCTACTGGGGAGGTCAAATATTGTATGCAAACACCTTAGCACACAATACATTTTAAGTGTTCAATTAAGGCAGCTGCTATGATGCTGTAGTGAAAGTGCATATGTTCCAATAAGATAACATTTCTTTAATGGCTCTCTGTTGGATAGAGATTGATAAGCACTCTGAGAATAGTTTTGTTTTTGCCTGCTATCTGCTCCGTATTCTGCTGAAAGGAGATTCTGCTGAAGATTGCAGACTATCAGAAAAGAAAGATTTGTAAAATTGTGTAGAAACTTAGAATCCATACTTATATAATTGTCTATACTTTTGTAAATAAATGGAGAGAAGTAAAAGCTTTTTCTGACATGAAAAACCAAGTAATACATGTTTAAGGATGATTAAATTAGAAAAATCACCTCTTGGCAACCATCATAGTAATAATTAATTCAGCCAAGAAACATCAATGGCTGCTCCAATTAGTGGCTAAAGGTTTGATGAGAAGTGGAGGATTGACATAGTCTTAGGTACCACCACACAGAATATCTAGTAGTCACAAAGAGAATAACTTTACAGTGGAGGATCATGGCAAATACTGCTACCTTAATGACGTGATCAAAGAGAGCATCATTAGTAAAGACAAATTGAAATCATATGCCACCTGATAGGATGCTGTGAGAACACAGCATCCTGTCTGTGAAAAAGGCAGAGTTGGGAAGTCATTGTGAGAAATTTCCAGGCACATTTAAATGAAGGGACGTTCTACAAATAAGAAATGTATTCTTTAAAAGAGTGTCAGGCTCAAAAACACAAGGAAAGACAGAAGAGCGGAAACACATTAAAGGTTTCCTATTCATCCTTGATTGGATCCTCTTACTAGTGTGGACCTTATTGAGGCATTTAGAGAAACCAGAATGATGGATGTTTAAAGATTAGATGGCTGTGATGTATCAATTTTAACATGTCAGTTTTAATGGCTGAATTATGGTTATGTAGGAGAAATATATATGCCAAAGCCTCTGAGGTAAGCCAGGGTGACTTTGAACTCCTGATACTCCTGCCTCAAGCTCCCCACTGATTGTATTATAGGCATGTAATCCACACAGGCATACAACCATGCCTTATTTATATGCTGCTTGAGTTTACCAAGGGCTCTGTTCATGCCAGGCAAGCATTATACACAGCAAGCAACATCCCCAGCTCTGAAGACCATTCTTGCTACATTTTTGTGACTCTTGAAAAATTATTTTCTTTTAAGGAGTACAGATGGGAAGCCCTTTACCATCAGTTCAGGAATAATAATTTTTAAGTTGATGAAAAGAAATTAAAATGAATTACTACACTACACTTAAATGAACCAAGTTTGAATCCCCACAACGCCCCCCCCCCAAGCCCCCAGCAGAAGCAGCATGCTAGCATAAAGCCATTCCGTTTGGGTGCTTTAGGGTGCCAGTACCTTGCAGAGGAAGTTACTTAGCAGGCCTGGAGCTTCTGGTCTCTGGAGCTGCAGGCTTTGGGGCTAGAAGCAGCTGCAGGGATGAATTCCCCTCCACAGCCCAGCAGAGCCCAGCATCTTAGCTGCTGAGACTGGAATGAGTCCTCCCTGCAGCCACTGGTCCTGGAGGCTAGAGTCCTAGAGGCTGGAGTCCTGGAGACTGACTTGAGAGAGTGCCCTGGCCAGGCTGAAGTCTCCATGGGGACCATCCTCTATCTCCTGAGAACTGCCTATTCAAGTCAGAAGTTTTTGGTCTGGGGAGTCAACAGTTCTCCTCTCTCCAGAAGAACTGGAAGAAGATCTTAGGGCCAGTGCCTAGATGGAGTTTGCCTCTGTCATCTTTGTCTTCCACCTCCAAACAATTTGTGGTGAAAGTATGAATTTCAAATTTTTGTATGTCTCTTTTTAATGTAATTTTAAAGGTAGGCATATCTGCAATCCTAGCACAAGGGAGGTAGAGGCAGAAGGATTGCCATGAATTTGATTACTATATAAGCAGTTTGTGTTACATAGTAAGTTTTAGGCCAGCCTAGGTTAAATAATAAGACCATGGTCTCAACGCCACCCCTCATTTACTGGCATATAATTATTGTGCAAGTGATATCTAATCTAAATCCACAAATGAGAAAAAACAAGCAATGTCTGAGGAGGCTGAATTGTTTTGCTTAATATGATGTTTTACATTTTTTTATTCTTTATATCTAAATAAATCTTGATTATGTGCATGTCGCACATTTTCTTTACCCATTCATCTATTCATGGGTAACTAAGGAGAGTCCATAATTTTACCATTATGAATGAGGCTGCAATAAATATGGATGTAAAAATAACTGCTTTGTTTATTTAGAGTCTGTTAAATATACACACAAAGGACTATAGCTAAGTTATATAGTAGTTCTGGGGTTTTTTGTTTGTTTGTTTGATGCTTTTGCTTTTGGAACCTACATACTGATTCACGGTGATTTCCATAGTGACTGGACTAGCAGCACAAGGATTCCCCTTTCCAGAATTCTTGCTAGCTTTGTTCTTGTCATTGTTGTTACATTGAAACAGTAAATGTCTTTTTCCATCAGGACAATGTAAATTAAAAGTTTGGTGTGACTAAAGCAGCCTTTCAAAGTTTTACAAGTAAAATTTGTAAATAGTGAGGTACAGCACAGACTGCCTGAGCACAAATGCCAGCTCTACAGTTCGTGAGTTTGCAACCTTCTATATAGTCTGTAGCTGCTCCACCTTGGTACCCTCCCCTCTAAAGTGAGTTAGGAGTTAATGCTGTTTAAACTGCTTAGAGAATTACAGTATAGAATGTGTGCTATAGCTGACAAACAATGAACAATAACAACACTCAACACTGCAACCGAATACAGACCTGTCCAGCCATCGTTACCTTCCAGAGGAAGGCAAATATTTGTCAATAATTTGCATGGTATGAATAAACATTGTCTTATTGGCTTATATACTCCTAAAACTCCCTAACTGGGCCATGACACCATGAATTCTCCACATCGATGAGTGTGGTGTTTGCCTCCTGAAGCTACTGAAGTTTTGTTTGTTGAGTTCTCAAGCTGAGTCAGACAGGAGGTCACCGTTTGAAGTGCAGCAGGAGGGGTCCGGATGGATGAGCTGGATGGATGAGCTGCCTGGCAGTCACAGCACAGCTTTTCTGGAATACTTGGTTGCCTGAAGAATTCTGTGTCCAGCAACTGCACTAGGTGGACTCCAGAAGTCAAGCTTCAAAGGCAACATACCAGAGTGCACCCGCAAACAGGTAACCTTCCATGAAGGCCCTTGCAGATGTCACACAAATGCAAAAAAAAAAAAAAAAAAAAAAAAAAAAAACTAAATAAATCTTTGGAGAGTTTTCTCTTCAAAGCTTACAGAGGTTTCACTAGAATAAAGTATTCTACCCATAAAAGAGATAAAGTATCAGTTAATGTCAGTCCTTTGCTAAACGCAACAGCTGGGGACTCACTGCTGGCAGAGGGGGGTGAATTGGATAATGGAAGAAAGCTTCAAGCTTCATGAGCCTGGCAACATGCAGCTCCACGTGCATTTGCTTGTAAGGACTTATCTGTGCTACACCTACTCAGCTCCAGCTCCACCCCCATACACACACACTCCCAAAATCCACATACTTTTGCCAACCAAGGCCTGTGAGCCCAGCCTTGTACGTTACAGCAAAACCTGTCTAGCTATTTGCTACTGTGACAACAGTAAGTATTATGCTACACAAGTAAAGTTCACAGTGCATCTTGATCACCTCGCCTGTCGCAAGGAGGCTCTTGCCAAGTATGCTAGTCAGCTTTCTGCCATTCTGACAGAATACCTGAGATAATGAGCTTATAATGAGGGAAGATTTATCTCACTCACAGCTTCAGAGACTCTGTGCATGGTTCACCACTGCCTCTGTTGCTATTGGACCTGTGATGGGGTAGCACAGCATGGTGGGAGTGTACGTTAGAGCAAACATCCTCATGTCGTGGAAACCAGGAAACAGAAAGAGGGGAGGGCGCAGTTTTGATAAGTCCCCTTCTACCTCATGTTCCTAATGCCTCAACTTCTTTTCACTAGGTCCCACTACTCCCTGGCAGTTAAAGACAGAGGTCCCTTGTGCTTTAGGGGACAGACACTTATTAAACTATACATTGATGCCAAGCGTAAAGGGTTCTGATCGCTATTCCTTAGCAGGTTCTTGATAAGAAACAACCTAATGAGGATCCAAGTTCCCATGTATTGAAAAAGCATCACTTCAGGGACTGGAGAGGTGGCTCAGTGGGTAAGAGCACTGGCTGCACTTCCAGTTCAGTTCTGCACCCGGGTTCAATTCTCAGAACCCACATGGTAGCTCACACATGTGTGTATCCCCAGTTCCAGGGGATTTAACACCTTTATCCAAACATACAAGCAAGCAAAACACTAATGGCACATAAAATTTCACAAAACCATTTAAAAAAAAAAAGAAGTGTCACTTCAACTAGTCTTGAGGTTACAGTATGTCTGGATAATCATAATAGCTTCCAATAATATTTAATTGATATTAAGCCATCTAAAAGTCATCTTGAGTAATAAATGTTGCTTGCTGTTCTTCCCTTTGCCATTACGGTTCTTAGAGGTTACCTATATCCTGCCTGAATTTCATTATGCTTACTCCACTGTAACTTGTCTCTTGCCCTCATCATTCTATGTGGTACAAAGTGGTAGTTAACCACTGCTGTGTAACAAATAGCCCCAAGACCAAGGGACTTAAAAAAGTATATTTACTATCTCAAAATGTCTTCATGATAAACAAGTAGGTGTGACATCACTGGATTCTCCAGCTCAGCCTGTTTGAGGGGGCTTCACTTAAAATGAGGACTGGAGTTAGTTTTCCCTAAGTTTGATTTGTTTCCATGCTCAGGCATGTAGCTGCTGGCAGATTCAAATTTTATTTTTCCTAAGTGACTGGATTAAGGGCCTTTTTTTCTCCTGCTGATCAGAGAAAAAAAAAGGTCAGAATCAGTTATCACTGCTATTGTTTAAAGCTTAACAGAAGTCTTGGCTAATAACTTATAACGTGTTGTTTCTTTTTATGTTCTTGATTGAATCTAAATTTTACTTCACTGATAGACAATACATGCTCTGATCTTTTTTTTTTTTTTT
>NC_034613.1:48820590-48828784 GCF_900095145.1 Mus pahari | reverse complement strand
CTGGAACTCACTTTGTAGACCAGGCTGGCCTCGAACTCAGAAATCTGCCTGCCTCTGCCTCCCGAGTGCTGGGATTAAAGGCATGTGCCACCACGCCCGGGTGACATTTTATGTTTTTAACTGAAATTTATTTTAATTGATGCATAGAACACTAATATTATATTTATGTCAATTATGTGGCTTATGTGATACTTTAACGCACAGATAGAATCCATTACTTAAATCAGGGTAAACATATCTAGCCTATATATATATATATATATATATATATATATATATATATATAATTTTTATGGTAAAAATATTTTCTTCCAAGTTTCTGACCATGCAATAGCACTCAGGACTGCTTGACTCTTATGCATCCATAACTCCATCTGGTAGAAATTATCTGTCCATCTGTATGTGCTTTTAAACTTTTGTTTGCGTGTGGTGCATGTAGTCCATGCACATGAATGCAGAGGCTACAGCAGATTATCAGCTGTTCTCTATCACTCTCCATCTTGTTGCCTTCAGATAGGGTCTTTTAGTGGCTCAGTTGGCTGCCCAGTGAACTCAGGGTCCTCCTGTCTCTAGCCACTCATACTGCAGGGGTTACAGACACGAATGGCCATGTCTAGAGTTTTCTTGAGTGCTGGGGATTCAAATGCAGGTCTTCATGCTTAGAGAACCAGTACTTTGCCCCGTGTAGCCATTTCTCTATCCCTCTGGTACTTATTGATCAGACCTCCTTATCTCTGCACCCTGCAACTAAAACTGTAACATTTTAATTCCTATACATTCTTTCGTTGCTCAGTTCTCATGAGCAATCAATCAGGATTTCAAACATCAAAATGCGGTGAGTGTACTGGCAAGGTGGCTTACTAGGTAAAGACACTTGGTGCTAAGCCTAAGACCTGAGGTTGATCCTGGGAACCCAGGAAAGAACTCACTTCCTCAAGTTGTCCTCTGACCTTAGTGTTCACCGATGTACATTGTTCAGCACAATGTCTTTGTTAGTATGGAGCACCTGACCTACAAACACTTCTCTTTTATTCAGACTTAAAACACTTTTCTTTTCTTTCCCATTTTTTATTAGATATTTTCTTTATTTACATTTCAAATGCTATCCCGAAAGTTCCCTATACCCCACCCCACCCCGCCCCTGCTCCCCTACTCACTCACTCCCACTTCCCCTGTGCTGGGTCATATAAAGTTTACAAGACCGAGGGGCCTCTCTTCCCAATGATGGCTGATTAGGCCATCTTCTGCTACATATGCAGCTAGAGACAGGGGGTACTGGTTAGTTCATATTGGACTTAACACTTATCTTTGGAGTGCTAGCTTGGGTTAGAGACTTCCTTGTTCTTTGCTGAGTCATTTTAACTCAGGGAGGGACCTTAATTCTTTCCTTTTTCATATCACTTCCTCTCCTGGCAAACAACACATGCTTTAACAGCATGACTCCTGAGCAGTTACATTCCATCCCTCTGACTCCCATCAGCCAGCTGAGGAGAAACAGCCAGTGTTAGCACTTCAGGGCCCTTTGTCTCCAGTATCTCCTAAGAAGTAATATACAAAGTATATGGCTTCTTTCCTAACTAGATGTCTCAGTTCAAAAAAGCCCTATACTCACTAAATCTGGCTTATTTTGCCTAATATGATGACTTCCACTTGCATCCATTTTCCATCAATGACATAATTGCACTTTTCTTTATGGCCGGATAAATGTCTATGCACCACATTTTCTTTATCTGTTCATCTGTTGCTGGATACCTAGGCTAGTTCAATAACTTGGTTTCTATATAGTTCTGCAATAAACGTATATGTGTGCAACTATCACATTTTTTGCTCATTTGTGTATGCTAGAAATTTGTTTTTTACAGATATATGGAAGCACATACATATGTTGTAAAAGCAGAAGGGAGATTGGGGAAAGGCAGGGCACTATTGAGAGGGGATACAGGGGAGGGAAAGGGAGTGGGCAAAAGAAGAGGACATGGGAATGAATATGACCAAAATCATGGTATATTTAAGAGAAATTGTCTTTATGAAACCTAACAGCACTACGTACAACGAATATATACTAGTAAAAAAATCATTTTAAAAAAATCACACTATACTTAGAACAGACACCCCAAAATGACCTTTATCCTACATAGTAATATTAGCTTTCTAGATAATCACAAGAATGGCACTGACGTCATAAAGGGCTCCAATTAGTTGGTGTTTCTTTCAGCCTCCTGTTCCATCCAGAAGTCTTAGTGCCTGAAGATTCTTTAAGGTTTCCATATTTGGAAGGCAGCAGATAAAAATTGCTAGTCATGAGCCTTTAAAAAAAATATCTACAAACAACAGCAACTAATATTTACTGGGTGCTTTTATATGGTGGGGCCTGTCGATCAGCTCTTTCTAAGCGTGAGGGCTGGAGAGATGGCTCAGTGAGAAAGCACTTGCTTGGTAAGTGTGATGACTTGGGTTTGAATCTCCAGAACTGACACAATTGCAGACTCTGGTGCCCGCATGTCTAGAATCCCAGGACACCTATAGGGAGATGAGAGGCAGAGAAATGGCCTCTCACAGTGCCGAGCCTCAGCTGCTCTGCATGACCCCTTCATGCTTTCAAAACCAGTACCACCTGGGTGACTCTTACACATTACCAAGTCCCACTGCAACAGTAGGTACAGCCTTGGCTATCTCTGGCTGGAATACAGCCTCCTTGTGCTTTCAGGAAACACTTCCCAGAAGATTTCACCTCAATGATGCTGGTCTTTTCTTAATCACTGCTAATTTCTTAGCTCCAGCTAACCAGCATCAATAGTCCCAGTAATGCAAAGGTTTCCCTTTAGTAGTTCTGGTATCTTGTTCATCACAGCTGATTCTTCAGCCCCAGCTAACCAGAACCACAGAATCTTCACAATCAAAATAGCAGTGGCCCTGAAAAGAGTCTTTAATCTTCCCTCTGAAATTTCACAAGCCAGGCCTCCATCTTCTGTACTGTTCTCAACATTATCTTCCAAGCTCCTACACAATATCCCACAGAGCTCTTAACACCAAATGGATCTTCAAGCCCAAAGTTCCAAAGTCCTTCCACAGTTATTCCCAAAACATGGTCAGGTTGTCACATTAATTCCCCACTATGCTGGTACCAATTTGTCTTAGTCAGGGTTCTATTCCTGCACAAACATCATGACCAAAAAGCAAGCTGGAGAGGAAAGGGTTTATTTAGCTTTCACCTCCAAACTGCAGTTCATCACTAAGGGAAGCCAGGACTGGAACTCAAGCAGGTCAAGAAGCAGGAGCTGATGCAGAGGCCATGGAGGGATGTTTCTTACTGGCTTGCTTCCCCTGGCTTGCTCAGCTTGCTCTCTTACAGACCCAAGACTACCAGCCCAGGAATGGTACCGCCCACAAGGGTGCCCTCCTGCTTGATCACTAATTGAGAAAATGCCCCACAGCTGGATCTCATGGAGGCACTTTCCCAACTGAAGCTCCTTTCTCGGTGATAACTCCAGCTGTGTCAAGTTGACACAAAACTAGCCAGTACATGGGTGCTCTTGTACCAGCTAGCCTGATGTATCTAGCAAAATAAAATAAACAACTCTGTCTTAAACAAGGTAGAAGATGAGAACCAACATCCAAGGTTTCTCTCTGAGCTCCTCATGTGTGCCATAGCATTCACACACTCATGTTCACATATACACGGGTGTGCATAGGCAAACACACAGACATACACTAAGACAAAAACTTAAGCCTATTTAAAGTGCCAGTGTTATGCAATCGGAATAGTCACAGGTTAATGAAATGCTTGTGTTTTAAAGCCATGTAAGCTTTGGTCATTTGGGGCTACAAGGATAATGAGTATGGCCATCAAATGAAATGCTGCTCATTACTCTCCACTAAGAAATGTCTTACCTCTGATCTAGCAAATAATTAAGCAGACAAGCCGAAGGCAGCTCCCTGTACATAAGCTTTCTGAGAGCTGCTTTCTACTTAGAGTTCTCAGAGAGAAGATGAATCTAAACTGCTTGAGTGAAGGCCCTCATCCCCTTTTTAGCTGATGGAACTTGTCTAACTCAAGTTGGTCCACTGCACCCCTGTTCCTAAGAAGCTGGAACCAAGGTCTCAAGAACCGTCAGCACAGCACTTGTACAAAAACCTCTTTGAAGACAGTCATGATGCTTCCTGTGTGTCCACTAGACTGAGAATGCAGTGCTGTAGTTAGGGATGGAAGACTAATGGTGCCATGAGAGAGTATGTGACCCTGTGGTGGTTTGAATAAGAATGGCCCCCAATGGGCTCATATTTTTGGATGTTCAGTCACCAGGGAATGGTAATATTTTAGAAGGATTAGGAGGTGTGGTCTTGTTGGAGGAAGTGTGTCACCGTGGGTGGGCTTTAGGGTTTCAAAAGTCCACATCAGGCTCAGCATCTCTTTCTGTCTATGAATCAGGGTATAGTTTTAACCTACTGCTTTAGTGCCTGCCTGCATGCATGCATGCCACTGTGTTTCCTGCCATTCTGATAATGGACTAAATTTCTGAAACTGTAAGCAATTCCCAATTAAATGTTTTCTCCAATAAGAGCACCTTGGTCATGATGTCTCTTCATGGCAATAGAACAGTGACTATTGACAAACCTCATGCCATGTCATTTTATGATGGCTTTCCAGTCCCTGTGAGACCTGGCTTACTTTGTTTACTGCTCTTGTGCTGCAAGGCAATCCCTTGCATCATTTATTTTCAGTAAACTCACTTTTAATTGGGTTGGGTTGAATGGATGTCTTTTTCTTACAAGTGGAGATGTACGATGATGCAAAAAATGTATTCGAACTTTTATTGACAATCCACTAGGCACTAAACACCTTACTGAATTTGGGGTATTCTGATCCACTCTGCCTCACTGAAAATTTGTATAATGTAGCAGTCTATTGTTTACTGCTTTCATTCATTCACCTAAGGCTCAGAAGATACCCTAAAGTTAACTGATCACTTCCACTTCAGCAATCTTAAGATACATTAGGGAAATTTAAAGTTAAAGCCTCTCTTCCTCCAAATTAATTTTTAAACATTTTTAAAGATATTTTAATTTTATTTATATGAGTGCACTGCAGCTGTCTTCAGACACACTAGAAGAGGGCATTAGATCCCATTACAGATGGTTGTGAGCCACCATGTGGTTGCTGGGAATTGAACTCAGGACCTCTGGAAGAGCAGTTAGTGCTCTTAACCGCTGAGTCATCTCTCCAGCTCCCAAATTCTTAATGTAGCAAAATGGACACCAAAAGAGATTTCAAAGTAGGAATATTTTATTTTTTTTACTGTAAAGAATGGGGAATAGGAATGGAGAGATGGCTCAGCGATTAAGAGCACTGACTTGCTCTTCCAGAGGTCCTAAGTTCAATTCCCAGCAACCACATGGTGGCTCACAACCATCTGTAATGGGATCTGATGCCCTCTTCTGATGTGTCTTAAAAGAGCAACGGTGTACTCATATACATTAAATGAATGAATGAATGAATGAATGAATCGATCTTTAAGAGTATTCATTACAAAGGTCCCCCCTTTCTTAAAACAAAAAAGAATGGGGAATATAAAACTAGAAAAACAGCACAGTGGTTAAGAACACTTAAAACTCTTCAAGTGGACCTGAATTTGGTTCCCAGCACCTATGTAGGGTAGCCCACAATGACCTGTAACCCCACCCATTGCTCCAAAGCTCTCTTATGGACTCTATGGGTACCTGTACTCACATGTGTTTGCATATGAGCACACACACACACACACACACGCACGCACACACACTTCATAACACCTAGGGGGGAAATGATCCTCTTTTATGTCTTCCCTGGTTGATATCCATCATGAAAAGTGGTCATATTGTGTATTCTTCACAGCATAGGAAGTTACAGTAATAAGGAGGGAAAGAGATAGAAGAATGCTGATAAAGAGGAAGAGCTTCAAGCATGCTAAAGTTTCTGGATTTGGTTCCTCAGCACTAGGGGATTAAAAAAAAAAATACAGGCCAAGGCTCAAGCCAACCACTATATTGCACATTGGATCTCCTTTAAACTGATTTCTCAAATGACAGGAAGTCAGTCAGCTGCAAACAAAGGCAAACCTGGACTGAGATGTCTAGAAGAATTAAGGGGTAGGTCTAGACGGAGGCTATACTATTCTTAGCAGCCTTCCAACATGACAGACGCCAATCCTCCTCTCTGGGGAAATTGGGGTAGGAAAAAAATTGTTTAATGAACTCAGTTATGATCACTGAGAAGGGAGATCCATGCTCCCCCTCCTCACGGGGCCCAAGCCTCAACTCCAAAGGCTGTCTTTTTCACACAGGGCTTTGGACTGGAAATCAGCGGGGGCTCTATGTTTGAGTGCCAAAGGCATACAGGGAGACAGGAGGGGGACCATGGGTGTCATGATTACGCAGCAGCAGAGCTGCATGACTTAAACACTGGGGTACTTTAGGAGGGACAGATGCTGATTGCAATCAGCTTAAGTCCAAGGTTGGGGACTCTGGGAAAACAGAACTAAAAGAAAGAAAACAAAGCATAACCCAATATATGCTGCTCAGTACAGGGACAGTTATTAGAGGAGCAACAAGAAAATAAGATAGGAAAGGGTGCAAAGTTGGAGACTAGCTTTAAACTCCCTCTAGAAATGCTAGGGTGGAAAAGGAGTTGGTTCATTTTCTAAGTGGTGCTCCTAAAAAGGCGTGTGAAGGTATGTGGTATTTTATGTTGAAAAGACCAAGGAGTGCTGTTCTAGAAAATTCCTCTCTACAGAGATAGAAAAAAGATGTGAAAGAAGCCACAAAGGCAAGTAGGAAAAGGAAATACAACCCTTCTATGAATCTTAATTGAATTGCTAGTTCATATTTTATGACTGGAAAAAATGAAGTTTCACTCATCAAATGCTACCTTAGGATTATAATATACACATGCATATATAATTGTACCTTACATAAATGAAGCATAATTAAAACTATCATTTTGTTTGCTAACTAAAAATATTTAAGAAAGGCACAAAACTGAAATGTTTTCATCTAAAGCACAAAAAACCAAACCAAACCAAACCAAAACCTCACCCTGCATATTATTTGAAAACCCCAAACCACAAAGCAAAACCTGTTTAAATTCAGGAAATGAAAGGTACTTGTTTTGCACACAATTACTCCTTTGCTGTCATTTTGCATGGTTTAGTTTTCCCACATGATTTTTCTTCAGGTCCAGTAAATTTCTTTTGAAAAATGATTTACTTCTTTTTAGTTTATGTCCATTAGGGTTTCACCTGCATGTGTGTCTGTGTGAGGGTGTCAGATCCCCTGGAACTAGAGTCACAGACAGTTTTGAGCTGTCATGTGAGTGCTGGGAACTGAACCCCAGTCCTCTGAAAGAGCAGCCAGTGCTCTTAACTACTGAGCCATCTCTTCAGCCTTTCAATAACATTGTTAACTCAAAAGAATATGAGGAAATCGAAATAGAAACATGGATATGGATACTGACTTCAACCCTAGCTTTAAATATGTAAAAAGAAGGGCAAAATATATTGCCAGTTATACTTTTATTCCCTTGAGATTGATTGATTGATTGTTCATGTTCCTGTGTGTAGGTGCCACAGAGGCCAGAAGAGTGAGTGGGTCAGATCACCTTGAGCTGGAGTTATAGACAATTGTGAGCTGCTGGACATAGATGCTGGAAATAAAACCAGACCTCTCTTCAAGACCAGAAAGTACTGATGATTAAGTACTGAACTATGCCTTCAGGCCCCTCCCTTTCTTAAACTGCTTGGAATCAATGAGTCCAAAACCTTGTGATTTCTGCTAACCTACAGTGTTATTGTGTTTCTTGTGGCATGGCAAGGAAAGGCTCAAAGGAAAGCAGTGAGAGTAAACCCTAGCTTGGACTCTAGGTATCCCAGAGCTAAGATCTTCTTTCTTCCCCTCCTCCTCTTCCGACTCCCTCCTTCTGTTCCTTGATTCTCTTCTTCTCCTCTTTCTTCTCCTCCTTCTCTTTCTTCTTTCTCTTTTTCCTCTTTTCTCCTCCTCCTCTTCCTCCTCTTCCTCCTCTCTCCTCCTCCTCCTATTATTTTTCTTTTCTTCTTTCTCCTCCCTCTTCTTCCTCTTCTCCTTCTTCCTGTTTTCTCCTCCCCCTCTTCTTCCTCCTCTCTCCTCCTCTTTCTCCTCTTCTCTTCCTCCTCCTCCTCCTCCT
>NC_034613.1:48817245-48819155 GCF_900095145.1 Mus pahari | reverse complement strand
TGCAAGCTTGTACAACCACTCTGGAAATTAGTCTGGCAGTTCCTCAGAAAATTGGACATAGTATTACTGGAAGATCCAGCAATACCTCTTCTGGGCATATACCCAGAAGATCTTCCAACTGATAATAAGGACACATGCTCCACTATGTTAATAGCAGCCTTATTTATAATAGCCAGAAGCTGGAAAGAACGCAGATGTCCCTCAATAGAGGAATGGAGACATCTGTTACTCTCACCGAAGAAGGATGCATTGGAAAGGTAGGTGTGGCTTGGCAAAGCATCCACTAACTCTCTTCTTAACCCCATAACAGCCTGGACATAGTCTCAGAAATCCTGACAGCTAGAAAATTAATCTTATCAAACATCTTACTTTATTTATTTGTAAGCACTAGTATTTGAGTTTTTTGAAAATAAAATCTGCCTCAAATATATAACCAGATGTCAAAGGGATGCAAATGCCACGAAGATCCTTTACTTTGATTTAAGGTTCAATAAAATTAACACTTGTTCAAGTAATCCATGAAAGGAATTGAGGACCCTAGCTAAGGACAAGAATATCTCTAGAAATAGAGGGAAGAGGGAAGATTCATATATATTGATTAGAACTTAGACTTGGAATACAGACCCTTAATTTCTTTTGTGTTGTAGTAGGTTGGTTTACCTTGTTTAACATAAGGTATCACTATGGAGCCCTGGCTGGCCTGAAACTCTAGACTGATCTGGACTCAAAATTATAGTGATCCTCTTGCTTTTGCCTCCTAACTTTTGGGATTATGGACATGTGTTACCGTGCCTAGCTAGACTCTTAGATCTAAAGCTGTTTTTGTTATTGTGGTATCCACCAACACTGAGAGAAATTAAGACTGAAGAATGGACCTATGTAACAATGGATGAACTAGGTGGAATGGCAAATGTTGAGGTCCATGGATGTGGTTCATCCCATAGACATGTTTTGTTTGTTGTCACAGCCAAATAGAAACCAAAAAGATGGGTCAAGAGTGCTGAGATGGCTCAGTGGTAAAGGCAGTTGTCACTAAGCCTGACAACCTGAGTTTGCTCCCCAGCATGATGTAAGAATACTGAGTCCTGTGGGTTGTCCTCTGACCTCCACAGAGACAATGTGGTATGAATGCATGAGCACATTTGTACACACCCAGACACACACAAATAAGTAACTGACTAAGTACATAAAATAAACCAATAAAATAACAACAATAATAAATAAACAAATAAAAGCACTTTCATACATTTTGCAAGAAGGAGCTCTCTGGTTTGCCACAGCTTCCACTGTTCCCTATTGCCTCACCTCACTCGCCCACTAACTCAGGTTTCCTGTTGTCTGCTTGACCTTGAATAAATATTTGGGTTTGAGATCCTTATTCTATGGGGGTTTTCTTCTAGTTTCATAGCTGGAGAAGCAATGCTTCAGACTGGTGCTATATAACCCTTTCTCTTGGTGACAGGGCATTTGTAAGTGGCAATAGGTTTGCCAATGGTGGGCGTCCGGGGCTGGAGCTGGGCTGCTGGGCTGACTCTCTGGGCTGGGATGAATATACAGGTTATGACCTTGTCCTACTTTCTCGGAGCTTTCTGTTTACAAAGTGAATTCTTTCTCACTACCAGGCCATTCAAAGTGTGTTACCATTTGGTTCTGTTTTCTGCTCTGGTCTTGGGGATGGGATTCAGTGCTCTCCAACTCAGCTATATCTCTACCATCTGCATGCTCAAAGTAAAAGAGAACCCCACCGCATACATACAGTGAAGCTGACATTATAGTCACCAAGGACTGGGAAGACACAATGAAGCTGATATTATAGTCACTTCAAGGACTGGGAAGGTTATTTACTTATTTATTTTTATTCTTCCTCTTCCCCTCCCCCCTCCCCTACTCACTCCCTCCTCCCCTCCCCC
>NC_034613.1:48813851-48817133 GCF_900095145.1 Mus pahari | reverse complement strand
CCCTCTCTTTCTTTCTCTCTCCCTAGAAACTGGAGAAGCAATATACTCAAGTTGCCTGGAGGGCAGGAAGCAGGAGCAAACTGAAGAGCAAGGGGTGGGGATGAGGTTCTGCCACAGTGTTTGCCTACCATACGAAAGGTTCCTGAGTTTCAATTTTAGCACCCAGGGGGTGGGGTGGGGGGTGGGGAAGAGCTCAGAGTTTAATGAACAATAGTAAAGAGGAAAAGGAAAGAGACAACAAAAAACAAAACCAATGAACAAAACAATGAAAAACCCACTTAGGTGGGACATGATAGCGGAGCGCCAGCTCTGCCCCTTTCTGGGCATAGGAAGATGCCTAGAGTAACTATTTGGCCCAACCTTGTTCCTCTGCAGAAGGAAAGGATGCCAGAAACACACAGCTTGCTCAAGGTACACAGGGAGGCATTTGCAAAGCTAAATGTTAAATTAAGTAAGACCTTAAGTCCTCTTTTACCATGCAATGGCAGGAGGCCCTGTTAAGGATCATTCAATCCTGGCTCTGTTTTCCATAGTCAGTGAATTGTAGTATAGCAGGGTTTGAAGGAAATTCATTCATTCATTCATTCAATAGTAAGCACCCACTGAAACAAACATAATGGCCAAAAGTTCCTGCTACTAAGCCGGAGGACCTGAGTTTGATCTCCAGAGTCCACATGGTATAGAAATAAACCAACTCCAGCAAGCTGTTTCTATATGTGCACCATGGCATGCACATGCCCATGCACACACACAGTAAATAAATGCATTGGAAAGAAACTTGCTACCCCCTAAAACTCTATAAGCTCCTATTGTGCATTAAGCATTGTGCTTAATTCTAGGGACCCAATATTCAAGAAAACATGTTCTAAGGCTAGGCTCAGAATATGGAATGGCAGTGCTTCCCAATAAAAATAGAATTTGAGTAGCAAACCCAAATTGCTTGTAACATTTTTATTTTTCTGGTAGCTCCAATTAAAAAAGAGTGACAAAAAACATCTGAAATTAATTTTAATAATATATTGAATTAAGTGAGTAGAGAGTTAAAACATTATCAGTTCCACATGTAACCAACATAAAAATAGTTAATGAGATATTTAGAGTTCTCTTTTGGTTACAAGCGTTGAACCTGCAATATGCATTTTCCAATTACAGCACACTTCAGTTGACACTAGCCACATCTTAAGTGTCCAATAGTCACATGTGACCAATGACTTTGATACTAGACACTATAGGTCCAAAGTAAATAACAATAGCTGTCCACAAACACCTAGCTTTGTCAAACACTAAGTTAATCTCCCCGTAGCCTCTTAATCTATAAATTCACAGCCTGTGAACATAACCACGATATCTCAAGTCACTTTGTGCTGCTATGAGAAAATACCCAAGACTCAGTAATTTATAAAATTAAAGATGTAATCTTTCTCAGTTCTGGAGGCAAAGTTCAGGCAGTTAGAGCCAGCTGTCTCAAGCTTCCAAGATGAAGCCTTGAATTCAGTGTGCTCTGAAGAGGAGGAAAATCTAGGGGCTGAGGGTGGGGGAGAAGAGGAAGCAGAAGAGGGCCAACTGACTCCTAAGAGGCCTTTTAGAGCAGTACCAGCTCAGCGTGCTTCTCCAAAGTCTCTGCCTCTCAGAATGACTGCACTGGAGACCAAGTTCCTTTCAATTGTATTTTAGACATTATTTTTATTTTATGTGTATGAGTGTTTTGCCTGGATGTATGGTCTTTACGTGTTTGCAATGCCTACTAAAGCAAGAAGGAAGGTGTCAGAACCCCTTGCTTGACACTAGAGTTGTAGTAGGTGCTTGGAAGCTGCTGCCATGTGGGTACTGGGAATTAAACTCAGCAGTCAGTACTCTTCACACCTTAGCCACCTAGCCCCTGCTAGGCCCTGTTTTAAACATTTTTGATAGTTTTCGGTTAGTACACTAGGAGATGGGTTTCCTTGTGACATTTTCATTCATCTGTCATTACACTTTGTGGTTACTGCCCCCTCCATGTTTCCCCTGCCATCTTCTCTTCTTACTGGTTTACTTCACTCCAAATACTCCCCTCTTCTGCTTTCATCTCTCAAATATTTCACTACCCTCCATCTGTTTAGACTTTTTCCTCCCTTCTCACAGGCCCTGTTCTATTCCCTGCATACAAGCATGCAGCACCCTACCCCCAATACATAACTGTAACATGCAGGCTCGGCAGAGGCGCTTATTTAAACCATTGGAACAGAGATAGGTGTGTTCCAGAATACATGACATCTTTAAAATTTTTATTAGTTGCTATTATTGTATGTAAGAGGCAAATATAATGCTGTGTGCATGTCATGACACACATATAGAGGTCAAGGGACAGCTCTGTGAAGTCAGGTCTCCTTCTGCCTTTACAAGGACTGAACTCAGGCTGTCAGGCTCATATTACAGCTTGGACTTTACTTGCTGAGCCAGCTTCCCAGCCCCAAAATACAGGCTATCTTAAGCCTTTGGTGATGTCCTGAATTTAACTATTTGTTAACATGTCCTAAGTCACCTTAGCCAGTAATCAAGAGGCCAGTATCCACAACAGCTTTGCTATTATTGGTGTTAGAAGCTCCATGCCAGTTAAAGAGGGGAAAACGAAAATCGGGGAGGCTCCATTTTTTTCTGGTAAACAAGTCTAGACAGTAGCTAGAAGCCCAGTTCAAGGGTCTGCTTCAGGAGACCAAATTAGTTCAAATTAGCTCATCAGAGGAAAACCAGAATTTTAATGTAGGTTGACAAGATCTAAAAAACACAAATGAATCAACAAAGAAAGAAACAGTGACATTTGTTAATCTGAAGGGTTTTAAGGTCTTCAATCCTAGCCTAGTAGAATACTATCAGTATAGTAACTTTAGAATTAGGCTTTGATCCTGGACCTTCAATCTCCTTCGAATGAAAAGGACCTTTGTATCTGGCTTTATTTTCTTCAACTATTTCTGCTCATAACTTATGTGCTGCCAGTGTTCACGGAGAGAATCTTGGCATCTGTCATTTCTTACCATGCAAGATCAATATCATTCGCAGAGCAGCTGTCAGAGCAGAGAGCACAAAACCACGTCATCAAGTGACGTGCTACCTGCATTCCTTCTTGTGTGAGAATGATGCTTTTTAAAGAACCCAGCATTTTATCCAGGCAGTGGTGGCGCACACCTTTGATCCCAGCACTCGGAAGGCAGAGGCAGGTGGATTTCTGAGTTCGAGGCCAGCCTGGTCTACAAAGTGAGTTCCAGGTCGGCCAGGGCTATACAGAGAAACCCTGTCTCGAAAAAC
>NC_034613.1:48784200-48813692 GCF_900095145.1 Mus pahari | reverse complement strand
AACCCACCATTTTGAGATTTCAGAATACATTCTAAGTGGGCTCACATTTCATTCTGTTCTCAGGGTTTAAAGATAATCTTAGTTCTATTTTTTCTTCCTTCAACTCATAGAGGAGGAAGTGGTTTGCCGAATTGCTTACTACGATGAGGAACTTCTGAAGTCATGTCTAGTATGCACAGCATCTCCAGCAATATCCTGGTTCTGAAACGGCCCAAGTGTTTCGTGGTGTTATGGCTAGAGAACAAATCTTAGGTCCTTGCTCCAGTGAATATTTTGACCTCAATCTCTCATATCAGTTGAGACAATTTGAAAGGTCTGTTTGTTTGTTTGTTTTGTTTTGTTTTTTTGAAGGCTACCATACTTTTCCAGGTCAGGGAATTTCATGAGCATAAAACATAGTGTGTCTCTGCTTTCTCTTTTTATGACCACACATAGTCAAGGAGTAAATTATTCTCATTCCTCAGCTCATTTTAGGTCCCAATTCCAATGTGATTATGTCTACCATTCTGGTCTTACCTATGTGTCACCTCCAAATCTGGAAATAGGGTTTGACAGTGACGAGTGTGCCCTCTGCTGACCGGATGTCTCCTCTGCAGTCATGGCCACAAAATCCACTCACATCTGCTGCCTCAGTTACCTCGACAGAACCATTTAACAGGGAGGAGACATGGATACTGGCTCTTGCAGAGCGTCACCTCCAATGCCCCTTATCTGTCCTTATAATAAGAAAATTCCGTTGTTTTCGCTCTAGACGTTTTCAAGTTGTGAATTTCTACCAATTTAACCACAAAAGTACGTTTCTAGTACTTACGAGTCTCCCACCTGACAAAAAGCTATACCATATAAACAGCACTGTCAGAGCACGCTATAACTCAGCACAATAACAAGCTTTTAAAGCAGGGGTTTAAAAGAACTCTTTTTCTGGGAGCATGAAAAGTAATTAGAAATACATTTTGAGTCCTTCCTAGATCCTCGGCTCTCCTGGGGTGTGCTTTAGGATGTGTCACTTTTCTCACACGCCTCCTCCTGCCCTCCCCCGCACCAGAGCTGCCTTGTGAGCCTGCTTCTCATTCTCAAACCTTTTCAGTTGGAGGCCTCCTGCGCCTTCCCAGCACCGCTTTCTACCGGGGCCTCTTCCGTCCCACTCCTTTTCTTTCCGTCTTTCTTTCTTCCCTGCCCGAGATCAAGAGAGACACCTCCAAGGTTACATGCAACCCCACAGAAAGAGACCTTGACTGGGATACTGGAGTATATTTGCCACCTGCGGAGAAGTGCAGCCACCAGAGGGACAACCCACTTGAAAGCCTTCAGTTCTTGGGCCTATTTGCCTGTGGGATCAGGGTAGGGTGGGGGTGGGCTGCAATGTCATGGCTGTCTTCACCCATTCTCAAACCATCTCGTGGGAGGAGACAGACCCACAGTTTGCCTTGAAGTTCTAACTCAGTGAATTTTGGATTCTCCTTCAAAGTTCAAGCTTTGAGAGGTCAGGAAAGTGATCCTGACTCCTGGGGGTTTGGGAGGAGCAAATGCCTGTGGATAAGATTCAGATTGAGGTAGGACAAGGACCAGAAGAATCACCAGAAGTACCCAATATGATGGAATAAACCCAGGACCAGCCAGAGAGAAGCTCTAGAAAGCTCCTGAAAACTGAATACTTCCGAATAAACAGAACCTGAATACTCATTCAACCCTAAGACGGGCAAGAAGGGTTCCCAGTGTCACAGTACCAACTACCAAGTGGCCAGGGACCACTACTTTGAACCCCTGGCGTTGTTGGGGGTTAAGGGGGCACTGCTTCCAAACCTAACAAAGGAGACTACAGAATCCATGTTAGGAATTTTGAGAATGAACCAAGCTTGGAAGAGTGTTGGTGAATCCAGAAAAAAATGTTAACTACACTATCGATTACATGCTCAAGGCAGAGTCTGTTTTACGCTTAATTAGAAGCTGGAAAAAAGATCGTCAAGAAAAAGGTTAGCATCATTTGGTTTGGTGAGGAAACTGTAGATTATACAAAGGGGCTTGGTTTGGTGAGGAAACTAGATTATACAAAGGGGCTGTTGGGAATGAGGAGGAGGGAGAAGGGTTGGGCAGGTGGGTGTTGGTGGTTGTGCTTCGTTCTGTCTCGGGGCTTTTCAAGGACAGTTAGAGGAGAAACCGGACTCCTCTGCAACTCCAAGGACTGGCTTGTAAACTTAGTGCAGTTGTTCTTTGGTTAGATATGTCTGGTGATCACAGTTGGCAGCCTACAGGGGAGAGGAGGGGGTAGATAGAAAGCTATGGGCGGAGCGCCAATGTGTGCCCGCGGGGGGTGGGGGTGCTTCTAAGACCTGGAGTTAGTCTTTTAGTCTGTGGCCATAGGCATGATTTGTGCCCAAGCATTTTGTGCCACCCCCACCCGTTTTTAACAGATGTTTCTAAAAGGTCCCCAGGGGAATTTCAGGTCCACTTTCTTCATAAGAAACCTGAAGTGTCTGGAGCTCTGAGAACTGCGCCGCACCCCACTCTCCCAGGCTTGTTTGGGTTTGCGACAGGTTTCTTTCTGTTGCCGGCTCCCCACCTGAGCCAGATCCACTCCCTACCCTTTCCGCTCCATCCTCCTGGCCCTACAGGAGCTAGAGTTGTCCCAGACCTCAACTTGAACCAAAACCCCATGCCCCTTCGCCCTCACTACCTGTATTTCTGGATTCCCCAGAACCCTAGGCTGGTCGCTATGAATGTGTTGTGTGGCTCAGTGTTGATTTAATACAATGGCACCGTGAACGCGGAAAAAATAAATAGAAGGACGGGACATATGACTCTCCGTAGTGAAGTCTTTTCGAATAAATAAGAGGCTGAGTTTTCACTGTTGAATGTAAATTCCTTTGAAGTGGAACTAATCATTTCAAGATAGTTCACGTTGTCCTAACAACGCGGGTGAATGGCAAGGACCCTTCTTTTTGTTAAAGATATGTTTTCTTTCTTTCAGTCAAAACTGATGATGATACCCCTTTCACGCTCTGTCCTCCAGGATCGTAAATCTCCACTCCCAGCTACCCAACCAAACCGTACTTTCAGAAGCCAAGGCCCCGCGGGTGACCGCTTTCAGGAGCGACTCGAGTGCACTAGTTTCACGTCCACTTGTCCCCTGCCAATCCCCAGTGGGTCCCGGCACTAGAAACCCACTGGGGTCCACTTCCCGGCCGTAGGGGGCGCTGCGTCCAGGGAACTGAGGAGGAGCCAGACTGCGCTGGCAGCTGCCTACTGGATGGGAAAAGTTCTGGGACACACAGATTGCAATTAAACACCAGCAGGATAGATATGGTGACTCCCACACCTTAAGTCCCTTGTCAGTTTTTCCCTAGCGTCGGGAATGTGCACAAAAGCTGTGTTCTTCTAGTCTGCGCTTATAAAGTAGCCAATGCCTACTTACTCGGGGGAGAAAAGGTCACTCCAAAACAATCTGGTCCAGCCAAGCCGTTCAGATTTAACTTTTTTTTTCCCCAACGGAGGCCTATTTAACAATCCAGAAAACCGTTGCGGCCCGTGCCCCTGGCCTGCCCGCCTAAAGGCTTGTAGCCTGCCCCTCTTTAGACGTCCTGGGACCTCGAGGCCAAGGTTTATGCCCCCAAAGAAGGGGGCGGGTTGAATTTTCACGGCTTAAGAAAGTACTCTGGAGGCGGACAAAAGTTGCTTCTAGTTCACCTACTCAGAGGAGTGGAGGTGTGGAGAGAGCGCTCCAGAGAGCGCCATGAGCCCACTCTTGGGCCCTAGGGGTGCTAAGCCTAGGACTTAGCTGGCTTCCCCGTGGGTAGCTCTCATTCTTCAGCCTACCGAAAACAAACAAACAAAACCAAAAAACAAAAAAACAGCAAAAAACCGAGCATACGTGAAATGCTTCGGGCAACGAAAGTAACTGATCCTGAACAATGACCCGGTCAGGTCGGCGCTGGACGGTCCCGAGAGGAGTGGGATGAGCGGAGTCTCTCCAAAGAAACTGGGTACTTGGTTCCCAGCTTCAATCAAGGCCAGGATTGGTTCCTGGAGGCCTAGCCCAAGTTTCATTCATTCCCTTTTTCGACTCTCTAGAGCACTACTCTTTGAAAAGTGAAGGGGATTCCTAAATTCTCATTTATTCCCTTTGCGTCGCGTCTTGGCGTCCGCAGAAAAGAACAAGGCCCTGGTCCGGGTCCTAATGTGGACCCTTAGCATTTGCTTGAGTTTTAAACTCTTCTCGGCATTGCGGCGGCGGCGGCGCTGGCGGCAGCAGCGGCGGCGGCGGCGTGTGTGTGTGTGTGTGTGTGTGTGTGTGTGTGTGTGTTCAGAGGCAGTTTGCTCGTGACTAGAGATCTTTTAATACATGAAGCCGGTGCAGACTTACTAAAGCCAGCGAACCAGGATGGGAGGGCCATCCCTCGCTCCCCACTCACCCCCCACGGTCTAGGTGGCATCCTACTGCCTGGCCGAGTCAGCACCGCTGCTCTTGCCCCGCTGTACGTACCTTGCCAACATTGAGAATCCAATTTAGTGGACCATCAGGATGTCAGTTAGGGGAACAACTTGGAGAGAGTTCACCAGCTGGGCTACTCGGACGAAGTTGGAGCTGGTCTTTTGCTTAGTTTGTGTTCTGATTACTGAAGCGACTGCTTCTTTCTTTGAAACAAAACGAAACAAAGATTCAAAACTGGACCGGAAGACGTTCTGCTGCTAACTCGGAGAAATGAACTGGGCCCTGCAGCTGCGTCTACGCTGTCCGTTTGTGTCCCATACACAGTTATCCTGTAAAATATTTGGATGGCTTTCGGGATTAGCGTTGTTTTTGTTTGCTTGTTTGTTTGTTTGTGGGCATCTTTCCTCCTCCACAAGAGCTAAATTGGTCAATGAGTCGGGTAGCTATGGCATTCCTGCTATAGCTCCCAAATGTCCTTCCTGCCTCAGTTTCTGCATCTCTTAAGGAATGAGACCAGTAACTTCCCACTCATTGCTTAGAGAAAGAAAACTAGTGTTTAATGAAATACAGTGTTGGCAGCACACAGTAGGTGTTCAAAAGTACCTTCTTTATTTGCATACTTTAGGTCCTGAACCCCTAATTCATATACTTGGCTAGAGTGTGTGTGGGGGGGGGGAAGCCCGCGTGAGTGGCAAAGATGTTCCAATTCTTGCTTGCAGCGTGAGTTTAGGGCTCCAAGTCCAGAATCTCTGGATACGGTGGCGCTATCTAGCTACTTCAGCCTAGGAGTCACAACTCAAGGAGCAGCGGTTTGGGGCCACTCCTCCCAGCCTCTAGAGTTAAGGCCTGAGAATGGGTTTAAGGGAGGTCTCCTAGTTCATCAACAAGACCCTGGGGCAGCGTCTTGCAACTTGAGTAGGCAGGCTGGCGGCCGGTCTCCTGTCTCTCCCCGCAGGCCACTGCCCAAGGCTTCAGGCAGAAGGGGCCGAAATTAGAGCTGCCGCTTTTACTCCATTTGGCCCCTTAGGGAGGCTAGTAGCCCTTGGCTGGGTGGAGCTACCCTGGAGGCTCCTGCCTGTGGTCGCCTCCACAGTGGAGGGTAACATCTGTGCCCCCCCCCGCCCCTCCCGCTTCCACCCTCCACACCACCTCTTTTCCCCCACCCATTTTTTTTTTTGAAGAAAGAAAACGAAAAACCAACCTTCCTTTCCCTCCACAATAGACACACCGGGGGGCCTTTCCCTTGGCCAATCTCAGGAGTTTCATATGAACTTCATTAAATCAATTACTCGGTGAACACATCACAATTTATTTGCAATTAGTATCAAAATGTCTTACTTTTCTTAATAGGTCGGAGCAGATGTAGCTACAGAAGGGACAACGCGTTTTCGTGAAATCTATCTCTTGCAACATATTAAATCTTCTGGTCAGAAGAGAAGGAGAAATTCAAAGGCAGTTTAGAGGAGGAGTAAAAAGCCCGCTGGAGACAAATGCGATCCGTGCAGGTGTTGGGGCAGCTTGCGTTATAATTGTATCTAGCGAAAAGGTTGCCTTTATTATCCGTAATGATCTAACAAAAGTCACCATAATTAAACGTCTGGTTTTCTCCGATGACTGAGAGGTGCGTGTCTGAAAGGCGCCGGGTACAGCAAGAGACTTCAGAAATAGTTAACAAGACGCCTCATTCTTTGAATAGTGGGTTTGTCTTAATGGGGGGGGGGGTGAGAAGAGAGAAAGAGAGACAGTTATCTAATTTTTATTACCCCAAACCGGAGATTTATTGATTGCGACAACAGTTTTATTGTACTAGGGGAGGGGGTTGCTGCAGGTTTACAGAAACTGATTTCCTTTCCTTTGGATGTAAATCCATATGCAGCAGCTCCCTTTGGAAAGGTTGGACCTCAGCTCCTGTTAATACCATTAGTGACACAGGATCAAATTTCAAATGAAGCCTTGTGACAATTACAGACGGAAACAGATGCCCTTGGAAATTTAGGTCAAGTGTTCAAGATTCTGGTTTCATGGTCAAGGCTGTCTTGGGGGTAGCCTTGAGGGGACCTTCATAAATCTGTCCTCTCTGAACTGGGGATGAGTCTTGTAGGGGCGGGGTGGGGAGGCAGAAAATTTATTTAGAGGGGTCTTAGGTCACTGAAAAAGAAGAAGAGATGCCGGAGTGTTGTAAAGTTGGGCAAGTGTGCCGGGCTGGACAGTGAGCACTAGTCCATGCCAGACTCGGCAGGGAAGAAGTGAGCTTGCCCCAGCGGGTGAGATCTGTGCCCTTGGCAGTCTACCTAATCCTAGCAGGCAGTCACACACCTACACCTTGCCTCAGCGGCAGAGCCTTTTCCTAACCCATCCAGGAAATGGGAATCAAATCCTTGGCCTGCTCTTTTGGGAGAGTGGCTTCGGAGGATCAGGGTGTGATGAATTTGAAAGCGTCATGGAGTTATTATGAAGGCGCAGCCCCTTTTCTAGGCTTTTTAGTCACTCGCCCCTCCGCTAAGTGCAAAGGACATCCCCTCTTCCAGGCGGGAATCTTCTTTGAGAGCTTTCGGCATTGGCGCTGGCAGCACTCACCCCTTCCTTCGTGTTATAAAACAAGTCTTTTCACCCGGCTCTTGGTCCCAACCGATGTCTTTGAGCGTGGCGATCTTTGGGGTTTACATCCCTCTGGTGGGTGTTTTCTACTTGACAACTCTTTTAAAGACGCAGAACCATATTTTATTTACTGCCTACTATAAATTATTTACTAGCAGGCTGAGGTAATTCCATTAAAGCCGCTCGGTTTGTTTATACTAAATAGTTATCTGGGGACTCCTTGCTCGGTTTGGAGCTCTGAGGCTCGGGGAAAGTAGGCACGACCACAAGGGCAAGACTCCCACGAAATGGAAGGAATTCTTTGGAAACGAAAACGTCGTTCTTTCTTTTTATGAATCATTAAAAATTAAGTATAATCTAACAGTCGTTTTGGCTGTGAATTGTCATTACCGGCCCTGCTTGCTAATTCCCCTGTTAGCTCCTTCACCCTCACCTACAACCCCCACCCCGTGTTAGAGAGAGTTTTCCACTTAATAGCAAGATGACTTCTTTCAAGGAATCAAGCCCACAGTGGAATCAACAGATTTTTTTTTTTTTTATTGCGGGGCTGGGGTGGGGAGAGTGTGGTACTTAGGTGGAGGAATAAGTGTGAGGCCCTTCCTGGGATGGGGGGAGGGGGCGGGGGAAGGGAAGCCCGGAGCTCCTAGCCTTGCCTGCTGAGCTAAGAAAGAATGCTCACGAACTTTGCCTCTGGTCCCTTCCCCCAACCGTGTAACCCAGCAGAAAAGAATAGAAACAAAACAAAAACAAAAAACAAAAAAACAAAAACAAAAAGCAAACCCACCCTGAGGGAAGGCACCAGGCTTTATGGATCAGCTCTGTGTGCTGTATGCTAGTGTGTGTCTGTGTGTTTGAGCGCCCTTGCAGGGCATGTACAGGCGCGTGCGTGGATGTGTGTTTGTGAGCTCACCCATCCTCGCCACGATATTAGTGGTGACAGTTGGGATATTTCTATTTTTTCTGGCACTGTGCATTGTGTGTTCTGAAACAATTGACTTGTGTTTCCATGTTGGGACTTAAGTAGAAACATCAAACAAACCGAGAAATATGCTGACCTTTGGAGAAGTTGGAGGGGGTTGGACAACTGAACCTTAAATGAAATTCCCATCTGAACTCTTTGCTTTGAGTTATTCTGGCCTTAGAAGAGGGGAGGGATTTGTATGGGAGTCTTTTGTTTTATTGTTTATTTGATTTTTGTTTTGTTTTTATTTTGAGGGGGCTCTGTCTGGAGGAATGGAGTAAAAGGAGTTTCACACCTGGTTTTGCATAGGAGGAGTTCAGAATGGTTGAATTGTTCCTTCCTGTAACACAGGGAGACATAACTAAGATATCTGGACAAAAAGTCAGGTCTCTAAAGAAAGTTTTGGGGGGGAGGTGCACAATAAACAGAAAGAACACTTATTTCATAATTTGTTTTCTATTTTGTCTTTCAGCTGAAACAGAGATGTAAGGCAGGACAGAACAATCCTGCAGGCTCCAGTAAGTGAAATACCCAATGTTCTTCCTTATAGAATTGAAAGGTGGGGATTAACCAAAGCAGTAAGGACATCATCTTGGTAGTTAGGTTTGCCAACAATTTAAAGCCCAGTGACATAATTTTACCATTTGAAGATTCTAGTTTTTATAACTTAGATACCTTTATTAATTTAAATTCTACTTTTATCAAAAGGAACAGAAGATATAACATGAATAAACATCTCAAGGATGCAAACATGTATCAGGCATGTTGTGATAATGAAGATGCTGTCAATACCGTGAATAATGAGTCAAACAATAGACTAAGTATGTTAGACTTAGCCCCATTTATAGAGCCTTTCTTTTTTAAAAAAAATGATGTAATTGGCATAGCATAAGATTAGCCATTTTGAAATGAAAATTTTAATGATATGCAGTGCATTAATCATGTTTTTCAAACCCCTAGTTACACCTTGATTTACCAAAAGGAGAAACTTGTGCTCAGTTGGTCTTTACTTTGCCTCTCTTAACCTCAGACAAGTTTTTTTATTGCTATTTTTTTCTTAAAAAGCAGAATATCTCCATATTAGCATCCCCTTAAAGTCTATTATATCACAATCTATTTCATACTCCTCTAGCTACAGATACAAAAAGAGAGAGGATAAACGACATAATCTACTTATTTGTATTTGTTCTAGAAGCCAATAGGTTTCCAGATCTTTATTTGCTACATGAGTCTTTTTAATGAGCGGTGGATCCCTGGGCAACACTTAACAAATACTTTGGTCGTCATTGTGGGAGGGACATAAGTTTGTGACAATCTTGCTGTTAGCTATAGAAAGTGGATTAGAGTGGCATTTTCTCCTTTGAAATGTAATTCATAAAGTTTAACAAAGCAATGGTTCTAGCCAACCTTTTGGAAAAATAAAAGAGTGCTAGGATGGGTTGTAGCAAACCATTTGTTTCTGGTCTTCAAAACTGCCCTGAATTGAGGAGAATGAGAAAACAATGTGGCTGGCTTAGAAGAGCCAGCGTCTCATCTCCTTCCTCTTGTTTCACCCAGGCTGGCCACAAAGCTGGAAGGAAATATGACTGTTGCTTAAGAAATTTATTCAAAACTGAAGCTACTATTCATGTAAGCAGGCCCTCAATATCCACAGAATTTGGAGAAACTATTTCTGTAAGACAGCAGTAGAGGTCAAGGTTGGTTCAGAGTCATGAGCTCAGACACATTTTTTTGAACTCTATTTACCTCCCTTTATTACTGTGGAATTAAGGGGGCAAGGAATGTATTAGTGAGCAGAAGCCTGGGTGGCCAGTCCTGTAGGTTAACATTTTCCTTCATTCAATTTAGAGGATATTTTCCTTCATTCAACTTAGAGGATGATAATTGCCAGAAGAGCTAGCTGATACTAATCCAGGCTACAAAAGACACACTTTGCACTGAAATTTTGGAGTACTCTATCATGAGAGAGAAGTTCAAAGTGATACACCAACCTATTCTGCCCTTTTTAGCGCATCCTGTCAACGAAACCTGCTTCCTTTTTTAGCCTTAAACATTTTTTTTTCTCTACATCGAAGTTTTCAAACTTTTTACTAGTGACATTTTGAGCTCTGTTCCTTGTGTGTGTGAAAACTGTCCTATACTTTCCCAAATATTTCCCAGCATTCTCTATGTCTTATCCACAAGATATAAGTAACCACACATCTCTATTTGTGACAAAAGTAGGCCCAGAGACTGACAGATGTTTTCTCTGAACCAAGAAGGTCTCAAGTTGAGAAACAGTTTTACAGAACAGAGTGAGGTTTAGTTTTGAGTTAGACCTTAGTGTGCGGCAGAGCTGGGGGTACAATACATGCTAGTTAAGGGCCCTACCAGCTACATTTGTGACCCTCAACTGTTGTTTTGTTGTATAAATTTGGTAAAACATAATCTTAGGCCAGTGAAGATCACAAGGTTTCATTATTTATTTTATAAGGAGGTTGTTCAGATCACAGGCATTAATATAAACCACTATCATGTGACTTCAGGAAAGCCATTGAACCCCTCTGAACCTCAGGTTCTTTCTTTGTGAAAAAGCCATCCCAAGATCCATGAGAGCTGAAGTTGGAAGTTTAAAGTTCAGTCACATAGCACTTGTTTAGTATGTATGAAGCCACTTGGACTCAATATCCAATAGTGAAAATTAAAAACAAAACAAAATGGGGTTCATGTAAGGACTCTGTACAGGCAATTAGCCTTTAGTATAGTGCATGGTACACAGTAAGAAAGTAATACACACATTAGAACATACTAATTAATGTGGCTAATTACCAGATGCTTACTGAGTAATGGTTATGGGTGTTGTCCTCTTCTTAGCTGTAGTACTCCACGGGGCTCAAAGTTCCTTATTAAGGCAGTCACCAATGAGCCATGACAGCTCTTCTAAGGAACTCTACGGGGCTATGACTGTGTCCTTGGTCCTCAGAGCTCAGTCATTTTACTATGGGCCATTTCCTTAGGTTCTCAACACCACACACACATGCTCTCTTCTAGTTCCTGTGACTCAGGGCCAGCTAAGTACAAAAGGCCCCTTAGCATTGCCCTTAGCACAGCTGGGAAACCTGACATTTTCCCAAGAGAACTTTACTAATCACCAAGAAGAAACAAAAAGGGAAGGAGCATAAAAATAGAGTTCTAAAACATAGGTTTCTGACACTTTTATCCTAGTAAATGTCGCAAAGAGCCTTCCAGCCTCCAAGTCTCATTTTCACTAAATTCTACTGTAGTAGCTAGCTCCTAGGGAAACAAGTCCTTATTCACTTAACAAATTGTGATGGGTGTTGTGAAGACAAAGAAATCAGAAGGTGCTGCCTAATGATGATCTGATGGAAGAACATTCTAGACAAAAGGAACAACAACTGTAAATCCTGGAAACAGGGCTGGACCAGACTAAAATTACAGTAAGCCTTTGTACTATATTCTAAGCAGTATTTGAACAACCTTTCACTAAAAACAAAACAAAACAAAACAAAACAAAACAAAACCCTCATACAATTCCTTCAATCCCATGAAATGGATATCATTATTTCATTTTACAGGTGTAGATAATTGGAGTACAAAAATCTTAAGTCAGTTGTCTCAGTTACCAAGTACTTATTTGGTCAAGACCAAGCAGTCTGATTGCAGAATTCAGTAGATAGCAGCTACAGTGCATTGCTTGTGACATGGTGTAGGTCAGAAGTATGCTTTGCAGGAACACTGGGGAGTCATAGCCACTTCCCCAACCATGGGAGACTTTCATAGGTCTTTGAAAGGAAATCCCCTTTGTTAGTTAAGAAAAGGGAGGCCCTGAAATATTTTGAGCCACCAGGTGAGATGATCTGGTATATATCTTCACACAATCACTCCCTTTTCTTCTTGAAAACAAACTGTAGGGGCCAAGAGTGAAGTAAGCAAGCCCAGTCAGTGGTGTTACTTTTATTTAGATGGGAGATAAAGAGGACCCTGACCAGGACAATGACAATGGACAGAAGTAGAGGGAATTGCCACCTACTCTAGAGACAGAGTTGATCCAACCTCATGGGAAAGCAGATGAGGAAGTACACCTGAGAAAAAAAACATACAAGATCAGTGATGACTGGCAGGTAGAAAGCAGAAAGTTAAGCTCTTTCCTCTTCTTTACCCATGTAGATGGTAGAAGCCATCTTGCCTTCCTGACCTCTAGGAACTGTTCATCACACTGAGTCTTTGCTCCTTTTCCAAGACAAATGTCAACACTATTTCCCCCATCTCCTAGAACTCTCAGAGCACCTAAATTCTACCCACTAAGTTTCCAGTGTTTAATTTGAGCAAACACTTATTTTAGAGTTAGTTTACATGGCCAATATCAATGATAAACAACCCTAAGATGGTGTTCAGTCCATGCTTAAAGCATCCTAGAAGGCTTTAGATGACACCGTTTTCTATGTATACACAGTAAAGTGCAAGAAAGGAAAGGCCATAGATTCTAGAATCAGACACATTTAAATCTCTCACCCAACATTACTGTTTGCATCACCTAAAAATAAACCCACAAGCAGAAACAACAACAACCCCCCTAAAATAGATTATTAGGTTTGTAAGCCACTCATAGACTTTTTTTTTAACAGCAACTAGGCATGGTGATATAGATAAAGCACTAATTTGGAATGAGAAATTAGATTGTCCTAGATTTCATGGCAGGGAAAGTCACTGAAACTCTTATCCAGCTTCCTTGCATATAAAATGGGGTACACAGTGTCACTAATTTCACAAAAACATTGATTGCAAAGCATAAATGAGTAATGATCAAAAAACACTCAGAGAAATGTCTGAAAGAATAAAACATATCTTTCATTCCTGAAAACTGGGAAACACAATATGACACAGTATGGTTAGTAATCTAATTTGCACATGAATGGTTAGGGTAAAGTTCAAGTGACAAAAACTTCTAAAAAAGTTTTTTAAAAAAATCTAAAGTCTGCCACTTAGTCTTATGTTATTAAAAAACTGGAAATTCATTGTGAACAAAAACAATGGCATTGCAGGGAACTAGCTCAAATGCGTGGCCAGTCGCCAGGATATGTGTGCTGTGGTTTCAAATGTTTATTACCTAACCCACATTTTAACCTTGACATGTGTAGCAGAAATATCGCATTCAATTCTAGATTTACAAACTTAAGTCTCCTCTGTATCACAGAAGAAAATAGAAACGAAAATGAAAAGTTTTTTTGCGCTGGGTACTATAATGAGTCAAATATTTATTTTTTAAAAATTGAAAATAAATGTGCATCATAAATAAGAG
This sequence comes from Mus pahari, assembly GCF_900095145.1. Classification (NCBI taxonomy): domain Eukaryota; kingdom Metazoa; phylum Chordata; class Mammalia; order Rodentia; family Muridae; genus Mus; species Mus pahari. The sequence goes on along the minus strand of NC_034613.1, from coordinate 48,800,405 downwards.
AATATTTGTATGTTATACTTATGAATATAATTTCTTAGTAGAGTTGCAACAACAATAAAAAGTATTGTTTTGTAAAATGTATTTACACTATTGACAAATGTTGAAATGCTGTTTCAATTATCGTTTTTATCAGTGGCCATACCCCATCCTGATGTGCCAGATCCCAATTATATTTTTTTGTAGGTTGCTTAAAATTGTAAATCAAAGTAATATTACTCTCTAATAAAGAGTCCTGAAGTCTTAGAAATGCTTAATGTTTAATTTCATCAGAGTTGATGAAACGTGTCCACTGCTCTCTATTGCAAGCTTCAGCATTCCTTGTATTGTTAGTAGAGCTCCAAGAGAGTTTTTCTCCTAAGTGCTGAGGATCACTCTGTCACTGAACTTCTCCACTTTTTAATTATTTAGTACCTGGGTGAGATCCATGGAGCCAGGTATTAACAAATGATACAGCTAGATAAAGGCTATATATGTTCGTTTTTCGTAGCTTTACAATTTTCAAAAGGAAAGCTAGAGAAATGTAAAATAAGTATAAATAAAAGTACAAAAGGGCTATAAACATTTCAGTGCATATTAAAAAAATTTCATAAGTAAAAAAATGTGAATTGGCAAAATGTAAATTCAATTTATTTTGAAATATATAGACTCATGATTGACTTAAAATAATGTTCCAAAAGGTAGGTTTTGAATTTTATTCAACTACCCTTTTTACTGCTTTTGAAAATATGCCATGTTCTTCCCCTTCTGTGGTCATCCCTTCCACAGTTATTTATTGAGCACTGCTACCACAGCTAGTAATTATTTAGATGCTCTGTGAGATACAAAGACCTATAAGACACGGCCTGTGCCCTCAAGGAATTTACAAGCTAAAAACAGTATCACATTCTTCAAAAGGAATTCTTTGACAGTGTAAACAGAAACTATTAGCTTATAAAAGAAAGCCAGTAAATCTACTCCACAAGTCGGTGTTGCAACTACTGCCTCTGATTCTCCACTCAATCTTCCCTCTAAAACAGAGACAAATGTCTGTCTTCTGTCATATGCCACTATCTTGTGGCTCTCTTCCTCTTCACTTCCTTTTCCTTCATCGTTATTTATCTGTTTAAAATGCTTGACAGTACTTTTGACTTTATATCATTTATTGCTTTATGCTTTTAAATAGTAGAAAAGATGGAACATTGGTTTGCAGCCATTCTAAAGCTGCAACCCTTTAATACAGTTCATGTGGTGGTGACCCTCAACAATAAAAATTCTTTTCTTTGCTATTTCATAACTATGATTTTGCTACTGTTACAAATCATAATGTAAATATAGGATATGCAGGACATCTGATATGTGACTCCTGTGAAAGGACCATGCAACACCCCCCACAAAGGGTGCCAACCCACAAGTTGAGAACCACTGAGACAGAAGGATCAACTACACTTGTCATATGCATATTTTAAAAATTAAAATGTTAGCTTTTTATAATTATAGTTTTTCTTATTAAGTAGTGTCTTACTATGTCTTGGCTGTCTTGGAACTCACTATGTAGACCAGGCTGGCCTCAAACTTACAGAAACCAGCCTGCCTTTGTCTCTTGAGTGTTGGAATCAATAGCATGTTCCACCATACCCCAGCATTAGATTTTTCTTAAATATGACTGATAATTAATACAGCTTTTTACAGCTGATATTTAATTGCTGCCATTATTTTCATAGTATATATGTTTGCATCTTGTTACTTTCAATTAACCTTTTAGCACTGTTGAATTTAAAGTGTATCTCTGTAAGCAGAATATAATCCTACCATCTAATTTTTAGAATTAATTCGTCTAACTCTTGTTCTTCAAATAGGAGCACATGAGCAACCAACAGTATGTTGATTACTGAAATTAGTGGTAAGGTCAGATTTTCATCCCCCATTTACTATTTTCTTTCCATATGTTTTGTATCTCTTGCTCTTTTATGATTCTTATGTTATGTGCTTTCTTCTGTACTATTTTAATGCACATGCTATTTCCTTTATGGTATTTTTAAGGAACTTATTTTCTTAGTCGCTGCCCTGGAACTAAAAATAATACCTTGCCTTAATAATCTGGTTCAGATTACTAGCAACAAAATTTCAGTGGCATGTAAAACCACTTCTGTTAAATTCCTTTTTGTTTTCCTTCCTCCTCTGTAGTGTTACTGACATCTGAATTACTTCATTCATTGTATGTTCATCAAAACAAGTCATAATTGCTTCATGCAATTGTCTTTCAAGATAGGAGAAAAAAGAGGTATGGATAACAATACAATTTAACTACACTATTTAAAAATTATCTGTACACACTTTCAGTAATGGATATAGAAATGAGATAGAAGGTGAGCCAGAAAATTGGAAATTAAAGAATAAACTAGAATTTTCATATACCTATTGGATACTCCCAACAATAGTGGTGACTGTATAACCTTGTCTAGTGTAAGCGGAGTGTTCTGTAGTAGTGAACATTATTAGGCTAAATAATGTTAGATACACAAGTTGCAGAATAAAAAAATAATAGATTATTTGTCTATAAAATCATGAAACATGTTGTCTGCCCATAGGGTGATAAAATTAAAAAAAAAACTATTGGGAAAGTTTCAGATATACAATAGAAATGAAAGAATAAAAATCTTTAAAAACTTTTAGGTGAGAGTACAAAGTAATGAGTTTCATTAAATCTCTCTTTTTATATACGTGTGTGTGTGTGTGTGTGTGTGTGTGTGTGTCTGTTTGTTTAAAGAACATACTTCCAAATCAATGAATCCAAAAGGAAATCATAAAATGCTTACTGACAAAACAAAGTAAAACACAACTTATACAACTTCATGAAATAATACATACACACACATATGTATATATTTGAAAGAATAATCTTCAGACTATGGATACAGCTTAGTTATAGAGTACCTTTTTACCTTGTACAAAACTTAAATCAATAACAACCAATAACCTAATCTCTACAATGATCTAGAACCACTAACCTAAATGTTGACCAGGAAACCAGGAAAAAAAAACCCAAGGTATATGGGAAACAAACAGAATAAAGGTATATTTTTATTATGAATACATGAATATATACATTAATATATATGAAATAAAAATAGAATATTGATGAAAACCAACACATTAGAAACCTTAATTCATGACAGAGAAAGTTTAGAACTGAACTATGAGTGTCCACATTATCTAATTGGTGAATAGAAAATGTTTTGTGGCATCTACATTCAATGAATTCCCACTTGTTCACCCAAAACCAAGTGCTGATATATGCCCATGTCATGAGTGAGTCCTGAAAATACTACAGTAAGAAAGAAGCCAGACAAGAAAGGCCATATAGTGTATGATTTTATCCATATGAATTGCTCAGAGAGGCCAAATGGATAGTCAGAAAACACATTAGTCATTGAAAAGAGCTAGCAGTGGGGTACAGTTGGGAGCAATGGCCAATGAATATGGTGTTTGAGTGGATATTAAATGTTTCGAAACTAGTGGAGATTGTGGCATAAGTCTGTAAATATACCCAAAGTCACTGAACTATGTACGACAGATGGACAGAAGCTACGATCCATGAATTCCATTTGTCTGTCTGTCTGTCTGTCTGTCTGTCTGTCTGTGGTGGTTTGCATATGCTTACAAGGTGTGGCCTTGTTGGAGGAAGTATGTCATTGTGGGGATGGGCTTTGGAGGTCTCCTTTTATGCCTAGGCTCCACTCATTGTGGAAGAGAGCGTCTTCTTAGCTGTCTGAGGATGACAGCCTCCCTTAGCTGCAGTCAGATCAAGATGCAGAAGTCTTAGCTTCTCCTGTGTCATGTCTGCCTGGATGCTGCCATGCTTTCTGCTGTAATGATAATGGACTGAACCTCTGAATTGTAAGCCAGCCCTAATTAAATGTTTGCCTTTATAAGAGTTGCCTTGGTCATGGTATCTCTTCATAACAATGGAAACCCTAACCAAGACACTATCTATCTATAGAAACCTGCCTGCGCAGAATGTGTATATCCATGCTCATTCACAAAAGCCAAGTTATTGAATCAGTCCATATGCCTAGCAACACAGGAATGGATAAATAAAATGTACCCCCAACACACAAACACATATACACACACATGCACACATGTACACTTGCACGCACACACACACACACACACACACACACACACACCATAGTTTTATAAAGAAGATCCAAATGATGTCATTTGCAGGAACTGGATGGAACTGGAGATGACCATGTTTAACAAAGCAAGGCAGGCTCAGACAGAAAGATACTTGTTTACTTGCATATGTAGAATCTAGATCTTGCTAAAAGACTTGAAAGTAGAAATGAGACAACATGGAAAGGGGAGGGAACCAGAAGAAGAAGTGAAACAAGTGAAGGTAGTAGGAGATAAATATAATATGTATATACAAAAGAAAAATCTCATAGTAAAGCCCAATATTTTGTTCAATTTATATACACTAATTCAAAACATGGCAAATGAGGTAGCACAGTGGACCCAATAAATGTGTGTAGTTGTTTCATATTGAAATGAAAAAGTAGTGAGAAATATTATATAAGTAATGACCAATAAAACCAAATTGTCTGGATGTAAATTCTGCCTATTGACAATAACAATCACACAACTATTTGTGGCAGATTCAATAATTCGTTCCAACTCTCCATTATATCAGTAGTCTTAGAATATAATGACACCATTAAGAAAAACTGACTTCCCCTCTCCTAGCAGCTATCAAATACCCAAAGCACCTAAGTTATTAGTGTGTGTTCACACGTGCAACTTTCCTACAACATATATTTTTCAAATCCAAAATACAGGTTGATGGTGGTGCACACCGTTTATCCCAGCATTTAGGGGACAGATTTCTGTGGGTTTGTCAGCCTGGTCTTAAGAGTGAGTTCCAGGACAGTCAAAGCTACACTCAGAGAAACACTGTCTTGAAAAACCAAAAACGAAAAAAGAAAGCAAAAAAAAATCTTTAAAACAATACATACCAGTGACCTTGGTGACATGTCTGATCTCTCTTGGTTTTCTTATCTTTAAAATATGAATGATAATAGAACTTACCTCATAACGTTGTTATGAGGAATAAAATAGATGCTATTGTTAGCATATTTAAAATAGTGCCTTGTATATAATAAATGCTAAATAAGTATTTGCAAATACAAATAAATGCTTATCTGTACAATTGTTTACAGTGGTTTCTTTTTGCCTTGGTAGAAAAAAAGGATGCTTTACTTAAAGGCATCAAATCAAAGCAATTCTATTTTTAAAAGTCTGTTATTCAAAAATCACACCTTCAAAGTTAGGATGATTGCTCAAACCCCTTCAAATGCACCCTTGTTGTGGGCTTTCAGTTCAGTCATTTCTCCGTGCAAAAAGGAGTTTGTGTGTGGTAGGAGCAGGACAGCAGGTGGTGGTAGTATAAAACGGAAGAGCAGCTTCATGGCTAGATAGGGACAGCAGCCGAACGGTCTGAAAGCTGTTCATAATGGCAATACAATCAAGAACCCAAGTGTATGAGTCGGTTTCTGAGCTGCCACCACTGTCACACGAACACAGATTTTTTAGTCATATCATGGTTCTTTCTTTTCCCTGATGTAGTCTAACTGCCCAGTTGTGTATTATGACTGAAATTCTCGGCTCCCTCGGCAAGTTTGCTAACGCCTCAAGCAGCATTCCACACACACTTGGGATTTGTACAAGGGCTGTATGTCTCCCCTCACCTCAGTTGCTTTGCCTTTTGATTTTAAAGGAACAAACATTGATCCACACTTGAAAACAAATGAGAAAAAAATACAAAGAGAGCCCAACCCAGCCTGCTGAGCATCTCTTCTAGATGAAGAGGAAACCCATCTGACTGCTTTCTTATAAGGCCTGCCTTGCACAAAATGAGTTTAATTAATACCTAAGGTGTTGCACCTGTCATTCGTTGTGGCCTAGGGTATCCATGCATACCTTAGGATCCTAATGTGCCTTCTAGTTTAGCTCTGGAGAGTCTGTACTGGGTACCAACCTTCTATAGAGTCTCATTGTGGGAATGGTGTATTAGATGGCACTAATCATCTGCATGCTTATATAGCCTTGAATTACAGAAAGTGGCTGCATTTTATAGATGACTTAGCATGTTTCCAAAATGTCTGTAGACCTTATATACGTGCTGTAGGTTCCACCAACCTTGCCAGCTTTTAAAGTTGGTAGCAAGGCTCTAGTAACTACCAAGGTTGACATTTACTTTTACCACGGGCTACGCACACATGCTATTTCACTGTATGCTTAACCTGATAATGTAACCTTATACTTAGAGTTATCTATGCATCATCTCCATTTCACAAATGAAGAAGTGCGTCTCCAAGGCTGAAGATATGGATAAGTGTTAAAGGGCTTGCCTACCATCAACAAAGCATTTGGTTCCATCACATACACACACAGAGACACACACACACACAGACACACACACACACACAGACACACACTGTTGAGAGAGGTAGATATGTCTTCTGGGATGAGACTTCTGATAAGTGACTGTATCCCAAGTGGTTGGCACTAAATACGTGTACATATGATTAATAATAAACGAGCGAGCCAACATGCTGCATTTATATATATGTATGTATGTATGTATGTATGTATGTATGTATGTAACAATAATTAACAAAGAGGAGGTCATAGATTTTAGAGTGAGTTGGGGAGACATGGAGGAGTTAGAGGCAGAGAGGATGGAAGATGAATGTGTAAGTATAGTACTCATATATGAAATTCTCAAAATATTAAAGTTGAATACAAAAGTTATTAGGTTGATAAAATCTAAAAAGTCTGACAATGCAAAATGTCATACATACTGAGAATTTTTATTATACACTGGGGATGGGAGTATGAACTGCTATAGCTACTTTGGAATATGTGACTGAGCTAGTTTAAAATGAACATATATATTAGCAATCCATTGCATGTATGCATGCCATGTATATAGCAATTCTACTCCCAAGTATAGGCACACACACACACACATGCACACACACGCATGCACACACACACACACACACACACACACACACACACACACACACTCCTAAATACTTAAATACAACCTGTTCAGTCTGTACAATGTTATTTGTCTGCTTGTCTATGTGTTTTCAAGGATGATCATCTGGTACTGGATGCCCAATTGGTGTGTTCTTCTCTGGGGAAAACCATTTTCCACACTCAGCTCTTCTTAGTTGCCTGTGGTTCTTTGCTAAGGTTGAGGTCTCTCAATGACCACATTATCATGTCCATTATTGTTGTCCTGGTTCACCTAATGCATAGGTACGTTTGAGGAAGTTGTGTTGGTAAGACTTTTTGGATGTAGCTCCTGACATTACTAGGAGACTTCCTGTTCCTGTGGCTTTTACAATATTTATGCCCTCCACTCCATGTGATGTTTCAGCCTTGCGTGCATGAGTTGTATTGGGACTGGGCTCCACAGCTCTACATTTTGGTTAATTGTGGGTTTTGTAATGGTTTCCATTTGTTACAAAGAGAAACCACCTTGATGAGGGGTGAGGATTACACCTATCTGTGGGTATAAGGACAAATATTGAGAATGTAGTTAGAGATTGCATTGGTTTAGTAAATTAGCAATTGTGGATTCTCCATCAAGATCCATGACTTCACTAACTTTGAGTAGCTGGCTAGTTTCTGGTAGCAGGCATGATTTGCCTCTTGTTGAGTTGAGTGAGCCTTAAGTCCAATTACAGAGCTGTTGGTTATCGCTAAGATAGACAAGACACTACTGTACCCTTAGGGCTATTGTGCTATGCTGGCCATTGTGGTTTGTAGGCATCATAACTGGGTAGGACAGTTGGCTGTTTCCGTCCTTTAGAAGCTTACATGGTACCTTCTGGTACTATGAAAGCTAGTCCTCACCTAGAAGTTCAGTTCAGTTCCAGCTCACAGGCCTCTGGGCCCTGCGTCTGAAGTGCATGGTGTCTCCAGCAATGGCGAAGAAATCAAGGGCAATAGCAGTAGACTGTAATGTTTTGGGAGTCTCTTGGGAAACTCTGACCAACAACTCAAAAGGGGATTCTCATGTCTCTTGTCAGGGATTTTGTTAGGTGGGCTTTAGCTCTTTGAGGGAGCATTGTAAGCTCAGATTGGAAAATTTTACTTAAACCACACACACACACACACACACACACACACACACACACACACAAAGAGAGAGAGACACACACACACAGAGACTTATGTATATTATAGGCAGATAGTTAATGATATGATTCCTTATGATTTGTTTAGACATCCTTACGCTAATTTTACTCTCCTTCATCTGTGTTACCTCTCATACTAGAGAGCCCTTGGTTTTCCCATTTCCCACAGAGATCACTTGTACCCTGCTACCCCTTTCTCCATTGCTTCCTTACCCCTTCACTCTTTCTACTTTAAAAAAAAGTAAGCACGCTTTACTTTTCTGGTTTATGCAGTTTAGGATATGTTTTCACATCTGAAGATTTGGAGCTAGGAGCCTCCTATGAGACAGAACATGTGACATTTATCTTTGGGGGTCTTGGTTATCTCTACTTCCATTCACTTACTTCTAGATTTTCTGGTTTTCTTTTCCTTTGCAGCTGAATAGTATTCCACAGTGTATATGCACTACATTCCCATGATCTATTTGTCAGTTAAAGGCCATTCAGGCTGTTACTGTTCCCTTGGCAGGGTGAATAGAACAATGAGCATGGCTGAGCTAGTATCTATGGAGTAGGATATTGGAGTGAGTGGCATATCGCAGTCCTATGGTAGATTCATTCTTTGTTGTTTTCTTTGAAAGATTTATTTATTTATTATATGTAAGTACACTGTAGCTGTCTTGAGACACACCACAAGAGGGCGTCAGATTTCATTATGGATGGTTGTAAGCCACCATGTTTTTGCTGGGATTTGAACTCAGGACCTCTGGAAGAGCAGTCAGTGCTCTTAACTGCTGAGCCATCTCTCCAGCCCTCTTTTTTTTTTTTTTTTTTGAGCATTCTTACCAATGATTTGCTAAGTGGCTGGACCAGTTTGCAATTCTAGCAACAGTGACTGTGATGTACCTTCCCTCCACATCCCTTCTAGCATTTGTTGTTTGTCCATTTTTCTGGTCTTTGCAATTCCAACTGGGATCACATGAAATCTCAAAGATGTTTTGATTGGAATTTTCCCAATTGCTTGGGACAATGAATAGTTTTTAGATATTTCTTAGCTATTTTTCCTTTGTTCAGGTCCCCAGCCACCACCTTTAAAATTAGTCAGGTTTCTGTTTGGTTTTGGCTCTTTGGTTTTTGAGTTCTTTGCATATTCCAGATATTAATCCTCTGTCATATGTGTAGGTGACAAAAATTCATTCCCAATTTCAGGGTTTGTCTTTACCTGATTTTCATTATTTTTGAAGAATCATTTTAGTTTTGTAGAGTCTATTGTTGTTTATAATAATACAAAACCATAACTGATAAAGATGTCCAACATTAGAGTAAATAGTTAAATAAGATCACATGAAATGAGGAGACAGAGTCCTGGAAGAACACTATCCATCAGTGAGGTTTACTGGAATGTAAAATATCTCACCCTGCGGTAGAACCCATATTCTTACATTTACATGGGACATTGCCAGGATACAACATAAGTTAGGCCACAAAAGAAGCATCAACTAATTTGAAAAGACCAAACTCATACAAAGCATCCTTCCAGACCACAGCTGAAGGAGGCTGTAAATCAATAACAGAGTCTCCAGGAGTGTGTGGCAACGAAACATCATACGTTTCCCAAACAAATGGGCAAAGAAGGAATTACAAAGGATCAGAAAGAATTTAGCGACAATGCAAATAAAAACATAGCACACTAGAACCTAGGTGAAGGCAGTGAAGGCAGTGTCACGAAAATTCTAGTAACAAACAGTTATGTGTGCAGCAGTGGCAAGATGTCAGGTAAGCAACATAATTTTATTCCTTGAACAACTAGAGAAAGATGAGCACATTAAACACACAAACTGTAAAAGGGAAGGAATAATAAATACCACAGTTAATACAAAATGGTGTAGGAAAAGAAGGGAGCTCTGTGAAAAGATCAGCATCCTTAACAAACTGTCAGATATTACAGGGGCAAAGAGAGATAGAGTACACAAACACTTAGCATTGGTAAGGGAAGGATGAGCCAGCTACTGGGGAGGCTGAGGGAGAAGGATTGTGAGTTGAATAACTTCCTGATGTACAGAGTGAATGAATTCAAGGCCATTTTATTCAACTTAGTGTTAGCCCGCTACAGAATAAAAGGTAAAGAAAAAAGTTCTAGCATTCCTGAGGTCCTGAGTTCAATCCCAGCAGTGCACAAAAGGAAGGAAAACAAAAGCTCTGGGGCAAGAGTGGATTATGGTAAGCTGTAGGCCATCTTGGGATACATAGTGAGTCCCAGAGCAGCCTGAGCTACAGAATGAGACCTTGTTTTAACCCCCTAACCAAAGAAATGTTGGCAAGGTTTTAGTGTAATTGGTACCCTCGGGCATTGCAGGTGTGTGTGTGGGGGGAGAGGGTGTAAAATAAAGTTATTATGAAAAATGCCTTTATAGTTTCTAAAAACTCTAAACATAACATATCATAATTCTAAGTCTAGATAAAAACCCAAACTAAGAACAAGACTCAAGCACATACTGATATGCCCATATCTATCGGAGTACTTTTCACACTAGTGAAAAGGTAGAAATGACATAAGTGCCCATTGGATATGAATGGTGGAACACTATATGTTATATACATATAGTAGAATAGTCTTCAGTCAAAAGAAGAAGGAACAAAGATGTGGTTTGAGATAGACCTCAGTTTCTTAAGTGATAAAAGCCAGACACATGAAGATAATTGTTCTATGATGCTATCTATGTAAAATACAAAGATAAAGTTAGAAATATATAAAACATCTTAAAAGTGATCAGACATTTGGGAAGGGAACTGAGGTTATCACTTGATGCTTAGAGTCTCTGTGAGGAGTAATGGGAAAGCTTCAGAAATATCTAGTGGAGACAGTTGTACAACACTGAAAATACAATCAGTGATGCAGAACTGTAATGTTAAGATGCGAGCTCATAAACCAAATGTTGCATGCTGTCACTCACAATTGGCAAATTATAAAAGGTTGATATCTCAAAAGCAGATAGAAGATAGGGGACACTAGAGGCTGGCAGTAGTATTGGGACAGGTGGCATAGAGAAGGGATGATAATCAGATAGAAAAATATAGTTATATAGAAGAATCAAGTTGTTATGCTCTGTGGCACAGTAGAGAGGTAACAAAGATCTATTGTACAGGATTTAAAAAAAATTACCAATGAAAGGAAATGACAAGTGATTAAAGCAATAAATACATGCTGTAATAAACTTGTTTATCAATAGCACATTATATATATATATATATATATATATATATATATATATATATATATATATGTCAAAATACTACACTTTTCCCCCCAGAGATGTATAATTGTTACATATCGATTAGAATTTTCAGAATGGTTAAAACAGCAATATATTATCAATATTATTTTCAATAATACATATTATATATTTAAAACATCAAAATTCAAAAACCGTGAATAATGAAAGTATTATGCAACAGTAAAGTCAAGTCAAAATTTTTATCAATATGGACATCATAAAATATTGATAGATAAGCAAGTTACAAAAGAATGTGCATATTACCATTTCATTTACTTGAATTTTGAACCTAGGCAAGTGTCATTTACATTAAGGATATAGATGTAGGTTCAAAACTATTAACAGAAGCAAGGCAGTGATTACTGAGACTAGGAGAATGTTAACTGTGGGACTAGTAGGATGCACTGATAGCAATCTTCTGGCATGATGGTGCCTTTTCCTTTCTTGGTGTGGATAGTCAGTACATGAGTGCTTGGTGTATATTTATTGTCTTAATTCTTATTGCTGGACATGTTAACATCATTTGGAATGGCAGAATGTTAGGCTTTATAAAAAACGTGTGCTCCAAGGATCCTCAGGTGATTCCTGTGCATATTATAGTTTGTAAACCTGACATGCACATTATATACTTTTTTTTCTGAAGGAGACATATGCATTGGAGTTAAAGCTGTATGACATGTTTGCTTTAGTTTATATTGGGCTGTTTCCCATGCATTGCAGGTAAAGTGATAAATATATAGGTTAATGATAGTTCTATGTGCCAGAGATAAGTATTTCAGTATCTCCCAAAGCAACAACTAGTTGCTGAAAGGTCACCTGGCATTATCCGGGATGTGAGACACTTCCCAGGACTTGGCCTGCCATTCCATCCTAACTTTTCAAAGCAGGTGGAACACAAAGCCAGACAGAGGGACACTGAAGGTCCTGGTGACAGGCGTGGGCTCCTGCAGGGCAGCTGGACATAGGCCGAGAGCCTCTAGGACCATCTCACTCAGCAGTGAGGGCTTGCTGCTCCCAGCACAAATGACTCTGCTGCCACCTCATCTGAGGAACTTCCTGGGCTCCATTACGCCTTAATTGATAGAGAATTTTGTGCTTAATTTCACCTCACTGCCCATAAATAGCTGCAATTTTCTGATATTACCCCCAAATCGCTCTGCACAAATTCAATGTGCATCACAACTCCTGTAAATGAAAAGTCTTTGGCTTTTAAGGATGCTTTGAATATCATGTCAGGTTTCCACTTAAGGCCCTGGTTAACTGACAATATATACCAGCATTTTAAAAACATAAACTTAATCAGTGGTGAGAGAGTAATGAGAAAATATTGTTCTTGAGGAAATGCCTGAAGTGCAAAACAAAATGCACTACAAAATCAATACTGTACATGGTAACTTACTAAAGGAAACAGTATTTTTTTTTTAGTGATTCATTATTCATTACAGCTACAATGAAAGATGCATGATATTAGGACTTCAAGCTTTATAAATCCAGCTGTTTGTTTTCCATATTTGTGTATACTTATTAGTTTTAATTACACTAATAATTTCCCTGGGTTCCTAAATTTACATTAGCTCTTAAAGTATAGAGAAAACATTCCTCATATAATTTAATCATTTGTGCAAATGGCAGACAAGGAAGTTATTGGTTCGTATTGTAATTATTGCAGCCCATATTTGGAGCTCATTTGTGCAATTGCTAAATTAATAATTATCATTTACGTAAGCAGATTAGGTCATCTGCACTCATTTACAATTATAATTCAGAAATGATTGGATGTTCTTCAAATTTCCCAATTTCTTTAATGCCCTTATTAAAATGGTACATTAAAGAATTTTCCAATTAAGTCTATTATCATAAGTAAATTTGGCTTACTACATATAATTACTCCCATGCTATTGCATATAAATTTTCAATTAATCCATCTCTTTTCTAAAATGCATGGCAAAACAAGTTGATTGTCTTAATGCTATTTGTGACACTTGCTTAAAAGCTAGCTTTGTTAAAATTCCCATTGCCAAGCTATGAGTAGTATCAAGTGGTATATGAAATTATTCTATAAAATAGGCAACACACCAGGGATAACTCAGTGCTCTCTGCTGATGTATGTTATATAAGAAATGAACTTTGATTTAACTGCAGAGTGTTTTCAATCTTATATAATGTCAAAGACTACTTAAAATATTTAACCTCCACATACAGTTTTAGAAAGTCAAAATTTTCAACGATAAACATAACACAACACATACATGTTGGATGGCTTTTGGTAAATACAGAAATTCTCAAGGAAGGAAAGGTGATCATACATAATTTCACCAACAAGAGGAGATCTTTCTTTATGTCTGTCTATCATCAATCTGTCCATGCACGCCTTAGATATGTGGTTGCGAAAATCAAGGTTGTATTGTACTCAAGCCCCCTCTGAAAAGAATGTTGCTGTTTTCCACTTCACCTTTGCCACATTACTTACTTTCTTTTGTTATTTATTATAAAATTTTCATACTTGGAGAAATGCTCTGTAGGCGAAGATAGTTCATTTTTAACCTTTCACACTTACCAACCAGGTGTTCTTGGACAAGATACTTAATCACTCTGGGCTTCAGCTTCCTCACTAGGAAAATGGGATAATGATACGGTGACTACTTTGTAGAGATACTGTGAGAATGAATGGACCAACTTCACAGGAAGCTCACAGAGCACTGCTTCCTAGGCAGTAAGTGCTCTGTCTCCTCTATTATTTTTCTAGCCTTTTGTGGGCAAGGTAATTAGTTTGCTCCTATGTCTCAGAGGTTTGATGTTATGGGAGGAGAGACACATGGGAAAGCATCTTAGCAGTACAAAAAGAGAAGGAATTAAAAGATACCCTTTTAGTTCAACAGATATCAGCAATGGGCTGTGCAGGGTGCTAGAATGACTCTCAGTGTTTTAATTACTACAAAGTGAGAGTGGTTACTTAAACCTTGTTTTGGCAAATGTCTCTGAATTCTGCATAGTATCAAATTACTGGACATAGACTATAGAAAGATCTTACTAGTTGGCTTACAAAAGCAAAAAGAAATGTAAAGAAATTAACTGTATGGATGTAGTGAGAATTTTGATTTCTTTTAAAAACACAGAAATATTACATGTTTCCATTTGAATTCCAGGGGTGGAGTGAGACTGCTTCAGATTGTCCAAAGCAGCTGACCATGATTTGTCTCATACTTTGGCAGGGAATGATTTTGCCAGCTGCAGATAGTTTCTGCTGTTGTGTGATGTTTGGAATTCTGGATACTTACAGAGGGTATATAAATACTAGGACCCAAGAGGTGTGGTTGTTGCTCTTGGTAGGTTGTTGATTGGTTGCTGCTTGTTAAGTAGTTATGTGCAAAGAAGAAGAAAGAAGAAATTAGACATCTTGACTGAGAAGATAAACCTTGTCCTAAGTAACGTGATGCCCTTAATCAGCATTAAGTAGTCTAATGGTAATATCTTTCCCTCTATCCTTTCTTTTCTCCTATTTAGTACGAGGGAGTTGAAAGGGCGGAATAATAAACATCTTCTAGAATATTCTAGAACAGAATTCTACAGAGTTGCTACTTAGTTTACCATGACATTTCCAGATCACAACATTGGAAATCAAAGATGCCATAAATCAACAGTAGTACATTTGATAGACTTTATTCAACATCCTAGCTCAACCACCAAGTTCACTGGAGCATGCTACTTTTTCCCTGGCTGACATGACTGACTGGGAGGTGTCAATATGTGCCACTGTCCAGTATCAAGAGAAAAATATCATATCATAAAAAATATCATGGTGATATTTGAGGCAACACAAATATCTAAACTTCTAAATGTGGTTTCTAGAGGATGCATAATGTTTTCACTCACATGTGGGCATGCACATATATATGTGTGTGTGTGTATATATATATATATATATATATATATATATATATATATATATACTGAGCCCATCGCTATATAGAGTCCAGTTAGTGTTGTCTGTATGTACATGGGTATAGAGTATAGATCCATGGACAACTTATTAGGGAGCTCATCCTTGAAGAAAAGTAATTCTGATTTCAGAAGCCATCAACTAAAGCAATATTTTATTTTGATTTGTAATTATGTATATGTGTATATATCTGTGTGTAGGTATATGCATGTGACATATGTGTTTGCTGAAGCCAGGAGACGGGGTTCTATCCATTGGAGATGGCAGACACAGGTGCTGGGAAGTGACCCTCTGCAAAACAGAACCACCATTACTGCTACGCTCTCCCCAGCTTTGCTAGGCAGTCTTTTAATTTGAACCATTCTAGAGATTGTATAATAGTGTCTCAGTATAGTTTAAATTTGTCTTTCTGTGATGATTATGATGATACTGAATGATTTTTCACGTGTTTGTTGGTAATTCCCAGACTTTTATCATTGAGCTTCTATTCATGCTTTTGACCATTTGGTGGTGGAAGAGTGTTTGTTTTCGTCTTACTGAATGGTGAGACTTCTTTATCCATTCTTTTCTATTACGGCATTTTTTCCTTTGTTACTAGTGGATGAGGAGGGCATACGAGTAATCTGGCACCTGTGTAGAAGTCAGAGGACAACTTTGCAGGGCCGGTTCTCTCTTCCCACTCTCTTTCTGCCTTTCTGAGGGTTTGTGGAGATAAAAGTGTGGTGACCTAGCTTGCACAGCATCAGCTTTACCTGCTGAGCGAGCTTTCAGACTCTTCTTCATGTATTCTTTTTTTTTTTTTTTTTTTTTTTTTTT
>NC_034613.1:48767244-48784130 GCF_900095145.1 Mus pahari | reverse complement strand
TCACTCTGTAGACCAGGCTGGCCTCGAACTCAGAAATCCGCCTGCCTCTGCCTCCCAAGTGCTGGGATTAAAGGCGTGCGCCACCACGCCCAGCTTCTTCATGTATTCTTGATCTAAGTCTCACATCAAATATCCATTTCTAGAATTACCCTCTAGCCAGCGGCTTGGCTTTATTCTAACTATGAATCTGTGCAGCTGGACTTGTGAGTGGTCGTTGGCTGCTTGATGGGGAACCAAGCTTGGGGTTCTGTGCAAGAGTCACATGGGTTCTTAACTGCTGAGTCACTTCTCTAGCCATCTTGTCAATTTTTAAATGATTATTATAAAGTTTACATTCTAACATACAATGTATTCTGATTATGATTTCCCCTCCCCTAACTCCTTTCATATGTTCTCCATAGCCCCTCAAATTTTATTTTATATTTAATAATTTTTAAGTCAGAGGTTTTATTTGGTGGTGGTGGAGAAAGCAAGTTCTCGCACCATAGCCTAGGCTAGCCCTATAACTCATTATATAGCCCAGTGTAGACTCAAATTTACAGCATTTCTCTTCCCTCAGCCTCTCAGATTCTGGGAAAAAAATATGTAAGACATACTCAGATCAAGGCCATATATTTTAATATTTTCTTCTGGAAGCTTTATAATTTTGGATATTGTGCTTAGAGATGTGATGTAGTATCTATGGTTTGAGATAAGCAGTGATGTTGATTCTTTCTCCATATGGATATCTAGTAGGTCTAGAATTAGTTCTTTCTTCTAGACACATCCATGACACCTCAAAATGACTGCCTACACAAGATCTGAACAAGTACACCACCAATGGGCATGCTTAACACAGAAGGGGAAACCTCATGGGGTTTCAACTCTAGATAAAGAGTGAAGGCAGAGAGCAGAGGAAGTAGTTTTCCCCTAAGGAGGAACTTCCCCCTACCCCCACCAATTGGTTATTCAATACTAATTGGTCTTCCATTAGATATATACCCCCAAGTAACATTTTACAAACTTGGCAGGTTGCATTTATTATTAGTTCATTATTTAACAACAATTCAATGTAAAGAGGCTAGAGGTCACAATTTTGAAGGTGAGCAAGCAGGAAGTACATGGGAAGGTTTGGAGGGAGAACAAAAGAAATTATGTATGCATATTTTATGTTAAAAATTTAAACATTGCTACTTCACCCTACCTGAATTCCTAAGACATTTTGTTGAAAATAAGTTAACTTTATGTATGTGGGTTTATTTCTTGACTCTTTGGCTATATTCATCTATATGGCTAGTCTTTCTTAAAGTCCAAAACTTTGTACACTCTAGGCCAGTGTTCTACCACTGAGCTAAATGTCTATTCACCAAGCATTGATTAAAGTATCATTACAATAAGTTTTGACATGAGATCATTTAAATCTTTTAACTGTATTCTATTTTGTTTGTTTT
The DNA here is from genome assembly GCF_900095145.1 of Mus pahari. Classification (NCBI taxonomy): domain Eukaryota; kingdom Metazoa; phylum Chordata; class Mammalia; order Rodentia; family Muridae; genus Mus; species Mus pahari. Next base: position 48,782,700 of record NC_034613.1, on the reverse strand, counting down.
CCATCATATTTCCAACTCCAATGGCGCTAACCTTTGACTGTTTGAATCACTATTCCATATTCTTATTCAGATACCAAATCTTCTCTAAGCCCTGTGTTATCTCTTCTAGTCAAAAGAAATCTATTTAGCCAGATTGCCACTATTCTTCCTCAAAGTACCTTTGCCTTTTCTAATCTACCTACTGATTGTTGACAGTCACTGCCAGTATTTTTCCTGACAACTGCTCATACTGGCTCTGCCAAGAAATAATTTGTTATTTTAAAAATTATCCTTACTCCTTCTTATTCTTATTAGTATGTGCTCACACTCACATGCATGCACATGTGCACATGACATGATACACACATGGGGGTCAGAGGACAACCATTAGAAGTTGGTTCTCTTCTTCCACTCTGAGTTCTGAGGGTCAAAATCAGTTCCTCAGGTTTGAACAAGAAGTACTTTCCCATGCAGAGTGGTCCCGCTAGCTCCACTCTCTTTTCTTTTAAAGAAGAATTTGTTGTTACTTTTATTTTTGTGCATTTATATCTATGTGTGCACATGTTATGTGTTGGTGCAGTACTGGAAGAGACTGGAAGACTATGTGGAATCCTCTGTTAGAGGCAATTGGATACTAGGATCACAATCTGGGTCCTGTGAAAGAGCAAAAACACACAAGATCTTTCCATACCTTAATCTGTTCTTAATACAGAACTTGATTTACATATAGTTGGGGGATATTTAAATCACACACTGGCTAATGTCACTATCCCTGTAATAATAATTAAATCCATCAATAATGACTTCCTGTTGTACTTAGAGTAAAAACCAGACTCTTCCCACGGTCTGCAGAATCCTAAAATGGTATGAACATCCTTTTGATCCATCCTTAGTCTCAGCCACTCTGCCCATCAGCAGACACATAGCCACTCCATTCTGAGACGATTACAAAACTCCTTCCCACCTGTAGACCAATTAGCCTGATGTCTACTTTCAACTCCACCTCCAAATCTTTGTCCAACTCCTTTCTATTCTTCCAGGTATCAGCTCACACCCCTCTGAAATAGAAATGCTCTGTGGTTCCCGGCTCAGCTACCTGCTGTAGTTAGTCTTTTCTGCTCTTTTCATTCAAGCACATAGCAGAGTTTATAGGAATGCCTTTGCTTGTGACATAAAAAATGTCTGTTTTACTCAATGGGTCATAAGATCAGGAAAGTGGAGAATCCTTAATGACATGAATATTCACTTAAAAGAAAAACTTACTGAACGAGAGATTTTCAACTGTAACAGAAAGTTTGTCTATCCCCTTAATGAAAACGGAATCCTACTTAACGTAAGCCATGAGACCCTAAGCTCTCTGTGTGCTAGAGCCTAATCTTATTAAGTTGTTTTGACTGCAGGACCAGCTGACACCTGCTCCTGGCTTTATTAGGTGAGATTATACCAGTTCCTTGTATTAATTTCCTATAGTGTTCTTGAGAATTTTCTCTCAAAATAGCTTTCTGCTCTTTTCTAATGTACTTACTGGCTTAGCCTCACTGTGCTCCATTCTCCAGGCTTTCCCACCCACATCCCTCCCATCTATGTCATCTTCACAACTCCGTTTGTACTTACTGTAGTCAAGGCAAACCATGAATTTAACATGGGAAGCCTTCTGGAAGACACTGAGGGTTTTAGAGTCAACCATTAAAAGTCACCTATTTCCAAATAATACATGCCTCCCTAGCTGCAAGAGGCCTGTGGTGTATGGTGAGACTGTGGGAAGAAGATTACCTCTGCAGAAATCGTCTAAGTCTCATATCAGGGGACTAACTCGACTGTGGGTCTTGAATCTATTCACTATAGAATCCCGAGAAAGCAATTCTCCTGGTTTATTATACTTCACGTGTTCAGGTCCAAGCCCTTCTTCACTTGCCTTGACCAAGTAAGTCTGACTCTCTTTGCCCAGTCACATTAATTTCATTTGAGGATACAACTTACCATCATAACCAAGACCCTGAAGTCCAAAGCCAGACTGGCAGGACTTGAACCCTTTAGCAACTATTAGCTATGTGACTGCATAAACTACTTACTCTGACTATGTACCAGTTTCCTTATACCTATACTGGGAATAATAATAATAATATTACCTTCCTTGTAGTTAGAAGAGAACACGTAGAGCTTATATTTGCACTGCTGGCAGCAAGGCTTGGCTTTGGAAAGTATTCTAGTAATCTCTATTAGTTTGTTTTTGTTTAAGATGAAGCCTTTATGTAAAAGATGGAGAACACAAAAAAATTTGTGTTATCTTTCTTACACTAGGTATTTGTCTATATAAATAGAAAGCATGAGAATAACTGCAGAGACAGGGTATCTTCTAGCACAGTAGTCCAGTCATTTCACTTTTTTTTCACAAATAAAAACACCTATGCCCCCTTTCCTAGCCATTCTTCTTGTGTATAGGATTGAAGGATTGGGCTCTCTCTCTCTCTCTCTCTCTCTCTCTTTCTCTCTCTCTCTCTCTGTGTGTGTGTGTGTGTGTGTTCATGCAAGCGCTGATACAAGATTGGCATATTAAGCTGAAAAGATCCCTTTCTTAGCGGTCAAACATATGTCCATTTCCCTTCCTACCACCTCTCAAGTCATGGGTGAAGATGGAAGAGTGATGTTTTGGGACTTGGTTGCCTTTGCCTCATGGCCTCACAATCATATGGTAGCCTTGTGGGAAACTCACTCTTAGTCACTTTCATTGATGCTCCAGCAGTTCACGAATCATAAGCCTTTTTTGGTTTTGGCTTTAAGGCAACTTCACTTAATATTCAACATATGAATCATATGCTGAGTAAGCGAACTGGTTGGGAAATCTCTGTCTTAATCCCTTGAGGTTTCCCTCTTTCATGAAGGCACTATTTTTCAGAAGAAAGTCATATTTAAGTTCCCATAGCACATAGTTTATTTATTTAATTAATTATTTCATTTATTTACATAACTTAATGTTGCCCACAGTCCCCTCTTACAGTGTTCTTCCCCCGACACCCTTCACCTCTGAGAGGGTGGCTCCTCTGGGTACTGCTCCCCCCTCCAAGCATCACATCTCTACAGGATTAGGTCCATCATCTCCCACTGAGGCCAGACAAGGCAGCCCTCTGCTACATAAATACCGAGGCCCATGACCGGCCACTGTATACTCTTTGGTTGTTGGCTGGGTCTCTGGGAGCTTACAGCAGGGGTCCAGCTTAGTTGATACTGTTGGTCTTCCTATGGAGTTGCCATCCTCTTGTTTTGAGAAGTTCTATTAGCTTCAAACTTATTGCATGCTGAAATGCAAGGATACTCATAAATGTGTGATCCTTCTTCCTCCACTTTTCAGGTTCTGGAATTACAGGCATTCAAGCCCATGTATACCTTACACAGTGCTAGAGATTGAACCTGAAGCCTGAGGCATATTAGACCATAACTTCACCAACTGAGCTGCATTTTCATCCCTCTCATTGGGTTTTTATTTTATCGATATTCTAGCTGCAAGTCTGAGAGTCTGATGAGAGATGCATCATTTACAAATGACTATGCAATATTGAATTGGCATTTAGTTTTTAATTTTTTGGCATTTAATTTTTAAAAGTATCCTTTGATGTAAAATTATTTTAGTTTTAATGAAGTCTCATTCATATTTCTTTCTTTTCTTTTCTTTTCTTTTTTTTTTTTTTTTGCCAAATCCATGTCCATGAAGACTTACTCCTATGCACTTGGACAATTTTATATAGGTTAAAAGCAATGAAGTCTTTGATCCACTTCTGAGCTAATAGTTGTTTATAATATGAAGGTAAAAGTTAACTTCATTCTTTTGCATAGGGCTATGCAACTGTCCTAGAACCATTGATAGAAAGGCCATTCTTCCCTCACTGAAGGATATTCTCTAAATCAATTGACTATAGATGTCTGTGCATCTTTAGGGACTCCAATTCTATTCCTTTAATCTACATGCCCGTGTTTACATTATCTCCACTGTCTGATTATTGCTGTGATGTAATCAGTAAATGTGAATCTCCCAACATTCTTTTCCAAAATACAGTCTTGCCTTTCTAGGGCACTTGAATTTCCATATGAATCTCAAGAGAAGGTTATCCGTTTTATAAAACACACAGCGCTGATTCTGGCTGACGAGGTTGTTTTGGATCTATAAATTATTTTGGAGACTTTCGTCATGTTGACAATAATAACTCTTCTAACTAATGAACATTGGTTGCCTTTCCACTTATTTTTAAGTAGAAAGTAATTGGATTGCAGTTGCATATAACTAAATTCAAAATTAAGCAATACAAAAGGAAGTCTAAGTAAATACCAAGCAATTTAAAATACTTTAAAAAAGTTCTTCTCTCATATACTATATCTGAACCTCAGTTTCCCCTTCCTCCTCTTCCCCTAGTCCCTCCCCATCCCATCTACTCCATTTCCCTTCAGAAAAGGACAAGCATCCCAGAAATACCAACCAAACATGGCATATCAAGTTGCAATAGGACTAGGTACAAATTCTCATATCGAGAATGGGTGAGGCCACTTATTAGGAGAAAAAGGGTCCCAGGAGTAGGGAAAAGAGTCAGAGACACCCCCACCCCACCCCAACTGTAAAGGGTCCCACAAAAATGCCTGGGTACACAACCATAACTTGTGCAGAGGGCCCAGGTCCTTTTCATGCATGTTCCCTGGTTGGCAGTTCAGTCACTAGAAGCCCCCATAAGCTCAGGTTAATTGATGCTGTGGGTTTTCTGGTAGTTTTCTTTACTCTCTTAGCTAGGGTCACACTTGTATACTCCTGAGAGTTTCCATTGCACTGCTTCTACCTCACCCCTGAAATGCCCACCAATTCCAGTTGTTTCTTTCAGTATTTTTATTTTATGTACATTGGTATTTTGCCTGCATATATGTCTGTGTGAGAGTATTGGATCCCATGGACCTGGAGTTAAAGGTAGGTAGATGAGACTGCAATGTGGGTTCTAGGAATTGATGGCCCTCCATCCTCCCACCTGATTCTTCCTGCCCCCAAGTCTACCCATGATATGTATTCTATTTCTCCTTCCCTGGGAGATTCAGAATCCCCCACTCCTTAAGCCTTCCTTGTTATTTAGCCTCTCTGGTTCTGTTGACTGTAATGTGATTATCCTTTAACTTTACAAATAATGTCCACTTATATGTGAGAACATACTTTGTTTGACTTTCTGGGCCTCTCTCTTTTGAGAATTGATTTTATGTTTATGGATGTTTTGCCTGCATATATGTTTGTGTATCACACATGTTCCTGGTACCTGTAGAGGCTAGAAAAGGGTGTCAGATCCCCCAGAACTGGCATTACAGATAGGCTGCCATGTATGGGTACTGGGAATCAAATCTTGGTCTTCCATAAGAGCAACAAGTGCTCTTAACTGCTGAAACATCTATCCAATTTCAGAATGGTTTTCCCAATTCAGAATTTTCATAGTACTTATACATCTTTGGCTATGTCATCCTACTGACCACGATTCCATAGTTTCTTAGTTAGAACTCAGCTCATACTGTCATTGTGATTCCTTTTACATGATAAGCTATTTTGTCTTACTGCTCTCAAGATTCTCCCTGCCTTTGTAGTTTGACACTTGCTTATCACAACTTTAGATTTTTATCTCTTTGGGTTGACTGAGCTCCTTGGATATGTGAACTATTGTTTCTATCAAGCTGGGAGAAATTTAAGGCATTCTTCTTGTAAATCTTTGGGCTTCTCTCATTCCTTCCTATGTGGAACATCTATGTAGTATACCTGGTCATGGGCCCCAAGTTTCTGAGACTAGGTTTTTAAATCCACGACTCTTTTCCATCCTGTTCCTTAGATTTGATAATCTCAGTTGTGTGTATTCAGGTTTACTGATTCCTCTGTGGTTCAAATATGCTTACAGATTCCACTAATAGATTATTTTGTTTCAACTCTGAGATCTTGACTTCTTTTCTTTTCTTAATGTCAATATTATTCTTGAGTTTTTATTTGGGCACCCATTTTTTTTTAAGTCTTTGTTTAGGAAATCAAATGTCTTATCTTACCCAGGAAATTTTTTGATAACTAACCCTCTCCTTGGTATGACACTTTATTATGCTTCCAGTTTTTGTTAAGAACTGGACATTTTTACATCACATAGTGCAAAGCCTTGGAATCTGGTTCCTTCCTTGTCAAGATTCCTTGTGGTCATCATCTGTTTATGGTTTCATTTCAGAATCAGTTTTTTACCCTGTGTACTTTAGTGTATGTGTCCACTGAAGTCACTGCTTGTTTACTATAGTAGTCAAGTGACAGCTAAACAAAGTTTAACTCAAATTCCTAGACACAATTACTATTGCAACCTTGTCATTGGGCTCTGTGTGTGCACCAAGGCAAGACAAATTCAGGCAGATATAGATAACCTAGCTGAGCCTGGCTCAAATGCATAGTCTCTCTCACACACTCAGGAAAAATAGCAATATGTGTGATATTATTAATTTTTATGTAGCTTAAGTACTTAACCTGAAACATACCAACAGGTATAAAATATCAAAACATCATTACAGTCCTTATGTAGCTTATGAAAATTAAATTACATTAAACTTCTATTATTATTTCTAAAAATCTTTATTTTCTAAAGCTGGAGATCCATTCTTGGGGCCTTCTGCATGCTAAGCATGTGCTGCTTACTCAGCTTTGATATCAGTTTATAAACTGATCGAGAAATATAAAATGGTAAGAGTTCACTTTCATTTTAATTTACCTGTTGATTTAGAAATTCTTCCATATTCTTTTACTAATGGTGAAACACATTTTGAAAAGCCTGCCTGCTTTTAATTTACACTGGATTTAGTAACAAAGAAGGGACTTTAAATGTGGCAAGCAAAACAATTTGATACTTGAAAACATTTTGTGGTAAAACCTTCCTTGGCTTGAAGCTGAAAAGTCATACAAGTTAGCTTAGCATGCAAATTAATATACTTGAGTTTAGTGAAGGAAGATATGTGAACATCTGAGAGATCAGCAGTTGGGATTATGAGACATGGAAGGGAGGTAAAGAACAAAGAAAAGATTATTGAACTTAATAGTCCTCAAAGAACAATGTTCTCCACCTTACTTGTGAACTTGCCAAACTGCAGTCTGCAAATTGAAATGGCATGTAGGATTGTTCTCACTGGAGAGAAGGTGAGAGAACAGTAAAATAGCAAGTATATATGTATTAAAACACCTTATTAGAAGAGGGCATGGCACCCAGTAGGTACTCAATAAATACTTGCTGAATTGATTCCACAAATTACACTGAATTCTATTAGGAGACAAACACCCCGGCATCCCAAGCTGTTTTTTTGATGGCACGGGAGGAAAAAGATTTGCTAAGTAAGCATTTATCCTTAACACAAAGATATGTTCATCATAGTGAGTGCATAGGCTGACTTAGGGCATAAAGTACATATTTGTGTGTATCTACAGAATTTAGGTATATAAGAATAAATAAACTTTTCAGAAAACTTAGGGTCTTAGACTACAACTAGCTTCAGTAAGGTGAGGTAAGGTCATTTACAACGCTACCTCCTGATAAAACTCCAGGTAGATCTCTCTGATTTTGGAGATGCATGCTTAAATCCCAATGCAAAGGAAGCTAGGAACCTTATAGGTGTTTCAAAGTTGTGGAAATTGAAGACTTATTTGGTTCTTAGAAAGATTAATTTATATATTTTTAGGCTAGAGGAATAACCAGGAATCTTTTTACCTGTCTTCTTCTTCTTCTTCTTCTTCTTCTTCTTCTTCTTCTTCTTCTTCTTCTTCTTCTTCTTCTTCTTCTTCTTCTTCTTCTTCTTCTTCTTCTTCTNGCTGTAAACCCTCATAGCCCATACTCAATGATATACTTCCTCCAGCAAAGTTGTCCCTCCAAAAGTTTTTATAACCTGCCCCTAAGCAGTAACTAACAAGAAAATATTTTAAATATGTGAACCTATGCGGAACATTTTCCACTTAAAACACCATATTAGGCTCCTAGCTATTTTGTAATCCATAATCTTAAAGAGTCTTAATTGTATTTCAAATGTGCATAGTCTCCACTGAGATTCAAACCCATTTAATTGTGACACATTGTAAAATATTGAAAAATTACATACTTCCAACCTAAAATGGCATAGAGTATATATTTTAGATAAAGAAGGTAGGGAATTGTGAGGAAAAATTGAGGACCACCAAGGCCAAAAATCCATCTCAGCAAACCAGAATTTGTAGCTCTATATCCTATACGTATTGCTCCCATTTCACAGGGTTGATTTGACTTCACCACTCCAGCTCTGCTGTCTGTAACACACGGCCCTTTATTAGGTGGAATCTCTTTGCTTCATGCATCTCTGCCTTTCAAATGTCTCATGGCACTGATATATCAACAATCTAGGAGTTTGCACTGAAAGTTTAACCTTCACAGTTTTACACTATTGACTTCCATGGGCTCTATTATTATTATTATGCCTCCAAGTTTGCCAAAGAAATTCTCCAATTTAAAAAAAAAAGGAAGAATCTTATGTCTTTTTTGTCTCTAAAGCCATTATCATGATGTGGACAGCACTGTTTACTTACAGTTCCCAGATTGGAATGGAATACAGCTCTCTTGGGCCATAAGAACCACAGCTCTTGTATAAATTCTAATAGTAAAACACCCCTTAGGATTTTCCTTTCCCAAATTGAAACTGTACCAGAGACTGGTACTTCCCTGAGGGCACCTTTCCTATCTCCCCTTTAATGGCACTAATATTTTTGTCAAAGATTGCATCCTTTTCAGTACATGATGTTATTGCCACCTTAAAGTTTCATTGGCTCTTCTGACCATTTTCCATTTTTTTTCAGTCCAACTAATTTCTCCCTTTTAAATATTTAGCACAAGAATACCACCACAGATTCACCATTATACTATTTTCATTTTGTGTTTGACCAAAGATATTAACAAACTATCATGTCATTTATCATCATGTAGGTGTTTTGGAAGCAAGCAGAATGCTGTCAGAGTCATTAACAGACGATTGCTTAAATTACCCTCTAACACAGGTGATGATACAGTGTTCTCATTCCCCCATCAAAACCTCAGAACCAGGGATCTCATGTCATATATTACTCCTGACTTTCAGTTTCCTGCTAGACCAGCCTTTAATTTCTACTTACAACTGTGGAAGATTATTCAAATCCAAATTTCTTAAGTCTTGCAAGTTCCAAAAATACAAAAAGAACAAGAAGGAGAAGGAGAAGGAGGAGGAGGAGGAGGAGGAGGAGGAGGAGGAGGAGGAAGAGGAGAAAGGAGGAAAGAAAAGAAACCTCCAGAAGTCTGGGTTCTCAAGGGTGGCTGGCCTTATTAATAGAGCCTATTATCGGGGCATGATAAAAATTGAAGCTCATATAAAATGAATTACTCTAAAGAGAAAAGAGCTTTATTTTGAAAATCCAAACAGCGCTAAAATCTTGAAGGCATTTTATTTTGTGGCTGTTAAAATGATTCCATTTGTTTGTAACTTATAAATGAGCCATCACATCAATTGGCAGATAGGCCATGCCGGAAGGTATGCTACAAATATTTCATTTCCTGCCCATAAACATTTGAAATAGCTTAGAAAACTTCTATAATATTTTTCAATTTGTGATAAATGAAGAAAAGCTTCCACGTTAGGTTTTGTGTTCCATTTGGATCGAAATGATAATAGACACAAAGGTCAGGAAGTGTCGTTCTGCAAAGCCACCTGACTTTGTGACAACAGAAAATAGCTGAGCTTCATTTTCATCTTGTTTTGCTATGATGGTTCCAACTGAGATACAAGAATTATATGGGGAAAGCTTAGGGTATCACAGAATTAAGGAATGTCAATAGCCAGCTTTCTACCTTCATCCTAACATCTCCAGGCTTCTGGGCATGATCTATTATGGCATGACCCAGAACTGTATTTCTTACCTCTTGATCTCTGTCATGGTAGAATTTGCATTGGTTTAATAGTGGTAAAGTTGCTCCAACTTTTAGAGACTTGCTGGGCAGTATTATATCTTTATGCCTTTGACCATACTGGCCTTCTCAACCAGAAATATTTTATGGTCTTTCAGCCTTCCCCACCTTGCCTCTTTGACAAGAACCAAGCCATTTGGACTTTCTACTCTACCAAATCTTTTCAGATTATATTTCTCAACAATATCTCTATGACTCTGTTAACTGTTTGTCTGTCTTTTTCACATATATCATCTTTTATGGTGGTTATGCGTGTTTATCTTTCTAACCTATACTTTAGACTCTTATATTCCTTTACTTAGCACAGTATCTGGGATGTAATAGCTAGCTGTTCAATACATGTTTGTTGAACAAATCAATGGAGGGCAACTGGGTGTGTGGATGAACAGAAACAGGGTTTTATATTCCTTGTTCTTGGCTAGCATTATGGAAAAATTAATTAAAATTATCAAAAGGATAACTTTGATATTATACTACCAGAGAATGCAAACATTGATGGTACAATATCCATCCTTGCAAGAGGCATAGCCAGTTCTAACATCCCAAGGAAGTAGTTTCTGCTTCCAGAGTCCATGAATTCTATTGCTGGGTGGTTTTTCTTTCTCTAAGGTTTGTGTGTTCTGATGATCTGAAGTGTACTTTCCTATAATGGCCACCTATTTGTTTTCAATCTCTCTTCTGCAGTAACAGAAAACAATTGTATGCCTCTTTTCCTTTCCCCATCTTGCAAAGAGTCAATAGTTTATAGCTTCATTTTTCTTCTTCCCTGGCAAAACATAGTTACTTTAACCTTTTTATTTTTGTTACATGTTTTCAGCATCTCTCCTTATCCTGGTTACCTTGCCTGTGCATTTCTTTCCTCTCACTCCTAAGTGAAGTATCTATATTTTAACACGATGTTCTATGTGTTCTGACCCCTGTCCAGAAAGGTTCTTATCTACTGCTCATGCACTCATTCATGTTGAGACACCAGTGCCAAAGACCCCACCCCAGATCATCATCTCCCATTACTCCTACCACTAATTCCATTCCCATTTCTTCAGTTCATTACCACTCTTGAAAGGAGTTTGAATTTTGTTTTTTTTTTATGTCGAGCAGGTGATCTGCCACTATTATAAGCTCAGTATGGTGAGTACGAGCTGGTGAGCAAAAAATGTATCACAAAAGAAACAATAAACAAACCGATGCTGTAAGATCAGGACAGCATTACTTTAATGCACAAATTGGCTCTCCTAGGCAGCCTGGCAATTACCTCCTGTACTGTCACTAGTTTAGTACACATAATAGAAAATGGAGATGGGATAACAAGGCAAAGCTTTTAGCAATGTTGTTACACGAACATTCAGTCTAAAGACACAGCCTCACCTCACACCTCCACATACTGACATGCAAAATGACTGCTGCAGTCAGTTTTGCCAGAGTGTGCTGGGAAATGATGCAATCCTGCTAGAGAGCTCCAACAACAGCCAAGAAGCAGTTGTACCAAAATTGAATCTGGCTCTCCTATCCTAGGGAGCATTGACAGGAGCAAAGGACTCTTCAACAGAGGGGATAACAATCATCTTGTGGCTGCTCTCAGGAGTCACTGAGTAAAAAAGTCTCCTGGCTCCAGCCTCAGCATCCTATCTTTTCATGTCAAGAACTTACATGGTTTCACACAGCCATTTTTATCCCAATTCTATTGACAAGTAAAGGATATTAAAATTTTCATGCAGAAGAAGGGTGGGTTTGTCATTTTATATACTTATAAAGCATATCTATATGGTCACTGGGATGAAAAGATACTTATCACAACTTTATATTCACTGATTATTGAAGGTCCATACGGCATAGCTGTGCTGTATAAATCTTAGCATTTTAAGGAAGCTGTGTGTGCTGAGGAGTTTTAACAAGTTTGGTTTCATAGGCTTGCCTCTGTCTGCCAATCTTCTCAAGTGAGGGAGTGATTGTGAATGCCTCCCAAATCACGCATTGTTCACTGAATTCTGATAAGGCAGAGCTATACTTCAAAGTGAATTTCCACAATCTTACATTTAGGGAGATAACAGAAAAGTCACTGGATTCTCAACAAATGCAGCAAATCCTTTACCATTTTCTTTCATATGGGCCAAAGCACAAGCTAATAGGAGAATCAGTGACCTCTGTCTTCTGGCATTTCTTCTGTAGATGCAATGTATCAGGCATTCACTTCCTTGTTCTTTGAGCTTCAAGAAACAGCATTTTCTGAAACAATTCTATGACATGAAAGGAATTGCATTATCTGAGCTTTCTTGTTGATCAATTTTGACCAGTTGTTTAATATGCTTTTGTCAGTTCACAGATGTTATAGTAGGGATGAAAACTCAAAAGATGTACAATATATTTACTAATCTTAAAGATTCATAAAAACTGAGGCAGAATCCCAAGGATGAGTTTTACACTTGATTAACAAAGTGGCAGGCCTACTATGTGCTTACTCTTCACCTGTGCTCTCTTATCTAATCCTGATGAAGACAGAAGGGAACAGATACTGGTACTGCCTTCATTTTTAGGTTATAAACCAAGGGCAAAGGAAGTGAATTGGCTTTTTCAAATTTACTCAAGTGCTAAGTAGAAGAACTGCTTTTAACATCTGTCCATCTCCTTCATTATAGACATGGGAAACAGGGCCAGAGAAAATAAATTACATTTTAAAAATTGTACCTCTGTTAGCGGCAAGTCAAGGCTGTAACCCCAGCTTTGACCCCTAATTCAATGTTCCTTTTACAACTTCCAGCATCTAAGCTCTTCGGGGAAATGGAGTATGTTCTGGACAACTAAATCAATGTTCCCTCTTCAACAAGACCTAGAAACAAGAGTTGAACAGGAAGTCATCCTGGGTTTGTCTTGAAATGCTTATTCATTAAACAGAAGAGGAAGAAAGAAAATCTTCTGTCCTTTAAGACAGCCCGTTCTCAGTGTGCTGTTACATAACGGACATACTCAAGCAAATGGAAGTGATCAATAGAGAGGCACAGAACAGCCTTCTCTGCACCAAATGGTTCAATAGATTTGAGTTGGCTGGCTGTTTTAGGCACTAGTTGTGTGGTACATCCATTACTAGCAAAACAGCTAAGCACAGTTTTGAAATACTTCTCAATAACATAGAAAGCTATCTTTCAAAAACAAGAAAATGTGTTTTGGTTGCTGTCCTTGGTCTTAGTTGATATGTGGGTAAAGGGGGTGTGGGGAGGCTCTTTGGGATGAATGTCAATACATGCTTCTTCTATTTCTGAAGTCAGAAGATCAGTAACTAACCTGCTTCAAGGGAGGTGCAAGTCACTGATGCACATCAATGAGGTAGGTTGGGGCTTCAATAACCCATGCTTGGACATTATCTCAGAATGCCTACTGTGTGTCCCCTGGACCCTGCTTTGAAGTCTCCTGGTGTGCCAAGCATAGCATATGGTAAGTACTGCATCACTGTTAGCTCAGTCAGTGACTGACAGGCCGATTTGGCTCCAATCACCAAGGCTCAAAGCACTGAACCTTGTCTTTTGGAAGGACTTAGGAAACATAAAAGAGGACATAAAGGAACAATTTATGAGGCTTTTGTGAATGAAGCAAGAAATGGCTGTAATGATTTGCTGTTGCTAGTATTCCCCTTCACACATGGGGCATTTACTGCTCATTTACAGATCCATAGAGTATGTGCTGGCCTTGACTCCGGACATGAATTTGGATGCCAAAAGTCACACCTGTGTGATAAACACTTGCCCCATAGCATGGCAAGGCATGTGGTTTGTTGGCTGACAGTGGCTCAGATGGCCACATACACCTTTGCAGAGGCACCAGGACCATAGTGAGGCTTAGTCAAAGAAGCAAGCCTCTTCCAACCATAGCCAATCTGTTTGCACTGAAGGACAGAGAACAGTCAGGAAACAGACAGCTGAGGCAGAAGGGAATAGCCTCTGAGTTTTTGGTACCACCTACTCTTCATATACGTGTCCCTTTGGCTTGTTCCTTCATAAAGATGCTTCCTGGGAGCTCATGTATAAACTAGAAGCGGAAGCAGTTGATGAGGGCAGTTGCTCAGTTATTTTGGGAGAAGAGGCAGATTCAATCAAATCTGGAACTGTACCTGCCGCTGCCTGTTTCTTAGAGAAGAAAATGTCACGGAAGGAAACTTAAGACTGATTAATGTTCCCAAAGAGTACACAGGTAGAGCACTTCAAATTTGACCACTTAGGAGAACATAAAAGAATTCCTAAAGAAAAAAATTCTAACAACAAAAATGTCTAAGGCTTGTAGATGTCCCAAGCTTGGACTTACACCTTTTTCATGGCTCTTCCCTCCTAACCTCATCCAGCATTAAGTTAACAAGGGTATACCCTTTAAACATGGTAACTGGAGGGAATGAGGGCATCCAGGGATCTGGGGCTGCTCAAGAGATAAAGGGACTACTTCTAACATGGGGTAAGTAGACTACAAGACAAAGAGAGCCATCAATCCTGACTCTGGTACTTTCCATTGTCTGGGTCCCAGTTTCTTCACCCCTGGAGGAAGAGCCTCTAGATGGATGCTCTTGGCAGTCCTTTCAAGTGCTACCAGTTCATGAGTCATCACCATTTGTAATCTTCTGATGATGGTATAAGTAAAGCAAACACAAATACTGTCATTTGTATCAAGATAACCAATTTCCAGAGAGCTGGCTCTGGACCAGGATGATCATAAATTTCTATGAGAAAAGCAGAAGCTGTTTGTTTGGCGTTAGAACTGCAAAAACATGGTCTAATCAAAATGTCATTTCCTCTCAGTAATTACAGCCCCAGCAAGAAATTCAAATGCAGCCAACATTTCTTGGCATTAACATATGTGAGACAAAGTAGTGGGAAGATCTACATTACAGCTTGGATCTAGAATGCAAATCATGCCTCAACCTCTGGTTAGCTATGTGGCTTTTGGGGAAGGGCCTTCTCTTTAAGCTTTATATTCTTCCCCACCCCTTACCCCACTTCAATATTTCTCTTTCCTTCCTTCGTTTTCTTTTTAAAAGGTGAGTTCTCACTGTGTATCCCTGTCTGGCTACAAGCTTTCCAGCCTTAGTTTCCCTAGTACTGGGGGCTAAAGTCATGTGCTACCACACCTAGCTTCGGCCTCTATTTGTTTATATGTGGAATACTGTCTGTTTCTTCAGATTTTTTTTTTTTTAGTTTTGGTCAAAATTAATATATGTAATTTACTTCAACTTTCCAGCAAGTAGCAGATGACCAGTAAGTTACTTCCTTTCCTTTTCAAACCCACCTTCCCAAAGAAATGCTCAGAAAATCTAGTCTCTTTTCTTCAGTAATATATAATCATAATCTAGTGAATCAAATCAGCAAAAATATAAACGTAGGTAACACTGTTACCCAAAATGTATAAAATAGACTTGTATAGTCACAGAAATTTCTTGTAGGAAGAACATATTTTATTTGCATCTCTCTCTCTCTCTCTCTCTCTCTCTCTCTCTCTCTCTCTCTCTCTCTCTCTCTCT
>NC_034613.1:48745696-48767149 GCF_900095145.1 Mus pahari | reverse complement strand
ACACACACACACACACACACACACACACACACACACACACACACACACACCATAGAGAAAGGTCAGGAGAAGCACAGCTGAGACAGAAGGGAATAGCTTCTGAGCTTTTGGTGTCACCCACTCTTCATCTACGTGTCCCTTTGCCTTGGTCCTTCATAAAGACATTTCCTGAAAGCTCATGTATAAACTAGAAGTGGAAGCAATTGAGGAGGGCAGTTGCTCAGTTATTTTGGGAGAAGAGACAGATTCAATCAAACCTGAAACCCAATCCACTATTATATATTATACATAGTTTGTTCTGAATGTAGAGCTGAGGAAATAAGATCGACATAGAAAAATGGATTGCTTGAAGTCATATAGTTTATGATTAGAAGATGAAGATCTTGGATTCAGGCAAACAGGCTATGTCTGGATGGGTAAAGAGGGTTTGGTTAGAAAGAACAGTGTGAGGCAGGCAGCTCTAGAACAAAGAGACGCTGGTATGGACAGACCAGAAAGTAGAAAACTGACTCATTTTTTTCAGGATTATCCACTTAACAGATACATGGGCTTCTTGCTATGAGTAAAATGTTTTTCTCTGACTCACCCCAAAAGACTACTTTTTAGTCTCCCTTCCATTTCTAGGGCTTTGCCCTTCCAGACTTCCTATTTTCCATGTATCTCCATCGCTTTGCTCCTATTCACAGGTTTGGGTTACACACTCATTTCTTTTTTTCCCAATTTTTATTAGGTATTTTCTTCATTTACATTTCAAATGCTATCCCAAAAGACCCCTATACCCTCCCTGCTTGCTCCCCTACCCACCCACTCCCACTTCTTGGCCCTGGTATTCCCCTGTACTGGGACTTATAACGTTTGCAAGACCAAGGGGCCTCTCTTCCCAATGATGGCCGATTAGGCCATCTTCTGCTACATATGCAGCTAGAGACAGGAGCTCTGGGGGTGCTGGTTAGTTCATATTGTTGTTCCACCTATAGTGTTGCAGCCCCCTTCAGCTTCTTGGGTATTTTCTCTAGCTCCTTCATTGGAAGCCCTGTGTTCCATCCAATAGCTGCCTGTGAGCATCCACTTCTGTGTTTGCCAGGCACTGGCATAGCATCTCACAAGAGACAGCTATATCAGGGTCCTTTCAGTAAAATCTTGCTGGCATATGCAATAGTGTCTGCATTTGGTAGCTGATTATGGGATGAATCCCTGGATGTGGAAGTCTCTGGATGGTCCATCCTTTCATCTCAGCTCCAAACTTTGGCTCCGTAACTCCTCCCATGGGTGTTTTGTTCCCAGTTCTAAGAAGGAGCGAAGTGTCCACACTTTGGTCTTCATTATTCTTGAGTTTCATGTGTTTTGCAAATTGTATCTTGGGTATTCTAAGTTTCTGGGCTAATATCCACATATCAGTGAGTACATATCATGTGAGTTCTTTTGTGATTGGGTTACCTCACTCAGGATGATACCATCCAGATCCATCATTGTTTTTAATAGCTGAGTAGTACTCCATTGTGTAAATGTACCACAGTTTCTGTATCCATTCCTCTATTGAGGGACATCTGGGTTCTTTCCAGCTTCTGGCTATTATAAATAAGGCTGCTATTAACATAGTGGAGCATGTGTTCTTATTACCAGTTACACACTCATTTCTTATCTGGATTAATTTCTTACAGAACTAGACATGGATGACCATTCTTCTTTTTCAAAACTTCTTTCCTTTTTAGGCTTCCAAACATCCCATTTCTCCTGAACCTTCTTCCATTTGGCCACTCCTACTCTGCCTTTTTTGTTGATGCCTCTTTACTGACCTCTAAATGGTGCAGAAACAAGACGCAGTTATTAGATTCCATTATGGGATTATTTGTGCTTTGAACATTCTTTATCTTTGGGTAGGGGTTATAGAAATCAAGGGTATATCACCAGCCCCATTCCTCCAAACTTTCATGTTGAAACTTCAGCCCTGAGCTACTCAGTGTGACTGTACACAGGAATATGGCCTTTGGGGTGGCTAGTGAATGAAAATAGAAATTTTAGGCTGTGTTCTAACCTAATCTGATCGGTGTCCTTATAAGAGAAACTGCGGACACAGAAAGACACAAGAGTCATGTCTACAGATACAGGGAGAATGTGAATGTCTGAAAGGTAAAGAGAGTGGCCTAAAAACAAATCAGACCCTGTCAGCATATTGGTCTTGCACTGCTTCCCTTCAGAGCTGTAAGGGAATATATTTCTTTTGTTTATGTCGTTAAGCCTGTGATGGTCTGTTATGACCACCTTTGTACACTACCACAGAACTTATGTCTGTTCTCAGTGGGGATGATCACTATCATTTTGATTTTTATCTAGCCCTTTGGTGGTAAATGCCATCTATTTGCTGAGACATCCTAAATTTATCTGTCCATTTCATATAGCCAACCGCATACTCTTATAACCAAGTATGTACTCTAAGTATCTTCTTGGAAGCCTAATGGGCAGAAATAGAACTTTCTGAGACTCATACCTTCAAGCAATGTATTAGATTAGAGCTATGTTCTTGTCCATTGATACTAATGTGGGTTGTGATTGTGCTATTAGATTTCCTTTGCTCTATTTGTTGTTGTTCTATTCAAAACACTGATGACTCACACTGTCCCTGAGCGATTTGTCACTTTGGAGTGCTGTCAGGACAAATATTCCTCATTATATACTTCATCAGTTGACGTTTTCAAAAATCAATTCAGCTCTTTGATATTATTTTGTGTCAACTTTCATCTTTTCAGTTTTTACCTATGATTATAAGTCATCAAGATTTTAAGACTTAGCTACATCATCTATTATATTTACTCTCTTGCTTATGTTGGTTTTACTCATGTACTTGAGAAGCGTATTTTAAAAATTTGTTAATACACAGTTTCATGTAGCCAAGGATGATATGGTACTTCTGACCTTCCTGATTCCATCCCATGTGCACTGGGTCTCTAGAAATGAGCTACTGCATCTAGATTCTGGAGTGTTAGGTATGGAACTCAAGATCTAGCATGCTTTCAAAGGAAGAGTCAACTCCCAAATGAATTTTAAGTGCATTTTTAGAAAATATATTTGTGGCCTGGAGAGATGGCTCAGTGGTTAAGAGCCCTGACTGCTCTTCCAAAGGTCCTGAGTTCAAATCCCAGCAACCACATGGTGGCTCACAATCATCTGTAATGAGATCTGATGCCCTCTTCTGGTGTGTCTGAAGACAGCAACAGAGTACTTACACATAATAAATAAATAAATCCTAAAAAAGGAAAGAAAATGTATTTGTAGAATCTCTTGAACTTGTTCTTGGAGATGCTTTGCTCTTAAGTTCCACAAGCTATTGGTTTATGCACTTAGAAAATAAAGCCAAATTGTAGGGGTTTGCAAGGTTTATGATCACTGCAAATTTTAAGCAGAATCTAAATGATCCAGATGCTCTAAGTTTGCTTGCTTGTATTCTTCCTTCCTTTCTTCCTTTTCTGAGGAGGTTTTGAGACTGGGGCCTCGTGTATCCTAGGTTGGCCTTGAACTTTCTTTATGTCTGAGGCTTGCCTTGAACTCCTCCTGATCTTCCTTTTTCTGCCTACCAACTGCTGGAATTACTGGCACATACCAACACACACAGTTGATGAAGTCCTAGAGGCCAAACCCAGGGCTTCAAGTATAGTAGAGAAGGATATACCAATGGAGTTACACCCTCAGACCAAAATGGTTTTATACATAGCTCTCAGGTGGTAAGAACTCTAAAATATTTGAAATTAATATATAGATTTTAACTCTAAAGATTTACACATAGACCAAGCTATTCAGATTTTTCAAATGCCAGACAAAAAGCTCTTTCTACCCACCAACCAGTTTAAGTTGCATTATTCAGGCATCTGTTTTCCTTCTAAATGCCAGGTAAATACACACAAGGCAACATAGCCATATACCTTAATATCCGATGTTCCTACACTGTATTTCTCGTTAACATTATTTTAACTGTGAAGTTACTATGTTTCCCATATTGAAACAGAGAGGGCATTGTTACAACCATGCATTGGGAAGAACCAAAATTCACCTTAAGCAGGTTCTACATTTCCTTATGAAGTAGTAAATGAGCAGAGCTAAAAGACTGCTGTGACACTAAGAAATGTAACCACAAACTGTACCTCTGCATCCCAAGTGTTTTGACATGTGGCCTCTTTTTCATCATGGATTGTAGTTTAAAATATTTCCTTCAAGGCCAGTGAGATGGTTTCACAGGTAAAGGCACTAGCTACCAAATCTGCTGGTTAGGTTCACTCCTTGGAATGTGCATGGTGTAAGGAGAGGACCAACTTCCACAAGCTCTCCCCTAATCTCCACATGCATACCCTTGCGCTCACGCTCACGCACATGCACGTGCACACACACACACACACACACACACACACACACATTGATTTTATGTAATAAAATATTGAATTAGGACTGTACCATTTTGATTCAAATGTAAATTTCTTAAAGACCTTGTGGAGTAACTTCTAAAAGATTTTTACAATGTGGTAAATGGCAATTGCCTCATTTTGAAAAGCAAGAGGTTTCATATTATAATTCTCAAATGAAAACATAAATTATTTCCTTTTGTATTTGAAACCATTATGATTCTTTTAATCTTCATTTTTACATGTCCTCTAACCTATTACATTTAGTTAAATCTTTCATAGAATTCTTTGTTTTCACGAACAGCCGATTCTTGATTATCACAATTCAACAGTGCAATTGAACAAATATTTATTGAGCACTTGCTAATCTAAACTAGCAGACCATCTTAAAAATAATTCATACTTGGCTTTGTAATAAATTATGATTTTATTATAAAAATACCTTGATTTGTATAGCACTTTATAATTTTCAGAGTCCTTTCTCATATATTATCTCATTTGATTTTATGCAGATTCACTTCCCTACTCCAGAGAGGCTGATTTGGCTTAGACTGATTGATATTAATATTAATTTGCATTCACTAAGCACACACTGACTGAACAGCAGGAGCAGGCGGCTGCTGGAGTGTGTTGAGGAGCAGGGGGAGCTTGTCTGCGATTACAGCTCTGGGCTGGACAATAGAGTCGATGTACATAATAGGGCGGTAATGATCTCTCTCTCTCTCACACACACACACACCGCCACCACCACCACCACCACTGCCACCACTACTACCACCACAACAGCATATATGCCTGAATTTATTTCCCATTGCTATTAGCCACTGAAACAGGCATTTTGCAAGTGGAAGATACTTAGCTAATTATCATGGCCAAATAGAATGGCATAGTAAAATTGTGTTTGCACGAGACACTCACTCGAGATGTAGTGGTTGAAGAAACCTTTGTGACTATGAGTATTGATAGTAGAAAAAGAATTTAAATGTGAATAACAAAGCAGCCATGGGAAAGTCTTCAGCAGTACCTCTGAAAGAGGAGGCTGAGGGCAGCAAGTCCACCAGTGAAGGAGCTTTATTTAACAGTGGTCACGTTCCTCTGGAAGCACATTTATGCTCTGCCTTCTTTGGGGAGGCAGTAAGACAAATAGGGGCAATGTAAGCACTAGTGCTGGAGACAGGGATGGAATTTCAGAGGTGAGAATGTTTACAGCTCTCAAGCTTTCAAGAGAGCACATCTATAAGGTTCTTGACACAGTGCCTGGGACATGCTCAGCACTCAATATATAGTAGCTAAATACTGTTCGTGATTTTTTTTTTATCCTCCAAACCATTCATGCATACTCCAAGTTAGCTATTAGGAAGCAGATTGACTGCAGTAGAATCTGGTTGCTCTGGAAAACAGATTCAGTGTACAAGGGCAGGGAAGTAGAGAGGTGTGAAAATCATATCCCTTTCCAGTACCTGAAGGACACATGATTAACAAGGAATTTAAACAGAATGGCCAACAGAAGAAGCATTCAGGAAGATGCATCTTCCATTATTAGGGATCCATAATAATGGCTCAGAAAGAAGCTTCTAAACATGACTGATCTCCCTATATCACTTCCAGTTTCCAGAGGTGGACCGCGATTCTGTAACTCCAACAGCACAGGAACATCAGGAGAAGACCAGATGGTATATAGGCAGAGAAAGAAGAGCACTCACACATGATTAAAAGCAGCTGGATGTGATGACCAAGAGCTTGGTCAGAAGAATGTGAACAGAAAGAGAAAGAGAAAGAAAGGATGCACTTAGACAGAGGCTGGGAGGAATGGTGGACTGGCTTGTGTAGAAGCCTTTTCTGATGAAGGCAATGTAATTCCAACAAGGAAAGACATGTGCTTACATCAAGGTTTTGTAGACAGGGAGTTGCTGTGAGTCTCTGGAGCTGTGATGCTTTATAAAAACCCAGTGAAAGTACCATGTTCTCTAGAGAAAAAAAAATCAGGTCTCTACTTCCCCACAAAAGGTTGGCTGCAATGGTGGTGGATTTGTGTATCCCCTTCAACTTATGTTACAAACCTATGCTGTCTTTGGTGGAAGTTAGATTGGAATTGATATTAAAAAACATGAGCTGGAAGCTGTAAACCACAGGAGATAATCAAAAAGTTGCCCAGGTTATTTCAGTGCTTTTGAAATGAAGCTAGTAAAACTCTCACATACAGCATGGAACCTGTCAATCACAGGCAACTATTTATGAACCAACAATCCCTAGTACCCTCCAAAGCGAATCCCATGCAACCTCTTGGTTCCATCATGAGTGAATTTCCTCTGTACTCACAAGGCTGGCTTATTAAGAAAAACAAGGAATGAAACTTGGCAACGTTTTCTTCCCTGGTGGGCACAAACCATCAATTCAGAACCTCTGCATGCAATCTGCTACCGACCTTTTCACATACCTCAACCCTCGGCACTGTGAAGCATTGGCCAGAGCTACTGTGTAGTTAATGCATGGTGTCTTTCTTTCTTAGCCTTACCAGGAACACAGACAAGCTAGAAAGTTGGAAGAGTACTAGCTTAAGAACTTAAAAGGCCATGAATCAAGGCACCATGATAAATAATGAAATATTTCTTGTTTGGACACTTTCAAGTTCCACAACTCCAGAAATAGCAATTTAAATGACTTAATTTTCTTCTCCATTGACTTTAATGAAGATCTTCTTAAATTCAGCCATCCGGTAAAGCCAAAGCTCTCAACTAGTGCTGCAAATGTTTGACGTGGCCCAGAATTGTCTGAGAAATGGACTCTGTTTATACCACTGAGATATGAATTCGGATTAAATGCTCTTATGACAAAGCCGGCAAAGGTTAGGTGGTCCTTTTAAGAGTTAACACACTCCAGCATGACTGTAGTGGCATTTCAAACATCAATGCTGACAGATTTCAAACCTTTAGACACTTAGGCTTCTTTTCATTTTATTCTTTCCTCCCAGACAGCTCTAGTTTTGGAGTGCTTGAATGTGAGTTCTTTTCCTTTTTGTCTGCTGAAGTCTAAGCAAAAGCAAATGCAAGTCAGATGCAGTGGCTTATAGCTGTGATCTTAGACTAAAGAGGCAGAGGTGTGTATATGGGGAGTGGTGGTGGTCAAGGCCAACCAGGACTAAGTTGATGGAATCTTAACAGCAACACAAACAGTCCTTGGTGAGTCCTTGTACATTTTTCTATGTAAGTGCCTACATGTGGAGGTCTTCCAGGGTTCCTCCTAACCCGAAGACCTCACATTGGGCTGGAAATGCCTAAGTGCAGAGATATAGGCTTGGACAGTGCTGTTTTAAGAAACCTGGTGATTGGACATAAAAGGGTAAGGCTAAAGGGTAAGGCAGGATAAAGATGACAGCAGACGTCAGTGTGAGAAAAGAGAACTTGAAAATCTCAGTCAAAATGACAGCCCAATTTTGGGTTTAAGGTTAGGACGCTGTGTATGCGTGTACATGCCTGTATGTGAGAGAGGAGGAGGAGGAAGGGGAGGGGAGGGGGAGGGCAGGAGAGAGAGAGAGGGAGAGAGGGAGGGAGGGAGGGAGGGAGGGAGGGAGGGAGAGAATATGAGATTGAACAAGCCCAACATTTCAAAAGTGACAACAATGGACATGGCTCTTGTTATAAACACCTTCCTTTTGGCATGTCTCATGTTCTAGATGATAGCTTTCAGATGACATTAACAAAACCAAATTGTGTATTCACTGAGATATAATCAGAATATTGAGTTAAGCAATGGTTCTCTCTTTTTCCTTAGTAATTAGTTTTGTCTTATTTTTGAGACAGGGTCTCTATGTAGTCCTAGCTGCCCTGAAACTCACAGAGCTCTGCTTACTTCCTCCTTCCTTGTGCTGAGATTAAAGTCCCAAGTACCACCGCATTAGAGTCCTCCTTAGTAATGTTCACATGAATTGCTGTTTAGTTATAAGTTTGAATTGAGGCTAAATTAGTATTGATCATACCCTGAGAATCCCCTTCATGTACAGGCCTTTTTATGACATTAAGCCACCAGTTTCCAAACATTAACTCATCTGAATGGTTTCAACAGAAGCAATGTAATTGCCAGGCTAGTCCTTTATGTCCTTACTCTGTGTCATTGAGACTGAACTACAAAAGCCCATGCATATCTTGGTAGGAGGACAATTACTGATAACAATATGAGCAAATGGCTGAGATGAAAACCACGTTTCTGTACCTTCAGTTTCTAAATCAAATGGATAAAAAAAAATGCTTTTTGTGAATTGACCCTGATAACCGGACTTCCTGTCTGCTGACTTTTCATTAGGAAATGTTTATTTTACTCTTCTTTCTGCTCTCAGTCAAGTGTATCCAGACTAGTTTTGTTTCTAGAGATGATAAGAAAACTGAAGAAGGTACAAAACAACTTGTATTTTTTAATGTGGAAGTCATTGCCACATATCACATATGGTTCTCATAAAAACTCAGAACAAGGCTGTGACCCCTCAGTTTACAGTAACAGGCTTCAAGGTCATCACCTGTCAATGGTTGCCCATTTAATAAGGGACATATCAAAGATATGAATATGTATCCAGACAAAGCCAAACCCTTCTGTTTCCTAAAACAGGATTTAGTAGAGAAGTGTAGTTTTGGATTATGGTAAGGGAAAGAATCCAGGAAAGGAAACACAAATACCACATATTTCTATCTTGATGTGAAGCTAAAAAGTTGAGCTCATAGAAGCAGAGTAGAACTGAAGTCATTAGAAGCTGGAAAGGACATGGAAGAAAGATAGTAGGGTAAAGGAAGTGGGAATGGGGGTGCACTTGGCTGGGATGACTACCATGGTAGGTAGCATAACTATGCTGGATGAGAATCAACTATGTATTTAAAAATATATATCAGAAAGTCCCTAACATAAACAAATAATAAATGTTCAAGGTGGTTGGTACACCAATTACCCTATGTATTGGAATGTCATCCAATAAAGTATAAATATTGTGTGTTCATTTAAAATAAAAGACCTTTACTGGAACATCAACAGATGATGACTGAGCACATAGTGATGCCAACACTGAAAACTTCCATGCAGATCCTGTTTGACACCATCTACTTCATTGTCTGTATCCATAAATGTATGCCTTTCCCTTTGGGCTGCTATATTGTAATTTAGGGTATGGAAAACCCAGTTTGCCAGTTCTGAGCTTTTCTTCCATTATGAGTAAGGCAGTTAGCTTCTGGGGCAGTGTGGGAAGAAGAAAGAGATAAGAGACTCCAGTGTTTGTCCTTGAAGAGCTCCTTTTGTCTGGTCAGTATTCAAAGAAAGCATAATTGTTTGACTGCAGAGTCACCAGCATTGTCTTTCAAATAAAGACAAAGGTAACAGGTTGCAGAGATACAGGGAAAGCAGTCAGAAACAAACATGTTATAGAGTGAAGGGTCCCAAGAGAGTGCAGCAGGGTCACTCAGTGGATCCAACATATTCCCCTGCCCCAAACTGTTTTGGACATAAGACTTTTCATTATTCTGCTCCTCACAATTTGACCATTGAAACTTACAAAAGCTGCAAAACATATCTTTGGATAACTATGATAGTTTAAGAGATGGAGGAAATGCTGCCAGGAAAAAAAACCTTGTACCTTTGAACTTGGTCCCACATCAAATGTTGTCACCAAATGTCTGTGGTTAATCAGAGAAATTCAAGTACAGCCTTGCTGATTGATAGGCATAACCAAGCAATTACCCACACTCTATAAAGCAGCCTCCCTGCAACCACCCAAGTATTTGCTGATACCTGGGAGAAGTACAATATAGTTCAAGCTCTGGTGGAAATGAGAGAAAGCTCTGAAAAGGCTGGGTTTCTTCCACCCCAGAAATAATATATTGCTCCTGACCATCATTTCTCAATCTCCCTAAAGAACAAACCTTCAAAGACTTAAATAACTACAAGGGGATTTAGAAAGTGAGACCAGAAAGAGCCACAGGCAAAGATTAGTGTCAGGAAGGCTGACAGGTAAATTGTCATTGTGGTGTGCTAGGTGGAGGGAAATGTGTGCGGCCCGTCACTAATTTCCCTCACTAATTTCCCCTAACAATGGGGTGGCCCAACCCACATGATCCAAGTTCACAGATTAGGAAGAAAGCAAAAATAATAATAATGACTATAAATCAAGCTTGCTGCATCACCAAACATATTATTATTATTTAACTCTTAATGAGCACCCACCGTATGCTGGAAGCTGGTTCATCTCAACACTAGCAGCTTATTCATAACACTTCATGGAAAGTGAGTAGCATAATATTCAAGTTCCCTTCAGGCTCCAGTTCATCAACAGCAATGGGGAAGGATGCTACTGGGAGCAGGCCAGATCTGTAAAACCATGGAGCCATTGTTCCTCTTGGCTGCTGTTGCTTTGTTAGGTCTAAACAACGAAAGAGGAAAGGAAAAGAAGCCAGCCCCTTGCACAGAGACGCAGATCAGGGGGGAGAAGTTGACTATACCCAGGAACGGGAGGTGAGGGGGAATACCTGGTTGAAATGGGGGTTTGGGGAGTTGTACCTGGTTGAAACCAAGTGACTGTTAGCTGCCTCGCAGATGAATGCTCACCCAGCAATTATGCCCATGCACTGGGACATATTTCGGAACAAGTACCAAACCTTTACCTAGAGCAGCAGTTCAGTTCTCTGGATCTTTCCTACCTACTACGCTTAAGCTGGGCCCAGGACCTATATGGAAGAAGGAGCTGTTTATAATGTCTCCTCCCACTGCAAGCAGCTCCAAATGTGTATAGAATCTACAAACAGGTAACAATTTGACTTCCTCTCTGCTTTTTTTTTTTTTTTACATAATTTGGGTTCTTTATTGCGTATTTTTCTTTTCTTTATTTTTATTATTATTATTTTCTTTATTTACATTTCAAATGCTATCCCGGAAGTTCCCTATAACCCCCCCCCCGCCCATGCTCCCCTACCCACCCACTCCCATTACTTGGCTCAGGCCTTCCCTTGTGCTGGGTCATATAAAGTTTGCAAGACCAAGGGGCCTCTCTTCTCAGTGATGGCCGATTAGGCCATCTTCTGCTACATATGCAGCTAGAGACACAAGCTTAGGGGTTACTGGTTTTTAATAGAGTAGAATAGTGTGGAGAGGCAACCTTAGAAAATGTACCGAACACAGAAACCACCAGCAATCCTAACCAGGAATAACTTTTCTTTTATCTCACTTATTCAATTTATTTTTGGATATGCCTTCACTTCTGATAGTCTGTAAACTGTCTTTGTTACTTCCCACCTGTCCCCTTTAAGCAAGGCAGAGAATAAGCTGGTCGTCATCAGGAACAAGAAGCTCTGGAAGAAGGGACTAATCAAGGGTACACATTTTCAACTTTGTAGGATAAATAAGTTCCAGAGTGGTAATGTACAACAGGGAGTTTATAGTAACAATTACTATTAGACATGTAAAATGTACTACATGAAGATATCTTAAGTATCCCAGACCACACCCAGAGCTACTTACATTGAGGCAGTGGATATGGTAATTAGCTTGATTGTAGCACAATGCATATCAAAACCTCAAGCTTGGGCACTTTCAGTATATATGTTTCAGATGTCATTGCTGCCTCAAGTTGTTTTTAAAAAGAAAGGTATTACTCAAACAGTACCTTACAGAGTTTCTAGCATCTTCAGTAGGAAATAGCCTAAAAGATCATGTTGACTATTATCAGAATAGGAAAGAGATCATCCAAAGCTACCAAATAACAAAGCTAGGATTCGAACCGAAGTCAGTCCAAGTTCAAAGGCAGAGGCTTCTAAGAGGAAACACGACCTGTTTAGGAAATACATAGTAACCTCTTAGTTTCTGCGGGAGAGAGAGCTGCTGGCTTGGAAGAGCCTTAGAACTCTAAGATGCCTCCGTTTACTCCTTGAGTAGGAACTTGTTAACTGAACTGAGCTCTGGAGCTCTAAAGCTACTAAGCAGAGGTAAGGGGACAGACATTTCAGACAGGGCAAGAATTAAGACAAACAGGTGTTTCTCTGGAGCATAATTGAGGCAGCTTTGTCAGAGGTGGGTGAAAACTGCATATAGTGTCTTCATAAAAATTCTAGTTCTAAGAGGAGGACACACTGCAGTGGAGCAGTTGCAGTTATGCAACAGTGGACGTGTGCAAGTGCTCCAACAGGAAGAAACAGACGATTTTGTGAGGTCTCATTGAGGCCAGGGGCTCAAGGAAAGAGGACTTCTACAAGTGATGCTTGCTCTGAGCTCTGAGAACAAATAGGTCACAATCATGCAACTATAAAGGTGAAGGGCATTTCAGACAGAGGCATTCTGTTCATAATCTCCAGTTCAGCAGCACCAAATGTATCCACAATGTTGCACAAAGCACTATCTCACTGTAAACTATTCATCTGCTCTGCCTACAGCTCTGTACCCATAAAACAAGGACTCTCTTTTTGCCTCCTCACAATCCCTGGGAGTGTCAATGTTTTTTTATAAAGGTAGCTCATAAAGATGTAATTGCATGATAATCACTTTGAATACTATTATTTTATTTTTGTGTGCATTGTACATGTATGTCTGCATGTGTGCGTGTGTGTGTGTGTGTGTGCATCATATGTGTGTAGGTTTGTAATGAGGCCAGAGGTTGGTATCTCATATCCTTTCCCATAGTTTTTCACCTTATATACTGAGGCAGCGTCTCTCAGATGAAGCCAGAGTTCACCAATTGATTCAGTAGGTCAAGTCAACTTCCCAGAATTCGCTGAGTCCATCTCCTGAGCACTGTGATGACAGTGACTGTTATGCCCACCCAGCATTTACATGGGTACTGGCAATCCACAAGTCTTCATGCTTTCATGGTAAGTCTTTACCCACTGAGCAATCTTGCCAGCCCAATGCATTGTTTTAAAGGTCCATGCAAGTCATAGCATATATCATCTTATTTATTTATTTATTTATTTATTTATTTATTTATTTATTTATTTATTTATTGAGACAGTGTTTCCTGGCTGTCCTGAAACTCACTACGTAGATCAGGGTGGCATCAAACTCACAGAGGTCCCCCCTGCCTCTGCCTCCTCAGTGCTGGGATTAAACGCCATCACATCCAGCACACTTTCATTCCTTTTATGGCCGAGTAACATTCTGTTATATGGATATACCACACTGTCCATTCATTTGTTGACAGATATTGGGTTATGCCCCATCTTTTAGTCATTGTGTATAACGTTGTTGTGAATATTAGTATAAAAGTACTCAGGCAACTCCCTGATTTGAAATAAAAGTGCTGGGTGATGCAGTAGTTCCATAGTTAACCATTGAGAAACCATGCAACACTTTAATGTAATAACCATATCATCTGACCTTTCTACTAGCAATGTACAAGGGCTACTACTAATACAACTCATCATTGACTGTTATTTTCTGTAACTTTCATTTCAGCCGTCCAGGTGAGTGGATACGTAGTTGTATCTTATTATCTCTCTGTGCTTTTAATCTGTATTTCCCTAGCAACTAATGATGCCAAGCATTTTATTTTGTACACAACTGCCATTTGTATGTGAAGAGGTGTGTGTGTGTGTGTGAGAGAGAGAGACAGAGAGAGACAGAGACAGACAGACAGAGAGAGAGAGAGAGAGAGAGAGAGAGAGAGAGAGAGAGAGAGAGAGAGAGAGAATTTGTTCAAGTACTTTGCTCAGTTTTAAATTGGCTTGTTGTCCTTCTTTGCAATTTTGTTTTCTATTGCCGTGAGAAAACAAACAATCCTAACTGGAGAGGAAAGGATTTATTTTAGCTTACAATGTACAGGGAAGTCAAGGCAGGAGCTCAAGCAGGAACCTGGGGGCAGAGAATGAGGAAGAGCCCACAAAGGAGCACTGCTTACTGGCTTGCAGGCATGTTCTCTGTAGCTTGCTCAGCTTGCTTTCACATACAGTCCAGGATTACCTGTTGAGAGGTAGTGCCCCCGACAGTGGGCTAGACTTTCCCACATCAATCATTAATCAAGAAAATGCTACACAGAAATGTTCACTGGCCAATTTGATGGAATTTTTTTTCAGTTGTAGTCCCTTCTCCCCAAGTGACTTTAGTTTATGTCACATTAATAAAACCTGACCAGCTCAAGCACCCAGTCTTCTATGTAGTCAAATGTATGTGTGCCTGTGTCACTCTCTTTACTAGGTGTCTTTCTGTATTGAAAAAATATAGGATCTTTTAAAAATTAAAAAACATATTTTGTAGATCATTTTTAGCTGCTGTGGACCACTATTGTAAAGGAAATAATATGTATGGTGCCAACACTGAACTATATTAACCATATCTTTAACATTATAGTTATTATGTGCTAGTGTCCAAGTACTTCCTTTATTATAAAAAATCAGTATATTTTTTTAATTTATGATATATATACAAAATGCATATATATTTTGATCATATTCACCTCCACTTCTCTCCCTAACTTCTCGTAGATATACGCCCTACATCTTCATCCTCCACTTCTAAGAAATAATGCACAGACTACAATTTGTACTACCCATTGACACTCCTGGAGTGGTTGCCAATGCCAACGTAGATCAGCAACATTGAAGAAGTCCAAGTAACACAAAGGAAGTGATCTCTACTTTCCAAAGAGCAGAACCTCTTCCCATTTTTATATAGGATTACAAATGATGGAGGGTGGCATGTTTCATCATGAGCATCATTTAAGGAAGAGGAATGGCTCCAGGACATACAAGTTCACCCAGTCTTGTTCAGGCTTTCTTTCTATGTTTAACACTTGAGATTTGTCTCCAAGCTTCCTCAGGCTTGTTTCTTATAAACAATGCATTTAAACAAACAAACAAACAAACAAACAAAACAAAAAACAAAAAAAAAGAAAAGAAAAGAAAAGAAAAGAAAAGAAAAGGGAGCCTCGACTGGGAAAAAACAAAAAACAAAAAACAACCAAACCCTCTATCAGATTGGCCTGTGGACATGTCTTTTCGGACAGCTGATTGATGCTGGAGGACACAGACTAATGAGCATGGTGCTACCTCTGATATCGGTTTTGTCTTGCATAAGAAACAAGATTAAGCCATTGTAGAGCAACCAGAAGAGTTCCTCGGTCGTCTCAGTTCTTGCCTCCACTTTCCTGTTTCAGTTGCTGCCTTGGCTTCCACCAGTGATGGACTGCAAGGTGTAATGAATCAAATCTTTCCCACTTCATGGTCATAATGTTTATCACAGCAACAGAGAAGCAAGCTAATACAGCCTTGCATCTGCTTCTGCATTTGGACCACAGATTGGGTGTTTGAAGGAAAGCAGTTACACTCAGACATAGAGCTGGAATGAGAGGCTCAGGCTAAGCTGCTTTCCCACTTTGAGAACTGACCCCAAGATCCACTGTACTAAGATCTCGTTGATATCTGTAAACAAACAAACAAACAATCCCCCCAAACAAAAACCCTTCTATTAAGGCTACATCTATGCCAAAGGAAAACACATCAAAAAAGTTGCCAGGGCTTTTCATAAGGAAAACATTGCAATACTGCCAGACCATCACAAAAATAAACTTGGCCTAAAAGAATACTCCTTTCTGAGCTCAAGAGCTCAGGAAGTTGCGTGGCCTGATTGCCGGGATGCAGAATAGCTAATTTAAGGATTGGCAGGTAGGTACAGAAGGCCACTCATGAGCTGGTGACACACTAACTTTTCTAAGTGCCCAGCTGGGAAGGGCCTTCTTAAGTAGTCTTATTTTTATCCCAAATTTTGAGAATGTCAGGGCCAATTAAACACCCACTCCAGTGTTCCAAGCTAACCCATTTTGATTCCGTTCAACCATTATTATTATTAGAGATAATTGTAGGTGGAACAGCTGAATCCAAAAATGTCCCCTGAGTTCCTCTCACCTTTTTTAGAGCAAACACAGGCATACATTTTGACAAGGACAGAACCTTGCTGAGTTCTGAGGTTTTTTGAAAAAAAAAATGGCAGTGTGGAATATGTTCACTTATGAGTTGGCAAACTACAATTACTGACCCCAGGGATGGATCTAAGAATTGTCTTCAGTTCTGGTTCCAAAGGAACACTGAATCTGATAAGTAAGATTAAACTCATTTTCAGAAGGTGAAGGGCAGGCTGAGGAGTGAAAATCAGCAGACTTCCTGCAGGCTAATGTTGGAGTGGAGTTTAATCTTTCTCTCCTTTTCTCTCAAATCTGGGAAGGCAAAATGCGTCCTTTGCAGTGGAATCATTACCTGACGACCAGGCATGTATTTAAAAGAGCAAAATGGGAAGCAGAAGCTGAGAAACTCTACATCACTCAGGAATGTCTGCATGATGTTCATCCGTCAAACCGACTAATGGGTCCAGGAGACGCCTAAGGGAAGGTGGCTTTGGGAGAGGGGTAGGTGCTGTCCAGCCAGATCAGCTTCTAGAGGGGCGGGGACTCATCTGTGGAATTGCATTGTGCTCACCACTAGCTGTCTGTTTCCTCCTTTAGCAACATCCTGTCTCTTGTCCATGTCATCGCCAGGAATACCTGCTGGCTTGCTGAGACCCAGAGAAGGAAAACAAAGTGAAGTAAATTGCATGTTCTTCTTCTCTACTCTGGCTGCCAAGGCTTTGTGCAGACAATGCTGAGAAATTACAAAGCCTGGAGGAGGTTCAGCTGTACAAATGTGCATCTCTCTGCTGTCTGTCTCTTACAAGATGAAGATTGTAAAGATATGTACACATGTGCACATACATACATATGCGTGTGCAATGATTCTATACCAGGTGTTGTACAAAGCTATTTTGGAAGGTGGCAAAATTAGATAGCTGAGTAAACATGAGCTCGAATAAGACATTTTTGTGGTGAGACAAAATTTCATGTTTGATCTAAGTAGCTGCAATTTAGACTCTCACACTTACTGCTCTGCAAGGTTTTTGGCTGGGGATCGTAGAAAAAGTATCTAAAGAATCTACTTAAGGGGTTAGAGCAATAGGCAAACCTAAGGCAAATATGTGTCACAATGAGAAAGCAGTCCTCAGAATGAGAACTATAGCATTCTAGTGCCTGCTCTTATGTTCTGTAATACTTCTGCTACCCTGGTTGGCTGACAAAAGTGATACATGCATATGTCTTCCCAAGTCTCTCTAAATATTTATTTGTGTGTGTGAATATATTACACACATATATAATGTATATACACACATATATTATATGACTATATTACATATATATGTATACACACACACACATATATATATGTGTGTGTGTGTCTCCCCTATGCATACATATATACTATATTAACATTATATATATTACTGTGTTCCCAATATATACATATATATTACATGTATAGAACATCCATATATAATTTACTGCCTTTTTCTTTCTCTTTTTCTCCCTGGCTTTACTGTCTCCAACAGACAAGGAAACTTTAGTAGCAGAGAGGCAGAAAGTTTGAAAGAGACCAGTGGTTACCCCGCTCATCTGCCTACTTCTGTTCCAGAGTTTTTGGCATCTTAGCTATATTTGCTCTCCCCCTCCCGCCCCGTTTCCTTGTCTTGCTCTGTGAAGTGCTCTGGTACTGCTTCTCCTTACATGTGTGTTTTGCATCAGATCCAATCACTCTCTGGCAATCGTAATTACTGAACCAGAATGTTTGATAAGGTTTGGTCTTGATAATTCCATTGGCTCCAAAGCTTATCGTAATGTTTTCTCTACTATAGCAGAGACTAAGTGTTCAAAATGTTTTCCAGGAGCAGCTAGAATATTTGCAGGTTAATAAAACAATTTGTGAAAAAAGCAAGGTGTTTGGGAATTGCATGGTATGATAACTTTGGAATCTTCTAGACCTCTAAGTTCTTACATGGTTACTTGCTTAGAGTGTGAACTTCAGGATATTGTGTAAGTTTATTCATGCTTTAGCTAAATTACTATGAAATGTAAGAAATAGCAAGCTTCTACCTCCAAGGGTTGGTGACAGTATAGATGTATGTTCAATGCAAGCAGAAAACAAAAAATGCAAGGATGTCAGATTTCTTCTCCCTATGGCTTGTTCTCCTTATATACATCTTTTCCCTTATATGGAAGCAGTGTTTCTAATTCGTCTGATTCATTCAGTAAAATTAGCTGACCTGACTATCTTAAGATATGCTCAGGATATGCAAATCCTGAACATTTCCCAGTTGCCACATTTAACTTAGTAAAAAGTACCCAATACAATAAGCTACTAAAATTGTCTCTTTTAATGTCAGGAAAAATAAAACACATATAACTTGTCATATATGTCTTATACTGACAGAAACCCCTTAGCCTCAGAAGGTCCTTTTGTCTCTATGTTACCGTCTGAAGAGATGCTTGGAGATCAAGAGACTTCTTTCTGTACGTAAGTTATTTTAGTACACAATACTAAACAATTGATGGTAGCATTCAAATTCTTCAAAATGGAGAGGAAAGCAGGTAGGTGGTTTTCAGACCTTTGCTCTCCAGGTTCTTCTCCTAATCTACCTCCCAGTGTCATCCCCAGCTCTGCAGCAGACTACCTACCCCACCATGCCTACTCCCTGACCCATTTCTAGGCGATTATGCAAATCTCCCACAACCTCCCTCACCTGCCCATTCCTTTGTCTCACCTCCCAACTCCCACAGGCATTCCCTGGGAACCCACTGGCAATGCCAGTCAGGGAAGCAGGAAGGCGTCTTCAGATCGCCATTCTTTCTCTCCTCCAAATCCAAACCCCAGTCCCATCCTCAGCTCTGTAGCAGGCTACAAGACTCTCCTTCCTATCTCACCCCATTCCCAGGGAACCAAGTAGGTTTGGGTAGAACACCCTGCTTTCCTCCCTCCTGTAGATCTCCTCAGACCTCCCACTTCTAGACAATCTCCATCTGTAAGTGTCAGCTCCCAAAACCAAGAAATACATTCTACCAGAAGCTCCACTGGTTACAACTGGAAAGATCATAGGAGCATTCTATACCAGGCAAGTCACAGCCACCACACTCTCCTAAGAACCGGAGAGGACAACAGAAACAAAGAAACAAGACACCCACCCACAAAGACAAGACCAGATAGGAGCACCTAGAATTACAGTTTTCCCAAACTCAGGTGCCTACACACCAGCATAAAAACACAATAACAGCCCAGGACAATATATGTCCATAGAGCTCAGCAATCTTACCACAGTAGGCCATGAGAACTGCAACATAGCTGAATCACAAGACAAGGACCTTAAAATAGTCTTTATGAAGAAGATGAGTAGATCTCTTAAAGAAATGCAGGCAAGCACACTCAGCAGAATGACAGGAGGGAAACAGTTCCATAGAGAAAACCAAAGCTGACTGAAGCTGGCAATGAAAAGTTTAAGAACTGGAATAGGAAACTCAGAGTCAAGCCTCACCAACAGAATACAGGAGATAGAACACAAATCTCAGACCTTCAATATATGATAGAAGAAATGGATATATTGATATAAAAAGAAAATATTAAATCAAAAATATTTTGACACATAACATCCGGGAAATCTGAGACACCATGAAAAGACCAAATCTATGAATAATAGGAATAGAGGAGGGAGAAGAGACTCAAGTTAAAGACAAAAAGATTTCAACAAAACCATAGAAGAAAATTTCCCAAACCTAAAGTAGGAGATTTCTAACAAGATAAAAGAAGTATACAGAACACTAAATAGACTGGAATCCCCATGTCACAAAACAGTGAAAATCATAGGACAAAGAAAAAATATTAAAAGACAAAATACCATATATAGGCAGATCTATTAGAATAATACCTGGCTTCTCAATGGAGACTCAAAAGTCCAGAAGGGCTGCAAACTCTATGACACTGCATATGCTAGTTTATTTCACTATACCCAGCAAAACTTTTGTTCACAATAGAAAGAAAGACATTACATGATAAAAGTAAATTTAAGCAGTATCTATCCACACATTCAACCCTATAAACAGGGCTAGAAGGAAAATTTCAACCTCAAGAGGCTAACTAAACTCAACAAAATACAAAGTACAAATATCAAACCAGCAAATCAAAAGGAGAAAAACAGCTTGCAAAACTATGATAACATAGTGTACTGGCTGGTTTTGTGTGTCAACTTGACACAACTGGAGTTATTACAGAAAAAGGAGTTTCCCTTGAGGAAATGCCTCCATGAGATCCAGCTGTAAGGATCAATTAGTGATCAAGGATCACAGGGCCCATTGTGGGTGGTGCCATCCCTTGGCTGGTAGTCTTAGGTTCTATAAGAGAGCAAGCTGAGCAAGTCAGGTGAAGCAAGCCAGTAAGGAACATCCCTCCATGGCCTGTGAATCAGCTCCTGCTTTCTGACCTGCTTGAGTTCCAGTCCTGACTTTCTTTGGTGATGAACAGCAACATGGAAGTGTAAGCTGAATTAACCCTTTCCTCCCAACTCACTTCTCGGCCATGTTGTTTTGTATAGGAATACAAACCCTGACTAAGACACATAGTAAAAGGAATCACCAAATCCTGTTCATTGATAACTCACAACATCAACAGTCTCTGTTATCCAACAAAATTAGTCACAGAGTAACAGAGTAGATGTGAAAATAGGACCCATTCATCTACTATATTGAAGAAAAACATCTTAATATCAAGAAAGAACATCACCTCAGAGTAAAATGGTGGAAACAGATATTCTAAGGAAATGGACCTAAAAAGCAAGCTGATATAGTCATTTTATTATCTGGCAAAATAGACTTCAAACAAAAACTAATCAGAAGAGTTAGGGAAGGTCACTATATACTCACCAAAGGAAAATCTATCAAGATAGAATTCTTAACATCTATGCACCAAATACAAGGGCACCACATTCAGAAAACAAATACCACTATAGCCTGAATCACATATCAACAGTTACATTGTGATAGTGTGTGACTTCAATACCCTACTCTTGCCAAAAGACAGGTCATCCAAAGACTAAAGACAGAAATACTGGCGCTAACTGATGTCATAAACCAAATGAACCTAAGTGATGTATACAGAATATTTTACCCAAACACAAGACTTTTGGAGCATTTTCCAAAGATGACTTCATACTACAAATATATTGTATGAAAAATGAGAGAGAGAGAGAGAGAGAGAGAGAGAGA
>NC_034613.1:48733871-48745647 GCF_900095145.1 Mus pahari | reverse complement strand
AGAGAGAGAGAGAGAGAGAGAGAGAGAGAGAGAGAGAGAGAGAGAGAGAAAGTTCCTCATGAAATGGATGTGTTGGCTAGCAGATTATACACCTGACTTCCACAGCATGCTATGAAGTCATCTAATCTGTTACAAGTACAAGATGGGAAGAGTTGGAGGATGAAGCAAGCGAGTGAAATCAAAGGTCCCTCTTGTTTCTAGAGCTTAAGCATACTTCATGGTCTTTACCAGTCCTGCCATTGTCATAGGAAGTCTGCCAGACTGAGGAACAACAGAGAATAGCCAAATTCTCACGACCTCTTCCTTTACTTATCCATTGGCCACTTTCTAGTATTCTCTCTATCTTGCCAGGTTGTGGCCTTTTCAAGACCCCAGAGAATACCTGTGAAAAACAATTCAGAAATCTCTACTGGCTCAGAGACTTCAGTTGAATGTCTAGCTCTTGGGCTGTGAGCTGAGGATTCAGTATTTGGCATATTTCTTTGTATTGAGACTGGGGTGAGAGGGAGACTTGGGCTCAGTTTGCTGCTGAAGCAGGAAGTTAACAAGAAGCAGTTCAGGGGCAAAATGAAGAGGAATGGCTTAGCCCAAGGGCCCTCAAGAGAATTTGGTTCCAGTTGGGTCTGTGTAGACTCAGAAATACCTAGCAAGAACATTTTGAATACCTCAGTCAGGCTAAGTATGGGCAACTTGGGTGACAGAAAGTGCTGGAAGAAAAACGTAAGGCAGCTGAGGAGAATGAAAGGCTAAGTGCCGTCTATGGGATTTTTATGGATACCAACTTTATCATCTACCACAATGTACTAGCCTCAACTCTCTTATAATTAATCCCTAATTCTCAGGGAAGCTGATATTATCGAATACTGGTTCAGGTTATCTCAACATAACGTAAGAGTTATTTAATATGTCAAGGAGGTCAGCCCTCAGATAATGTCCACATTCAATAAATGTGATGCCTGCAGCATTAGCTGCATCCACAAAGGCATTTATTTTAAAGAGAACTCAGATGATTTTGGCAGCCATGAGCATGTCAATGACTGCATTACTCATAAAGCCTCCCTAGTTCTTTTTATGTCAAAAACATAAAATCCAAGAAAGGAAGGCACCCAATAGAATCCATATTGTTTACTCTTTCAGGAACTGAAAGATGACAGCTGTGTTCAACTAATCTTTAAATCTCTTTACAGCTTACTGATTCAAAATTAATGGTTATTTTAATTTTATATATGTTTGGAGTATAGTATACTATCTTAATACATATGTAATATCTAAACATTATTTTTATTTAGTATACTTCTCAAAAAATCAGAGATTTCTGTTAAAAAAAAAAAGTGGTCCATGCTATCAGACTAGTATTTCCGGAAATCGCCAGGCTAAAGAATAAATGTTTATTTCCCTAAAGCATTAATATGCTGAAACCCTAATCATAAATGCAACTATATCGGACATCCAACCTTTAAGGGGGAAATTGGGAGTAACTGAGCCATAAGGGTGTACCTATAATCCAATAGGTATGATGCTGTGCAAAGATGGAATGACAGCAGGGAACTCGCTCTCTCTCCAGGAAGGCTCACCCAAAGGAAAGGCCATAGGAGAAACTGAAGAGCCTGCAAACTGTGAGAAAGTCAATATTGTTCGAGTAACTCAGTCTATGGTATTTTGTGATGTCAGTTTATGACTAATATCAGCCCCTAAAGAACATTAGTCCTACGATGTAAAGCCACGGAGGGTCTTCACTAGTTTTCTAAGATCAAAACTCCTTAGTAGGGCACTCAAAGTTTTGTAAACTTTTGAATTAAGCTAAATTTTCAATCCTATTTCCCCAAATTATGCTTTTGCTTCAAAGTTTGTTCACATTTATTCTTTCAATGCAGTTGTTACTACTGACACTAATATTGTTTATGCCTTTGTCATCTTATAATTGAGAACTGGAAATTCTCTCTCCTTTCCCTCCAGTCTTTCCTGTCTCTCAAAGCACTAAGCAGCTTAATGGTCTCAAATCCCAGTTTTATAGTCTGAGCATCAGATTTGCAGCACCACACCTCGAAGGCCATCACTCAGAGTTCACAGTTTGGAGCCCTTTTGATATTGTTTCCCTATGCCTCCTGCCAAGACTAGTTAAAACTGTGCCTTGTAATTAAAACAAGGATTAAAACCCCAAAGAAGACAGACCTTTGGAACAATGAGCTTTTGAACCAAGAAACCATACATTGAGATGTCCCTTGCTGGGCAGAGAAGTCTGCAACCTAGAAAAATGCCAGTAGATACAGGTAACAAATGTCCCATGAAGAGCCAACTCAAATAAATCAAAGGACTAGGAAAAGGCAAACTAAAAAGGCAGAAGACCGTCTGTACTTTCTACACCTGGCAAGAATGACAGTAGCTAGTCCAGTTAGATCATCATGTGAGCAAAAATCATGTAGAGATATTAGACGTTCGTGCTCATATAGTACTGTCCAGTACTAATGAGAACACTCTATTATCTTCAGAACATAATCTCCCAGAAAACAATTACAGTTATAAAAGGTATTCGAAAGTCCCACGTGAAATTTCTATAAAGCTAAAATAATTTGTGTGAGACAAAAAACACACTGAGGGACAGTGGTGGCACACGCCTTTAATCCCAGCACTTGGAAGGCAGAGGCAGGTGGATTTCTGAGTTCGAGGCCAGCCCGGTCTACAAAGTGAGTTCCAGGACAGCCAGGGCTACACAGAGAAACCCTGTCTCAGAAAAAAAAAAAAAACACACTGAGAAGCATTAAAGCCAGACTGGACCTCACTAAAGAGAGGATTTATGAACTAATGGCACAGTCATAGAAAATATTACAAGAAAACCATAGTGAGAAAAGTATTATTGACAAGAGAAGCAGTGAGCTATGAGCCAACTTCAAATAAACAAATATGTATATGTAGAATTCCTTGTGGAGGAATGCAAGTGAAAGTAATCTGAATAAAAATCAACCGTGTTCAAGTTGGCTCCATCCCATATGTAAATCAACAAATTAAATCCACCATCTGAACGGACTGAAAGACAACAACCAAGTGGTCAAGTCATTAGCTTTCAAAAAAAGGCTTTTGACAAAATCCAACACCCATTCATGATAAAAGTCCTGGAGAAACTAGGGATACAAAGGACATAATAAAGCCAATTTATAGGAAGCACACAGCCAACATCAACTTAGATGGAGAGAAACTGAAAGCATTTCTACTGCCATCAGGAACAAGAAAAGGAGGTCCACTCTTTCCATACCTATTTAATATAGTACTTGAAGTTTTATCTAGCATAATAAGATAATTGAAGGAGATGAAGGGAATACCAATTGAAAAGGAAGAAGTCACAGTATCTACATGTGTAGATGATATGATTTTATACATAAAAGATCCCAGAACTCCCCCAAGAAATTTCTACAAATAATGTGGTGGTTTTAATCCGTGTGGCTCCCATAGGCTCATATATTTAAATGCTTTGTTGGTAATTGGTGGAAGTATTTGAAAAGAATCAAGAGATATGCCCTTGTTGGAAGAATTGTGGCCTTGGTAGAGGAGGTGTGTCATTGAGGATGGGCTTTGAGATTTCAAAAGCCCCATACCAAGCTTAGTCTCTCTCTCTCTTTTTCTGCCATTATCTTTATGGACTATCTAGATGTGAGCTCTTAGCTACTGCTCTAGCACCATGCCCGCTTGCCTGCTGCCATGCTACCTAGCATAACTGTCATGGGCTAACCTTCTAAACCTATAAGAAAGCCCCAGTTAAATGCTTCCTTTTATAAGCTGTCTTGGTCATGGTGTCCCTTCACAGCAACACAATAGTAACTAAGAGATCTGGTAAACATTTTTAGCAAGGTATCAGAATATAAAATAAAACACAAAATTCAGTAGCTTTCCTATATACAAATGACAGACTGAGGGAAAAAAATCAGAGAGATGCTATCTTTTACAAGTTCTCTCATGATCATAGATCATTTGGATTATTATAAATATGGGCATTCTACCAAAACATCTAGACATTAAGAAAATAAATAACTCAATTAAAATGGGTTGGCCAACTATCCAGAGTTCTCCAAAGGCAAAAGACACATGACTGAGAAATACTTAACAAAAATTTTAACCTCCTCACTATCAGGGAAATGC
Organism: Mus pahari; assembly: GCF_900095145.1. Taxonomy (NCBI): domain Eukaryota; kingdom Metazoa; phylum Chordata; class Mammalia; order Rodentia; family Muridae; genus Mus; species Mus pahari. Next base: position 48,741,516 of record NC_034613.1, on the reverse strand, counting down.
AAAGTAAAACAAAGCTACTTTGACATTTCATCATACACTAGTCAGAATGTCCAAAGTGAATAAAAGAAATTTAAGCAAGTGCTGGAAAGGGCTTGGGGATAGAGGAGTCCTTACCCATTGCTGCTGGGAGTACAAACTTGCATAGCCACTATGTTGAACTATAGACATTCTTGCTCAACCATGTTAATTTGTTGCTCTGTTCAAAATAGAAAGAAATTGGAAACAGCCTAGATGTCCATCAGCCGATGAGTAATGAAAATGTAGTACGTTCACACAATGGGTTATCATTAAGCTATCAAGAAAAATGAAATTATGAACTTTGTAGGTAAATGTATGGGGCTCAGAAAATATTCTGAATGACCTAACCTGGAGGTAAAAAGTTTTCTTTTATAAGTTGATGTTATCTTTCAGGGCTTTGATATGTGTCAAACAATATAAATAACCACAGAGGCTAGGTTTATAGTAAGTGGCTGGTGTGGTAGAGAAGAGGATCTTCTAGGGAAGAGGAAAGAGAATGTATTGTTATGGAGACAAAAGGGAGAAACTGGAAGAGAATGATTAAACAGGGAAGGAGATTAAGAGAAGGGTAAAGTAGGAAATACGGAGAGGGACAACTAATCCTAAAGACAGTTTGAAAAATCAGATAGAGACCTACTACTACAGAAGCTTCCTATATATACACTGTGAAAGAAATCTAAATGGATTCATCAAATAAGAGAGGGAGACAATGCTGTACTTAAACAATTTATTCTACTATGTAAAACTTCCAGTGTCAGGAATGGGGTCCATCTTTTGAATCTTTGGCCATAGGGGTTCCTTGGAAACTCCCAAACATCAGAACCTATTGTTAAATCTGCATGATGCTCTTCACAACCTAATTGTAAAACACTATTGCTGAAGATAACACATGTCATCAACTATTGAGAAGTCAAGCCCAACTAGAAGCATCATCCTACTGAATAGAATCCATGATTCTAGAATGTACTCTATAGAGGAGAAAGATAATCATAAATATCTCCCACCTACAAACCCTGAGATCTATAGCAGTGACCTGCCTATAAGATGTAGTAGTGCACAGTGGTACAAATGTTATGCTAGCAAGTGATCACTCTCTTGTTGGATTTAAGGACTACTCCATGAGATAAAACCCATGCCTGATATCACTAAAGTAGCCAATGACCTGACACTAGATAGCCATAGGCCTAGGGGAAAGCCTAGTACTATTATTATTCTAAACGAACACAGTAATAAAATGGCACAGCCCTCACTATCGAGATTTCTTGCAATGATATATGGACTCAAAACTTGACAAGATACAGAGAGTGAGGACTTTGCAGCACTCACTCTTAAATGGGATGTCTTCATCAAATGTCTCCCCCTAAGGCTCAGGCATCTCATTTATGCAGAAGAGAAGGAAAACAGGTTGTAAGAGCCAGAGGTGATGGTTGACTCCCAGGAAATAGTGTCTTCCAGACATAACAGGACTGATGTTCCATATGGACTCACACAGACCATGGGTAGCATGCACAGGGCCTGCACACGTACAAGCCAGACGGGTTACCAGTGCTTGGAGAGAGAAATGAACCTGGGCTCCCAATTCTAGCCAAAAACCTATGTGCAAATGATAACATCTGGCAAAGGAAAAAAAAAAACAGTTTTTTTTCCCAGTGGGGTCTCACTAGGTATATTAATCACACTTCAGGGCAGGCTCCGCTCTCCAGAGCAGTCAGTCAACACAAAAGTAATTAAATGGTATTTTTTTAGACCTTTTGTCTCATTTTGGTTTGTTTGGGCATTTTTATATTATTGTTATTTTGATTGTTTATTTTTATTTTCATTTTGTGGGGCTTTTAATGTGGGGTTTTCTTGGGCATTGTTATTTTGTCTTTGTTTTTCTGTCACCTTGTTTTCAGAGAGAGAGAGAGAGAGAGAGAGAGAGAGAGAGAGAGAGAGAGAGAGAGAGAGAGAGAACAAAAAGTTGGGTGGGTAAGTAGGGAGGTGTGGAGAATCTGGGAGAAACTGAGGGAAAAGAGAGAAGGTGATAAAATATATCATGTGATTTTTTTTTAACAGAAAACAATCCTTCGTGAAATTATGAAAGCACATGTACACACACACACACACACACACACACACACACACACACACAGTTTAATAATACCTTGATTCCAATTTGTGCTGTCTATAGACTTCTTCTTCGTGTTGAGCCATTCACTAGAGCATGATTAACCTACCAGGAGTCACACTCTCACAGAAAGACAGCCATATTTTGGCAGTCAAAAAAATCAAACACTTAGCAACATGTTATGCAAAGCACCTGCAGACCACCTGCATACTTAAACACTACAACACATCCTGAGAGAAATTAAAGACAACTCAATGAAATGGACATAACCATTTTGTTCATTGATTGAAAGACAATATTCAATATGTAAATTCTCCCCAAATGGCCTGCTGATTTTCCAGTCAGTGCAATTCCAGTGAAAACCCCAGCAGGGATTTTTAATTGTATGCTGACAATTAGAGTGTATATTTAACAAAGAAGTACAAAAATCCTAGAACTGCCAAAAATAAACTGAAAAAAATGACGAAATGGACGATTTAAGGGCTTCCTATAAGGCATCAGTAATCAACTCAGTGTGGTATTAGCATCAAAAAGAAGGAAAACAGATTCAGAAATAGACCCATACAAATATGGACAACAGATTGCTGAAAAAGGTACAAATTAAATTCACTTAGAAATGAAAACCCTTTCAATGAATAATGCAAGAATAATTGGATATCCACATACAAAGTCATCCCAAATAATATCTTGTGCCACCCACATAAACCAACCCAAAATAGATCATAGACCTTAATGTAAAACCTTAAAAGAATATGAGAAAAAAACAATTTTAACCTTGGGTTAGCAAAGAATTAGATATGACACCAAAGCATTATCTATCAATGAAAATAATTAATAAGTTTTGCTTATTTTTGCTGAATTGTGGCTCAACCTTTCTTTTGTTTTTCAAAATATATTCATATGAGGATAGAAATGCAACCCACAGACTATTAGCAAATATTTTCCAAGCACACTCATGATAAAGAACTTGTGTCTAGAATAATTAACTCTGAAAGGAGAACAAAATGAAGAGCTCCATTAAAAATGGGCACAATATCTCCTCAATAGGAGATATATAGATAACAATTAATTATGTGAAAAGATGATCAACATTGTTAGACAATAGTGAGATGCAAATTAAACCCTGAGTATTTGAATAGCTAAAACTGAAAACGCTGACCATTACACATGTTGGGGTTTCTTAAGAATTTACATATATACCTACCATATGGTCTACTCATATGAATTTACCCAGGAAAATGAAAGGATATGTCTGTATAATGGCTGGTACATGAATATAAATAGCAGCTTTGTTTGAAACAGCTATAACCTAGAAACAGGCCAAATGTCTAACCACAAATGTATGCAGAAATAAACTATGATATATATTGTAGATCCGCAATAAAAAATAGAGAACTCTTGATAAATAAGAGTGCATCAATAAAAATCAAAACATTCTGCTGACATAAAGAAGTTAGAAAACAAAGAGTAAATATTGTATGAATCCATTTATAAAAATTATAAGGTGTAAATTAATCTCTAATGACAGAAACCCAGCAATGGTTTACTGCCTGGGAAGAGAGGGAACCAAAGTGGGAAGAAAAGATTTAGAAAGAGGCACAAGGAAGGTACAATGTATTCATTATAGTGGTTACATTGGTGGTTCCCCCCCCACACGTATGTATAAATAATTATTAAACTGTCTACCTTTTAATAAATTCAGTTAATTGTATGCCAACAAAAGAAGGGAGGCAGAGATATTCCTTCCTTCATCTTGAAAGTACAGGCACAGACTTAGCTAGGCTTAGCGTCACACTGGAAATTTATTTCCCACTCTGTTAATGAGCGAATTCCAGTTGCACCATGTTTGCCAAGCTGTGTTTACGTTTCCTTTCACTTATACCGTTGGGATTCGAGACCTCTTTTTGTAAGGAACTGTTTTGGGGGAACACAGAACTAAGTCTGTAAATCTTCTTCACACTGAAGTCAACTCTCAAATTGCACAAGTCTTGGCTGTACAAATACATTTGAGCCTGACCAGGGCGAAGGCAACACAGGCACTGGGCTGCCCTTGTGTTGCACACCGAGGATCCACCCTCTCCCACCAGGAGAGAAGTCAGTCAGGTTTGGAGCCCTTGTCCTTCAAAGACTCCTCCCAGCCAATTCTGTCTCAGGAATATACAATATACAGGTATATCCTCCCTCCCCCTTTCCTGTACTCTCATGATTTTAGAGTTAATTATTTGAACACAAGTTCTTTACCAAGAATGTTCTTGGGAAATACTTATTTATAGTCCCTTTGCTTCATCACAGAAGCACATTTCCTCTGGCATTCCCCAGATTATCTTTCATTTAACTGGCCCATATCCCATATACTCCAACAAGAAAGTGGTTTTGCTTTGTAAGCACCCCCAAATCTCTCAAACCAAAGCTCTAGTTAGTTAGGCTGTGCATATAACCACCATCACTTATCAGAGTGTTTTTCAAACAGTGTCTTATGGTTAGAATGTTCTACTTGATTTTGAGATTTGATATCAAGCATCCAAACATGAAAATATTCAACATTCCTATTCAAAACAATATTCTTTGTTTCAACAAGACTATAAACAGGACCAAAAACTCAGTAAAAACCATTTCTGGTTAGCTGGATGTGGGAAAGATTCAAGCTTGGGCTTTGGCTTTGGGAAGGCAGTATTGAATAGATAAACTAAGAGAATGGAACAGTACAGGGTGAGGAAGATGGGAAGCAAGGTAGAATTTTGGACATAGTAAGTGATCTTATTTGCCCATGTTTATTGGTGGAGAGGAAAAAGAGAGGCAGCGGAGATAGAAGTGTTAGTGGTGGTGATGGTCCTGAAGGCACCGGGAGAAAAGGAGACTGTTAGAAACTAGCCCAAGACATTTTTATAAGTTAATTATTTTATTTATTTACATTCTAAATGTTGCCATCCTCCTGGTCCCCTCCCCACAGAATTCTTTCTCCATCCCCCTAGCCCTTCACTTGTAAGAGAGTACCTCCAGGACATCCCCCTTCTCTAGGGTGTCAAGTGTCTAGGATTAGGCATATCCTCTCCCACTGAGGTCTAACAAGGTAGGTAGTCCTCTGCTACATAGGTGCCTGGGGTCACAGACCAGCCTGTGTATGCTTCTTGGTTGGTGGCTTAGTGTCTGGGAGCTCCCAGGGGTCCAGGTTAGTTGACATTGTTGGTCTTCCTATGGGGTTGCCATCCCCTTCAGCTCCTTCAGTCCTCTTCCTACCTCTTCCATAGGGGTCCTCAACCTCAGTCCAATGGTTGGCTGTAAGTGTCTGCATCTGTCTCAGTCAGCTGCTGGTAGGGCCTCTCAGAGGACAGCCATGCTAGGCTCCTGTCATATTTTAAGAAATATTTTGTTGTTTTTAATATGTAAGAGGGCTATCAGAGTTCATCAGTTTTCTAAAAATGCTTCAACATAGTGATTGTATTATTGTTAATGATGGCCATAATCATATCTATGGTACTCATCATCACATATCATTATTTTTCCCTAGGAACACAGCATGTATCTTTCATGTAGGGAACTATAGAACCATAGATTCTCCAAAAAAGCAAGTTCGTACAATGTTAAGCCTCTTCAAGGCCCACTGCACACTTTAACTCACAGTGATCAAAGAAGCCAAAATTTCAACACAGATGAGGGAGAGCCTTGGTCTCTACTGCAAGCTGAGGAGATATTGGCAGTAGATGGCTAGTTGAGGAAGGAGTGTCAGTTTACTTTAGAGATGTGATTCCTGGTATGTTGCCCATATTCCAGTGGATGCCCCTACATCCGTGCACATAACTGGCAACACCAATTAGACTCACGGTTAATAACAAGAGTTAATGGAAGTTGAGAAGGAGGCATGGGAGCACCTAGGAGGATTTGGCAAGGAAGGACTTGTTCGACGTGATCAACACACATGGCACGTATGAAATTCTCAGAGAATACACTAAAAATAGATTTAAAAAGAAGCCTGTTAAAAAGGCCTTGCCAGAAAGACATTGCAAATCAAGTGGATTTTTTCCGTTTGTACTTTTGCTTGCATGATCTCCCTATAGATGGGGCTTTTGCAGTTGGGATGATGGAATCAATCTAGAGTCTTCAGTCAGACTGTGCCTGTTTCCCACGCAGCACCGGGGCTCGGATGTTCTTTTTTCCTTCTCTAACTCCTTTACCCACCTTATACTTGGTGAGTTTTAAATATTCTTTGCACGGCCTTCCACAAGCTGGCAGTATATTTCTACCTCAGAAATAGATTTTGTGTTATGAATCAATGTCAGAAGACAGTGAAGTGATGACAGTCATTGTCTCTGGACGGCGAGATTACAGATGATTCTTTATTTTGTTCTCTTTGCTTATCTGTACTGTCTGGATTGGCTGCAGTGAATATATATTGCCAGCGAATGGAGCCATAATCAAAGCAGTCTTAAAGAAAATTCAATTTCATTATAATGTCAAAGTAAATAAGACTGGAAAGAAAAGTGTAGAAGCAGCAAGGTCTTTGCTTGGTGAAACAAATTGCTGATTAGGAGAGCTGACCCGAGGGATGTATGAAGGAAATGGTAAAATATTCCTAGTTGCCTGGGGATCAGGGCCCTGCATGCCCTGCATGCAGGAACTGGGCTAAGGATGGGAGAGCAATGCAAGCCACTAAGTGCTCACAATCTCAGCTGCAGCTCAGTGACAAAGAACTTGTCTAAAAAGCATGAAGACCTAGGTTTGATCCCAAGCACTACAGAAAACAAAATAGGAGCTGCAAATGAAAGGCTATGTGTCCCTTAAAGGCCTGGTGGGACATGTATAAAAGGATCATGAGCTCAAGGTCATCCTCTACTACATAGCAAGTTCAAGGCCAGCCTTGGCTACAAGAGATCTACCTGTTCATGAGGCCCACACTGTCAGAGCAGTACAAACACAGGTTAGGCATGTGAGAATGAGGCCGCTTTGTACTCTGTCCTCTAGGCTTTGGCTTGGCTTCACAAGTTTGCAAACAGGTTTGAACACCTCTCTCTCTCTCTCTCTCTCTCTCTCTCTCTCTCTCTCTCTCTCTCTCTCAGTGGGGCTGGTGGTGTTACATGACCCAGTGAAGTCAGAGGACAGCTTTATGGCATTGATTCTTTCCTTCTACTTTTATGTGGGTTCCACCTTCCCAGGGGTGGCATCACCCACCATGGGTTGGGACCTTCCCCCATATCAATCATTACTCAAAAAAACAATGGGACTGAAGAGATGGTTTAGTGGTTAAGAGCACTGACTGCTCTTCCAGAGGTCCTGAGTTCAATTCCCAGCAGCCACGTGGTGGCTCACAACCAACTGTAATGGGATCTGATGCCCTCTTCTGGTGTGTCTGAAGACAGTGACAGTGTACTCACATGCATAAAATAAATAATTAATTTCAGCACTTGGGAGGCAGAAGCAGGTGGATTTCTGAGTTCTAGGCCAGCCTGGTCTACAGTGTGAGTTCCAGGACAGCCAGGGCTATATGGAGAAACCCTGTCTCGAAAAAAAACAGAAAAAAAAAAA
>NC_034613.1:48729026-48733069 GCF_900095145.1 Mus pahari | reverse complement strand
TTTTTTTTTTTTTTTTTTTGAGACAGGGTCTCACTATATAGCTATGGCTGTCCTGGAACTCAATCTGTAGACCAGGCTGGGCCTCGAAGTCACAAAGATCCATCTGTCTCTGCCTCTCAAATGCTGGGATTAAAGGCATGTGCCACCACTGTCCAGCTTCTGGACCATCTTTTCAACAGTTCATTAATAATCCTTTTCCCTTGCTCTTTATCTCAAATACTAGCACTAGAACCTCTCTGTTGCACAACCCAGAATTAGGAGTGTCTATGGCTCATTCACACCTCTTCTGGATTGTTCCTTCTTTGTGTCATCAGTCCCCCTCCTGCTGTCTGTACTATTTCTTTAATTTTTGGTAGATTTATTTATTTTATGTATATAAGTATTTTAACTATGTGTATTTCTGTGCACCACATGTATGCCTGGTTCCCATGGGTGTCAAAAGAACCATGGGACTGGAGTAAGGAGAGTTGTGAGCTGCTATGTGGGTGCTAGGCTTTCTGGAAGAGCAGAAAATGCTCTTAACCACGCAGTCATCTTTCCAGCTTCCTATTCTATTTATTTGCATATTTGACATGTCTGCACATCTCCTTATCAAGGTAGTAGTTAATCATCTTGTTACATCTTATTTATCACCACAGTCATTTCTTAACTGTTACTAGTCTCCTATACCGGTCTCCCGATACCTCATCTTCCCTCTGTCAGAGTGCATTTTAGAAAATGAGATTCAGTGCTGCTGCTGCTCCCCATGGTCTTCAAGATGAAATTTAGAATCCATAGCACAATATATAAAGTTCGTCATGGCCTGATTCCTGCATATTTGCCCCCATCTGCACAGGTTACTTTATTACCTCTCTCAATATTCTCTGTGTACGTGAAACACACTGACTATTTTTAGATTCATCAACTTTCTATGTTCATTTAATAGCTATATTATTGCTGTCACTATTTTTCTCCTAGGAAGATCTTCCTTCCATTCACTCCCTGCCTTGTTCTGATTTTACCAACCAACTTATACACATGTTTCAAGGTTCAGCATCAATGTCACCATTTCCTGAATGGGCTTCTTCACACATTTATACATTTACTAAACTGAACTGTAATCTTTGGTGTGCTTTGCTACTTTGCCTTTAGGAGTTAAGAAATTATGGACTACCTTTGGTTTCTGTAAATAAATTTGTATTCCAGGATAGCCATGGCTATCCCCTTATATGTCCCCGTTCCTTTTGTATTTCAAAGTTGAGTAGTTGTAGCAGACAATGCATGGCATAGAAAGTCTAAAATAAGCCAGGTGTGATGGCGCATGCCTTTAATCCCAGAACTCGGGATGCAGAGGCAGGTGGATTTCTAAGTTCGAGGCCAGTCTGGTCTACAGAGTGAGTTCCAGGACAGCCAGAGCTACACAGGGAAACCCTGTCTCGAAAAACAAAACAAAACAAAAAAAAGTCTAAAATAAAACAAAGAAAAAAATAAAAAAGAAAAAAAAAGTCTAAAATATTTATTCTGTGGTTCCTTACAGAGAATGTTTCTGAACCCCTGCTGTCAATCAGTGGTTGCAAACTCTGGCTACATAATTAAAACCCTCAGAAATATCCTGACACCTAGGTTGAATGTCTCCCACCAACAGATTCTGGTTTGATTGTTATGGATGTAGCATTGAGGGCTTTTAAAGTCTCTTAGGTGACTTTGGCACATAAAATTGAAAACAACTGCTGTGGACTATAAATCCTGTCAGTTCTTAAACTGTGGTTTTACATTTCATCTTTTGAGCCCTTAGTTCCAGCAAAAACAGACCTCAGGATTGCTATATGCGTAACATTAAGGAACAGAAGACCGTATTTCTGAGTATGTACTTATTTGTTCTTTGTCACATATTCTATTTTCACTTATAAACTTGTAAAATATCCTTATAGTCCCAATTTTACATATGAGAAAATTGATGTTCAAGGACTTTGAGTGACTTACAATCAAACAGCTGTTAGGGAACAGAGTAATGATGAAGTCAGAATCTGCCCTTTTATTTTCCTCATATGCTACAGCGCCTGTAGTATTGTCCATAGCAAGAGTTCTAGCACTGATCTATACCTCCCCATCCAAGGAACTCTATTTATTCCCAAACTCTACTGAATTGTATTCCTTTTGTGTGCTTGTGTGTGTGTGTGTGTGTGTGTGTGTGTGTGTGAAAGCATACATGCCATGGAGTGCAGGCAGATAGCAAGGACAACTTGTGGGAGTTTATTCTCTCCTCTGACTATATGGGTCTCAATGATTGAGCTTCAGTCTTAATCATATGCTTCTTTCTGTACTGAGTCTTCTCACTAGTCCCAGAACCAGAATTCTTCCCCTCCCCATAGGGATCTATTTCCCCTTTCTTGATTATCTAAGTCCTTCATATGTGTCTGGGTGGGGAACCTTGGCATCCTCCTAGATGCTTCAGGTAGTGTAACGGATGTATTACTCCCAACTGTTGGCTGAAGGTATTGCAAGGGAAGCTATCATCCTCTTGATGTTTTCGGTGGTACATGTAGGCCTATCATTTTTTTCAGGATGATTTTTCATTCATTCATTAATTTATTCAATTTATATCCTGATTGTAGCCCCTTCTCATTCTCCCCTTCACATTCCCCCCATCACCTTCCACGGCTACCAACCTAGCCTGACACATTCTTAATCAAGCCATCTACTCTGTCACTTTGAAGAGTGACCAGCATTTTTTGTGTGTGTGTGTGTGTGGGGGGCGGGGCTGGCACGAAGTAATTACCTGGCCAACAAGGAAAAGAAGTTGATATTCTGGATGAATGGGATTTTTTAAAGTCAGGGACGAGAAGATTTTAGTAATACATACAAGGAACAATTATAGCATGCTTCATTTCTTGAGCACTTGAGTGCAAGATGCCAGGTATGGTTGGCTGGTCAATATTGTTAATTTAACAGTATCTAAAAATCACCTAATATAGAAGACTCCGAGCATATCTTTGGGGTATTATGTAAGTTACATTACCTTATAGGAATGTCAGTGGGGAATTATCTAAATTAGGTTCTTTGAAATGAGAAGAGGCACTCTGACTGTGGGCTGCACTGTTTGGGGGTCCCATAATACACAGAAAGGAGAAGGCAGGCACTCATCTCCCTTGCTTGCTGAGAGTGGAAATAATGTGACAAACTGATCCTGCCATGGGACTTGCTGCCAGGATGGACTGCAGCCCTGATACCACAGAAGTGAAATAACTCCTTCCTTTCTTAAGTTGCCTTCGTCAAGGCATTTTGCCACACCAACAAGACAAGTAACTGATATAGAAAACAATCATCTGAAATCCCATTTCCTGATTCCAACTTGGCAAGTGTCTCTCGCCAGAGCTTCTAGGCTTAGGCTGGATAATATACTGATGAATTTCAAGAAAGAGATAAAATGAAAACAGCACTACGGGCTTTAGAATAACAGGTAGCAGGAGAAGATACAGATACTAGAGACAAATATCATCCATCAGTGTTCACCGATACCAGATTTGTCTACTTTACACAACTGGCAATTACTATAATCAGTTATAATGAGTTACTATCTTATATCAAACTAAGAGTTTATATTATCTCAATTTCTCTTAAAATGCCTGTGCAATTAGTACTATATTTAATTTTTCATAGTTAAACTTACCCTGAGACTTAGGGAGGCACGAAAGCGACTCCAATACTATATGTCCAATGAGTAGGACAATCTGGATTCAAGGTAAAGTCTCATTAAGTCCAAGGCTTAGAAGTCCCAGTCACACTATACATGAGTACGTCAGTTATATGGGTTCAATAAAGAAAACAATTATCACAACTACAGATGAAACACCATAACTAAGGAGCTCTTAAAGCTTGGCCCTTCATTGTGTGAACCTGTCTCCAACATTAAAGGTATAAAGAAGGAATGCATGAGGAAAACCGAAGAGTTAAAAGCCAGGTGTATGAAATTGATAGAGGAGAAAGTGGGGAAAAACCTCGAAGATATGGGCACAGGGAAAAAATTCCTCAACAGAACACCAATGGCTTGTGCTGTAAAATCA
>NC_034613.1:48706614-48727741 GCF_900095145.1 Mus pahari | reverse complement strand
ATTTGAAATGTAAATAAAGAAAATAATAATAATAAAAAAAATAAATAAATAAAAAAATAAAAGCCAGGTGTAAGGACTTGTGCAATTCTGAAAGCACTCCCACCTCATTATTAGCTCCAGTAAGTAGATCAAGGTCATGCTTGCCCCTCACCCGGCTTCTCTTTCTTTTCTTTGACTGTAGAAGAAGGCATAAGCCATAGCTGAAGAGTGGAAGTGAAAAGTATAGAACCCAATAATCAGATAACCAACACCTCACTTTTCCTCTTCAGGTCCTCTCTGGTGAATGGAGAAGTCAGATGAAGATGTGAGGCTTTGACTTGGAAGTAGGAATGGACTGGTCACTGAAAATGATACGTGTTATATGACTTGAATGGCCAGAAAAGCCAGTCAGAAGACAGACCTACTTTTCTTCCAGGGAAGGTCCATCCAAATAGGTTTGGATAGCTGGTGAAGGAGATCCAAATGTCTAATAGGTCAGACACATAGTATGCATATGGAAACATTCCATGAGAGTCATTGTGCAGGCCTTAATCTATAGCCCTATAGCTTTGGCTAGGCTACTTAATCTCACAGAGCCCCCATTTCCTTATCTAAAACCTAAGGAGTATTTAATTGTGTCACAAAGTTGTGAGGAAGATGAAAAAATATAGAGTGTGGCTGTACACATATAAAAGATTACTAACATGGAAATAGGCACAAACCTGAGAAGAAAAAAGTTCTCAGAGAGAAAGTTAGGGAGAAAACTACTGAGACTTTGTGTGTGTGTGTGTGTGTGTGTGTGTATGTGTGTATGCATATTATAAGTGATTGAAGCATAAAACAGTAAATCAAGAACATACTTATAAGTAAGACAGTTCATATGAAAAAATCTTAGTTATTCACAATACTGGTGACTGTTAAATGGATAATTGACCTAATAATTATCTGCCAGTTAGCTTATCTGTGCCTCATAAACAATTATCAATTTGCACATAAATCAATTTTATTTCAAGATGCTTCAGGAGATATTAGAAAATCCACACTGTAATTTTTTTCTGTAAACTAGTTGAAACATGGGCACTTACTAGATATGCTGTCTGATTTTACAGGGTTGGAGATAATTAGCGTGCTACCCACAAAGGAGTTGTTCTACTGGCCACAGGTATGCACTAGTAATGTGAGTGGCCATGCAATTACAGATTTCTTTTATAGGCGACATCATTTGGGGTTCTTAATACATTTTAATAATATTTTATTTATTAGTAATTATTAAACAAATCAATTATTTATTATACTATACAAGAAACAATGCAATATATAATTATTTGCTATAATTATGTATTATTAATACTAATGTGTGAAATTAATAATTTTACACATTAAATTTCATAGCACTATATGTGCATGTTAAGATCCACATCAGACATTTTTCAGCTGTTTGACTGGCAAATGATCTCGATAAAACAGAGCATTGATGTCTTTGTGAAACTCCCATTCAAAAGCCACATGAAGAGCAGTAGATGATAGGTTTACCAGTTCAGTGGTTTACTTTAAGCAGGCAAGATCTGAAACCTCCACAATAAGTGCCTTGGATGTGTCTACCTTGTGAATGGGATCACTGCTAAGATGAGCCTGAGGAGTGTCACTGGAGAGCACCAGAATGCTTTCCGTGGATCAAGGACATACCATGTGAGACAGTCATTCCTTTCCCCACTGGATGAGTCAGGTTTAAGCAGCATCTCCATTTTACAAAGCAGGAAACAGGCAGAGATCAAGACTTGAAGGAAAGAGATGATCAGGAGCATACTTCTAATGTTCCCTGACATTTTGTGACTTAAAGATAGGCAGGGCACATCACAGGCAGGTCCAAAAGTGACATCTTTTTCTGAACTCTCTTCTACCTTACCTATGCCTCTTGCAGCTTTTTGTTTCATTTGTCCCTAAGGTACAGTTAGTTTTACATATCTTTCATCCACTCTTCCAGATAAGACAAAATCAGTGTCTGACCCATCTTTATAACCAAAAGTATTCAGTACAGTGCCTGGAAACTGTGTCTAAATGAATCCTTTACAGAGACTAACACTGAGAACACAGAATGCTAGTTGTATACCAAAACCAGTACATATAAATAAATGCAGTGGGTCTTTAAAGTGTGGTTCTGCTTCCAATATTCAGTTTCATCAGTAAAGCAATGCTATGTGACTTAATAATGAGGACATTATGACATTATACCAAGTGAGATACTGTAACACTCTTGTTAAGGAAACTCTATTATATGAATAGCTAGCTATTACTATTATACTTGCAAAATCTGCTGAAAGCTTTATGTAAATTCTCACACCAAATCTTAATCTTGACTCTTGAATGTGATCTGTCTTCAACTCTATTTTTCAGATTAAGAAAGTGGGGGCTCAAAACAGCTCAAGAACTTGTTCCAAGTCAGACAGTGGAGTTTGAATATAAAACATTTAACCTCTCTGCTCTAGGTATCTCTTGAGCTAAAGGAATCCTTTCTCCTCTCTACCTTAAACAAGAAAACAACCCATCTTTACTTCTTTTGCTGAGCGAATATAAACATGCACTTGCACGTGCATCAGGGTTCTCTAGAGTCACAGAACTTATGGATAGTCTCTCTATAGTAAAGCACGCACACACACACACACACACACACACACACACACACGCATGCCAGAAGAAAGAAGGAAGATGTTGACTTTCTGGGTACCCCATTAGCATTTGGCAATAAAGTCATGGGGGATTTTTAAAAATGTGAGAGTTTTTTAATAACCCTTATTTCCTTTTACTTAACTTAGCAGTAAGTTATGGAGTGAAGATTGCAGAATCACTTTACCTTGATCATTCATAAACACTGAGAATGTTGTGGTCAACCTTAAACAGATGGTCAAGTTCAACCTTACCTATGATTTCATCCAAGTCTGAGACTTTAAATGAAGAAAGGAATTATCCATTACCAATTACTATTTATGCCTTGAAAACTGTCATAATACAATCAACATTTCTTTTTGTAAAGGAACCATGTAGAGTCCCAGGAGTATGAGAAATTATTTGCTCTCAGTGTCTTAGTCAGGATTTCTATTCCTGCACACAACATTATGACCAAGAAGCAAGTTGGGGAGGAAAGAGTTTATTCAGCTTAACCTTCCACATTGTTGCTCATCACCAAAGGAAGTCAGGACTGGAACTCAAGCAGGTCAGGAAGCAGGAGCTGATGCAGAGGCCATGGAGGGATGTTACTTTCTGGCTTGCTTCCACTGGCTTGCTCAGCTTGCTTTCTTATAGAACCCAAGATTACCAGCCCAGAGATGGTACCACCCACAAGGGGCCCTCCCCTCCTTGATCACTAATTGAGAAAATGCCCCACAGCTGAATCTCATGGAGGCATTTTCTCAACTGAAGATCCTTTCTCTATGATAACTCTAGTTTGTGTCAAATTGACACACAAAACCAGTACAATGAGCATAAAATTTAAGTGGAGAAATAAATTGATAATTCAAACCATTTACAAATGTTTATGGGGTTCTGATTATGTGTTAAACACTGTGCAAGGAAATATGGGAGATATGGATACAAAATTCTGAATTAGAACATAGGGACCTATCCACTGATAGTTTATAAAAAATACCCGTGTTGAAGCACATACACATGACTGACCTGTGCTTTCCGCCACTAAGGAGCTCAGAATCATGGGAGAATAGCAGTGCCACACACTTTAGCTTGCAGATCACATCCCCACCCTTTGATAGAAGAGGAACCTGAGCTTAAGAGAGTTGCATGCCAGGGAAGTGTCTATACTTTCCATGGTTCTTTATAGAAGCAGAATGAAGTGTGTGTGTGTGTGTGTGTGTGTGTGTGTGTGTGTGTGTGTGTGTGTGTGANANAGAGAGAGAGAGAGAGAGAGAGACAGAGAGAGAGACACACAGAGAGAGACACAGAGAGAGAGACACAGAGAGAGAGACAGAGAGAGATATTAGAGGATTTGTTATAAAACTTGACTTACATGATTATGGAGACCAATAGGTTCTACCGTATATTGGTGTGGTTTCCAGAGGCCAAAGGCCTGAGAAAGAGGAGCCCTAGAATTTGGGGACAGAATGACATGGTTATTTCAGCTCAGGACATAAGCACAAATTCTCCTTCTCTCTTCTTTTTCTTCTATTTGAACTCTCAAAATATTGGATGATGCCCACCTACATTGATGAGATCAATCTTTTCTACTCTGCTGATTAAAATGTTAATTTCTCATGTAAGTACCCTCACCCCTCACTGTCAGACCAAGAACTAACATTGTAACTCCTATCTGGGTATTCCTTATCCTAATCAAGTTGATACATACATTTAGCCATCACAATGAATAGGTTGCTATTTGCATCCAGGTCAATGTATTCTTTAATGTCAAACCATATGGACTTCTGGGAGTGCCAGGTCAATTGTAATGGGTAGAATTAATTTGTAAACAGAGAAACAGAGAGGGGGACTATATGTGAATCCTTTCCAAATCTAGGAATTTGAGAGAGTAATATGTCAAAAGTCTGCAAGTCAGAGGAAGTTTCTTGTTTGCCTTGCTTTGTTTGAAAATAGGAATGATGAAGTCAAGTAGAGTGCTTGTCATCTATGGATTACAGAACACCCACTCAATTTTGCTATACAAAACACAATTTCTGGGTTACAAATTTTCTGAGACACAAAATTTAATATAGGTATGAAATTCTCTAGACAGCCCTTTTTTGATATTCTGTAATGTGATGGTTTGTATATGCTCGGCCCAGGGAGTGGCACAATTAGAAGGTGTAGCCCTGTTGGAGAAAGTGTGTCACTGTGGGAGTGGGCTATAAGACCCTCATCCTAGCTGCCTGGAAGCCAGTATTCTGCTAGCAGCCTTCAGGTGAAGATGGAGAACTCACAGCTCTGCCTGCACCATGCCTGCCTGGATTCTGCCATGTTTCTGTCTTGATGATAATGGTCTGAACCTCGGAACCTGTAAGCCAGCCTCAATTAAATGTTAACTTTATAAGAGTTGCCTTAATCACAGTGTCTGTTCACATCAGTAAAACCCTAACCAAGACAAAAGTTGGTACCAAAAGTGGGGAATTGCTGTGATAGGCCTGCCCATGCTTTTGTTTGGAAGAAGGTGAATTTGGGGACTTTGGATTTGGAAAGTAGTGGAATTTGAATTGTGCAGACCTAGCCCAAGAAGTTTCAGTGAGAATTTCTTTTTTTCTTTTATTTTAATTTTATTTTCTTTATTTAAATAATCCAGACCTCAGTTTCCCCTCTCTCCATTTCTCCCAGTCTTCCCCTCCTCTCTTCCCCAGTTCTTTCCTCTGCCATTACCCTTCCAAAAAGAGCAGGCCTCCCAGGGATATACATCAAACATTTCATAACATGTTACAGCAAAACTTGGTGTAAATCTTCATATCAAGGATGGGTGAGGCAACCCCCTAGGAGGAAAAGGGTTCTAAGAACAGGCAAAAGAGTCAGATACATCGCTATTCCCACTGTTAGGAGTCCCATAAGAACACCAAGCAATAGCCATAACATATATGCAGAAGACCTAGCTCAGACCCATGGTAAAGGCACTTGTCTCTAAGGGTGATGATCTGAGTTTGACCCTCCCCCAGGACCCATATAGTGGCAGTAGTAAACTTTTTTTCAACTTTTTTTTTATTAGATATTTTCTTTATTTACATTTCAAAAGCTATCCCGAAAGTTCCCTATACTCTGCCCCCGCCCTGCTCCCCTACCCACCCACTCCCACTTCTTGGCCTAGCATTCCCCTGTATTGAGGCATATAAAGTTTGCAAGACCAAGGGTCCTCTCTTGAAGAGCATTTTAAACAAGTATAGCAAGTTGAGAAAGGAAAAATATAAAATATGTGGTTCCAGTTTTAAAGGGACACCAGGAAGTGAAATGGAGCTGAATCCTGTGTTCAAGGATGTTACAAAGAATTAAGGGAGTAGTGACCTTGGGGAAAGATCACACCCAGCTAAATTTAGGTCCAGGCATGGCAGTACAAGCCTTTAATCCCAGGAGATAAAACCAAATTGATCCAAGGCCAGCCTGGAACTGAGCAAATTCTAGGTGAAGGAAAAACTTAAATCCAGGCTTGGTGGAGTCCACACCTTTAATCCCAGTGCTTCACCTTCCCAGGAGACAGGCATGCAGAGCTCTGAGTTCAAAATCAGTCTACAGAGCAAGTTCCAGGACAGCCAAGCTTAGGCAGTGAAGGTGCTGGAAAACAGAGAGGTAGTGATAATGTAGTAGAACAAGGGGGCCATGTTCCAGTTCCTGCAAGCAGCAGAACATGGCAGCTTTGGCCATGTGGTTCTGGCTTTAGAGTCTAAAATAGAAGGAACTACTGGAACAATTGATGCTGGTTAGCTGGAGCTATGAAATTAATGGTAATTAAGAAGAGACAAGTATCACTGAGTGAAATCTTCTGGGAAATGTTTTCTGAGAGCACAAGGTTGTACCTCCTGCAGCAGCTGGACTTGATAATGTGTAAGAGTCTCCCAGGTGGTACTGGTTTTGAAGGCAGGAAGGCATCATGAATAACAGCTGAGGCTTGGCACTCTGAGAGGCTATGGAAGGCCATTGGTTAAAGTGCAGCCTCAGTTGCAGTTGATGGCCCAGGACTGAAGGGGTTGTGCAAAGGATTTGAAACTTGGCACCATGAAAACAGCCTATGAGTAGCTATTGGTGAAGCCTAGTTGCAGTGGAAGACCCGGGAATATTGGAGATGCCAGTACTATTGGATGATTACCAAGAACAACAGCAACAGTGGAGTGGATCAACCTGAGCTTAGAGTGCTACAAAGGGCAGAGCTGCAGAAGTGGCACCAGCCCTTTAGTGTAGCACAGAAGATCACGTATGGATCCCAGACATTGAAACAAGAAGCTGTGACATTGAAGTTGCCTTGGAGACCCCAAGATATTCGAGATGCCAGAGCCATGGGCTATCTGCTGAGGAAAACTGCTAATAGGGAATGGAAACAGACCAGGAGAAAGAAGTTTGTTGCAGTCAACAAAGATGAAAAAGGAGTTGGAAATCTGAAGACTGCTTTGACATCAGAAATGGAGATGCAGAGTTTGGAATTTGCCCAGCTGGTTTCCTGTCTAGCCTTGCAAATTACAGTTAAGTGACTGGATGAATCTGAGAAGAGACTTTGAACTTTGGATTTTTAACATTGTTGAGACTGCTATAGGCTATGGGTACTTTTGAAGTTGGACTAAATGTATTTTGCATTATGTTATGTTTAGGTATGGCTCCCATAGACTCATATGTTTGGACAAGCATATAGGGGCCAGGGAATGGAATGTGATGGTTTGTATATGCTCAGCCAAGGGAGTGGCACAATTAGAAGGTGTGGCCCTGTTGGATTAGGTGTGTCACTGTGAGTGTGGGCTATAAGACCCTTATCTTAGCTTCCTGGAAGTCAGTATTCCGCTAGCAGCCTTCAGATGAAGATGTAGAACTCTTAGCTCCTCCTGCTCCATGCCTGCCTGGGTCCTGCCATCTCCCACCTTGATGATAATGGACTTCTCATGTATGGGCCCTGCACCATTCCCTTAAGAGTGAGTGCAAGCTGTGAACATAATGAGCTATTATTGCCTTGTCTGTGTGACACCTTATGGCAATGGACCTGAACCTGGATAGACTGGTTTAACAGGTTGAGTACTTTCAAAAACAAACTTTAGCTGGTTGAAGAGAAGACTGACAAAGAATTGGAGTTTGAGAAGGACTTGGTACACCATTCCGACTTTGAAAATGGAAAGGACTCCAGGGCAAGCAATGTATCCAACCCTAAGAGCCAAAGGCAACCTCTGGATGATAATTCTCAAAGGAGGAAATACTTCAGCGCTATCCTCTCCACGGATTGAGTACAACCAATGACTTGAATGATTGTGAAAGCATATTTTCCCCAGACCATTCAGATGACCATTCTGCTTGGCTGATTTCCTTTTTTTAAAAGATCCATTTGTTTTTATTTTGTGGCTGGTACCCAAGGAAGCTGGAAGAAGGTGTTGACTCCCTAGATCTAGACTTATGGAGAGTTGTGAGCTGCCATATGGGAAGCCTCAGGGAGTGATGGAGGGAGAGAGGGAAGGAGGGAGAGAGAGAGAGAGGAATCCACGAAGATCTTTTTCATTGGCCCTAGCTTCACTTTGATCCCCTGAGAGCAGGGACCTTGCCTTATATGTCATCATATCTTTGCTTCATGTAGGACTAGGACCAGGAAAATGCACTCAAGTACAGAAAAATCAGAGAGTAAGGTTGAGGTTGTATGTAGTGCCTGCAATAGTTACTTACTTTCATCCCAGCACTAGGAAGGCAGAGCTCATGGACAGTCTGGTCTACATAGAGCAGTGGTCCTCACTCTTCCTAACAGTGCAACCCTTTAATATCATTCATTATGTAGTGCTGACCCCCAGTTTTTGTTTTAGCTCACAACTGTAATTTTGCTACCATTATGAATTGCGATGTAAATACCTGCTATGCACGGTATCTGATTTGTGACTCCTGTGAAAGAAATGTACAACCCCAAGGGTTAAGAATCCTCACAGGTTAGGAACTACTGACAGAGCTCCAGGATAGCCAGAGCTACACAGACAGCCCTATTTCAAAAGTGTGGGGGTGGGGAGTTTCTTTTTATCAAATCAGAGGATTAGTGTTTCCTGGGCATGAATTTTTGGTATGAATATATGAGAATGTACCTCTTGCACATGATGTAAACAAGAAGTTAAATTCCAAAATACGATGTAGTAAGAACTCAGCAATCATGAAGAATAAGGCAACATAGGTACACTTGTATTATATAGTGTCTTAGTCAGGGTTTCTATTCCTGCACAAACATCATGACCAACAAACAAGTTGGGGAGGAAAGGGTTTATTAAGCTTACATTTCCAAATTGCTGTTCACCACTGAAGGAAGTCAGGACTGGAACTCAAGCAGGTCAGGAAGCAGGAGCTGATGCAGAAGCCATGGAGGGATGTTACTTACTGGCTTGCTCCCCTGGCTTGCTCAGCCTGCTCTCTTATAGAACCAAGACTACCAGCCCAGCGATGGCACCACCCACAAGGGGACCTCCCCCCTTGATCACTAATTGAGAAAATGCCTCACAGCTGGATCTCATGGAGGCGTTTCCCCAACTGAAGTTCCTTTCTCTGGGATAACTCCTTCTGTGTCAAGTTAACACAAAGCTAGCCAGTACATATAGTATGCACAAATCCCCATCTCTTCTGGCTCCTCTGCTTCCTGTGCTGCTTAAACAGATTTTTTTGAGACATTAAACTAGAAGATTTGCAAATTCCCAACAAACCTCTCTACATTATCTCTATCCTTCACTGTCTATCCTGGAATATGCATGTAGATTACCTACATCTCTTTACATTAGACATGTGTCACCAATTATACAGATGTGGCTGTGAAGTTCTCTGGCACTGAAATAGACTTTGGGTTCAGGAAAGAGAGCTCAGTGATCAAGAACACAAATTGCTCTGGTGGAGGACTAGAGTTCAGTTTCCAGCACCTGCATGGTGATGTGCTACCATCAATACCTCGGGATCCAGCAGATATGTCCTCTTTTGACCTCTGTGGACAGCAGGCACAAGTACACATATGGAATAGAGACATAAATGCAGGCAAAACATTTAGACACATGAAAAAACTAAAACTTAAAAAAAAAAAAGAAATAGAATTTGGGACAATGCAGGTGCCACGGGAAGAATAAGACTTTGTGTTCTACATAAAATGATTTGCATTCTACTACACTATCATTTCATTTATATGTACATACATATTTCACATGGGGCTTTACATACATACATACACACTTTACAATTTATGAAGTTCTTTCATATCTCCTGTGTTATTTGAGCTTCACACATCTCTGAGGCAGAATGAACAACGAGTCTATCTCTCATTTATAAAATAGGAAGTTGAGGCTGACTGAAATTATTTGTCCAAGTTCACACAACAAATCAACGGACTAGCCAAGGCAACTAGAACCCCCATACATACTAGTGTCGCCTGTGATCCTTGCTTCTGTATGCTTTGTTCCAGATTTTTATCAATCCCTGGATTTACTCATAAGACCAATTTATAGGTCTTGGCTAGCTGAAAACATTTAAAAGTGATTTTTGTAATCCTGAAGATTAAATTTGGAACCTTGCACATACTGAGAAAGTACTTTGACACTGAGCTATCCCCTTAATCCCTTAAAGAGATTTTTAAAGTCAAATCATATTATACCAAAGATATGAAAGCTTGACTTTATCTCATCTCCTTCAACAAGAACTTTCTGAATGCCTACAACAGGTACTGTTGGTGGCTGCAGAGGTACAATAACAAAGAGAGCCACTTCCTTGGAATTTTCATGACTTTCTCATTCACTAAATTTCATAGAATTGTCAGGTAGAAATCAGCTTCTGCCATAAGGGAAAACTATTATCCTTTATACAGAAAAAATTAAGTATAACATCTTTTTTTTCCAGAAATATGTTGTAAGAAAAATTCAGATTTCGAACTTACCCCATTGAAAAGACAGTTCTTCCAAATGACTAGTAATTTTTGCCACATTCAAATATGATTATTGCCAGCTGACAGAATGTTGAAGTCCTGGTCATATATGAATAAAGCATTTCTGTAGTAGAAATTTCTGTAGCACACAGAACATTGTTACAAATCAACCCTGACCACTCAGGATTATGGGCCATGACCCATGAAACCTGTCTGTGTTTAATGGGGTAGTGAATATGTATTGCCATTGTAGACATACTTCTCTAGTCAATAATCAATGTTGAAATATAATAAAGGCCATGTTGTAGTGTAATCAAGTTTATGCAAAACCCTTAGCAACCTTTCTCTAAGTAACTCAGGGTCCCACAGTGTGATGCCTCAGCATTAGATTACTTCCAACCTCATGGATGAAGACAAGGGTGCCTAGACTAGAAGTGGCATATCATATAAGCTCATTCCTCATACTAAGAACTTAGAATGGCTCCTAAGGAAGGGAAATATACTCTTACTGGTTGATCAGAAATAGGGAATAAGGTTAAATATAACCTTATCTTTGCCATGTCTCATGAATGAAATCAGTCTCCCTTCTAGTTTCTCCTCTGACCTAATTCTAGTCATGCCTCTTTTGCTTCATTGCAGTTGCCTTGAATACAAGTTATCTTCAAGAAAAATGAAGAGAATATGGCAAGCTTGGAGTGTAACTAGCCTTGAATTAATGACAATAAGAACATACATCGCTTTCTCCAAATTCTCTCCGAGACTGCCATTCATTCATTCCATTTGATGGAAGTGTCTGTTTGACTTTGTATATTTACTCCATCTCTCTAAAGTTCTGGTTTAATAACAGTTCTACGTTACACCTAGCCTACAATGGCCTCCCTGGTCCTGAATGTCCCAGATGACATTCCAGTTCTGCTTCTGTGGAAGCTACTGTTTCCCATATGAAATGTCTATTTGCCTACGAATGTCCCTGACAAGAGTACATGGGACCCACCACTGGGTCCATCCCCAATTGAATAACAGACATAAAAAAGGGTCCTTGAAGCTTCTTTTGCTCTGGGCATGGAAGGTAATGGCTAACATAATTATGAGTTTAAGATAGTATGTCTCTGACTCTACAGCAAAAACATCCACAACCTCTGAAGACCAACAAATGAACCCAAAATTATCTCATGAGAATACTGTATATCACCTCATTCAGTCTCTAAGTAACCCTCCTTTGGATGTCTCTTTCTGTACTCCAGAATTTACAAAGCTAGAAACTACATTTTCAAGTCTTCCTTAAATCCTTGACATAGATTCCTGCAGTCAAACCTTGATCATATTTTTGCAGGTAGAAGCAGAATGAAAAACAATTCTCTACCCTTATAATTATTTCCCACTGGCAAGCTAGATCTCAGAGACCTTTGACTTCACTCAGGTGGCCCGTGTCAATTCTCTAGCAGTTGCCACAGACATATTGGTCAGAATTTATGTCTCATTTCCCATGTGTAATAGGGCTTCTATTACTGCAATGAAACACTGTGAACAAAAAGTTGGGGAGGAAAGGGTTTATTTTATTTGGTTCATACTTCCACATCACTGTTCATCACTGAATGAGGTCAGGACAGGAATTCAAACAGGGCCAGGGCCTGGAAATAAGAGCTGTTAGCGAGGCCATGAAGGGGTGCCACTTACTGCCTTGGTCCTTGTGGCTTGCTCCCTGTGCTTGCATTCTTTCTTTCTTTCTTTCTTTCTTTCTTTCTTTCTTTCTTTCTTTCTTTCTTTCTTTCTTTCTTTCTTTCTTTCTTTCTTTTTTGTTCTGTTTTTTTTTTTTTTTTCAGACAGGGTTTCTCTGTATAGCCCTGGCTGTCCTGGAACTCACTCTGTAGACCAGGCTGGCCTCGAACTCTGTCTGCCTCTGCCTCCCAAGTGCTGGGATTAAAGGCATACACTACCACTGCCTTGCTGACACTATGCTTTCTTATAGAACCCAGGACCACAAGCTTAGGGATGGCATCATCCATAGTGGATTGGGTCCTCCCGCATCAACCACTACTTTAAAAAATGACCTACAGTCAGATCTATGAAGGCATTTTTTCAAATGAAGTTCCCTTTGTTCAGATGACTTTACTTTGTGTCAAGTTAACATAAAACTAGCCATAACACAAGGCATCCTCTCTATGGAAGGTAAGAGGTAAGGAGGTAGAAACACCACCTTCTTGAATCCAGAAACACAGAAACAGTAGTATGTTTTTGGATATGGCAGTCAGATTGTTGATCGTAGAAATAGCAGTTCTTCAGATGGATTCCTTTCATTATATTCTAAGGGTCATATTTCATAGAGTCCATACATTTAACCTTTTAAATAATTTTAATATAAGTATAATTTCAAGGATGCTTCAATAGTGTCTGTTTCTTACCCTGCATGGTGAGGGATACAGCAGCATACAGAATAAATAGGAGAGGAGGCACAAACCTAAAGCACACTCATCAACCAAAACCTGACATATAAAACTCAGGCAAAGAGTCTGTAACTGTAAGGTACCAATGTATCATTCTCCCACCCTTATTTAACTCCAAACTGTAAACAGTTTCATTAATCACTTAAGGGACTTTGTCAAAAAGCACGCTGCAGCAAATTTGAAAGTTATAACGTAGTTGATTTTAGATTCACCCCAGGAAACAGTGATTGAGTGCTTCCTCTTCGTCAGGAATTACACTAAGACTGGATGATGCAGAGATAAGGAAAAATTGGTGGCTGTTCCCTGAGAGTGTAGTCCCTTTGCGTTGCAGAGAGTAACTTTAATATAAAGCAATTCATAATAAATATCCAAAAATAGTTGTAGACAAAAACGCAATGGAGTGCAGAGGATAAAGGAAGAGATAAAATCTGCCTGGGGTGGGAAAGAAAATGAGTCCTAGATGGGGTGTCATCTAAGATGGGTCTTCAAAGATGAATGGATTTTTGTAAGGATGAACAACACAGTCCTTCTAGGAAAGCTGGTAAACCCTATCACCACCTTAAAAACATTCCATGGGACTATATTTTTCACTATACATTCTTTCCCACCTTTACTTTTCTACTCAAAGTATATGTGGAGGGCATCTACATCTCTGAGCAATCAGGAAGTAGAAATCTCATGGCCATGAACTGCACTATGAAATGTGTGAGTGGTCTCTGGCAGTCCACACTGGGGAGGCAACTGTTAGAGCTAAGCACTTGCTGGGATTACTTCCTATCAGAGAGACAAGATGTAATCAAATTACAGAAGACAGGCCTTGGGCAAACTAACAGACGATGAACCCATGTGTGAAAATTATTTTCTAGGGGCCTGACAACAAATCAGAAGAAAGTTGAGGAGGAGGAGGAGGAGGAGGAGGAGGAGGAGGACACAGTTGAAAGAGCATGGCACAGAGGCCCAGGGAACTCAAAAGCTGCTCTTTTCTCTGACATTCACAAATGCTGTGATCTCAGAGCCACTTGCTTTTTAATGATTTATTTATTTGCATTTGGATGACAAAATAGAGACAAACTGCAGCTAGCAAACACTGGGCTAGATTCCAGAACCCAAGAATTGAGAAACGAAACAGGCCCTGAGGTGAAATTCCAGCAGTCCCAGTTCTCAACACTGTTACCGTTTCTAAAATGATGGGAACCTAGCAAGTCCTAGTCCGGAATCTCCACTGAAACCCCACCTGGGAAACCAGGATGCGTGGGAGTCCCCAGGCCAAAGCTTTTTGTCTGGATAAATTTCAAAGTCTTCACAGCACCTTATCTTATCTTCAGCCAGTAAACTGCAACAGAAACATGGGCATGAGAAACGGCATTGCAGGTGGGCAAGGAGAGACCAGAAGGACTCTCTAAACTCAAGTGGCTGACAAGTGTCAAAGCTGCTTCCAAAATCCTAGGAAGAATTCTACTTACTTAACCTTCTGACTAACCTTCTGAAGGTTAAACTTCTGAACCTCAGTAACTTCATGAGAGAGAGAGAGAGAGAGAGAGAGAGAGAGAGAGAGAGAGAGANAGAGAGAGAGAGAGAGAGAGAGAGAGAGAGAGAGAGAGAGAGAGAGAGAGAATGAGAATTAAGGCTCATGAGTTTTGGATTTGAACATTATTATTGTGTCAAACATAACCAGAATTTGGCAGTTGTGAATCACCTCACAGCTCTCTTGGGGCCTAAGCCTGAGTGATGCCTTCACTGAGATCCCTGTGGGAAGACCCAGCTAAAATGGCCCCAAGCTGAGAGCAGCAGCTCAAGGTGGAGCAGGATTCAATGTCCTGCAGCAATCAGCAATGAAATTCAGCATTGTCCACATTGGGGCTCATAGAAATGTCCCCTTTCTTGAGGTTGTATTTGCTTTTCCAGTGAAAGTTTTCCATATTACTATGAGAAGTTTAACAAGCATCAAAACCAATAATTCCATGTTGTAACCTTTTAGCACTCTAGGAGCAAGGTTACAGAAGTGAGTGCTAGCAGAAAGCCTACCCACTTGTTAGCACTTTGTAGAGGTTAACACTAGAGTTCTGTAGCACAGAGGGTTAACCAATCATTGTAGCCTAGTATGTATTTTACCAAGAACTAGGAGCAAAGAGCTTAAGGCTCTAAACATGAAGAAATGGTGAGGAGAAATTCTAATTACTCAATTGGCTTGAGTAATTTTGCAATGTATACATGTATTATAGTATTATATTATATACTGTATCCCACACATATGAATAAACTAGATGACAGCTTTAAAATATTAAATTTGATGACACATGGAACATTCTTACATAGTAGCATATACAAAGTAGTTTGAAATGTACTTATTTATTCAACTTACAACCCAATATCAGCCTCTCCCTCTCCCCCCAAGTACCCCTTCACACAAGTCCTCCCCTCCTTTCACATTTCCCTTCTCAAAAGAGAAGGAGAAGTCCCTCTCTGGGTGTCACCCACTCCCTTGGCACATCAGGTTGTATCAGGATTAGGTGCATCCTCTCCCACTGAGGCTAGACAACAACAAATGAATTTCATAGGCAAATGGATGGAACTAGAAATGCTGAGTGAGGTAACCCAGACCCAGAAGGACATGCATGGTATGTACTCACTGATAAGTGAATATTAGCCATAAAGTACAGAATAATTAACAGACCCAAAGAAGCCAAATAACAAGGAGAACACAAAGGAGAATGGTTGAATCTTTCTCAGAAGGGAAACCAAATAGATATAGAAAGTCAATGGAAGGAGGGATCTGGGTGGAAGAGGGGACGGGAGAAGGGAGCAGGGCAGGGAGGGGAGATCATACGTAGGGAGAGCAAGGGAGAGAGAAGGGAGATCAGTGGTGGAGGAGGTGGGGACAATCTCTGGGACATGCCAGAGACCTAGGATAAGGAGAGGCCCAGAAGGTCTATGGGGACAACTCTCTGAGACTCCTAGCAGTGTGTGTGGGGGGGGGGATGGATCCTGAAATAGCCACTTCCTATACCCAGGCAGGACACCCAGTGGGGGGATAAGGACAGTGAGCTACCCACAAATCCTTCAGCCCCAAATGTGTCCTGCCCACAAGCTGTAGAAACAAACATAAAACAGAGACGGAGGGAATGGCCAACCAATGACTGCCCCAAATTGAGACCCATCCCATGGGCAAGCACCAACCCCTCACACTATTAATGATGCTATGTTATGCTTTGTCTTAGTCAGGGTTTCCACTGCTGTGAACAGACACCATGGCCAAGGCAACTCTAATAAGGACAACATTAAACTGGGACTGGCTTACAGATTCAGAGGTTCAGTCCATTATCATCAAGGCAGGAGCATGGTAGCCTCCAGGCAGGCATGTTAGAGGAGGAGCTGAGAGTTCTACATCTTCATCTGAAGGCTGCTAGCAGAAGACTGATTTCCAGGAAGCTAAGAGTAGGGTTGTTTTTAATTTATTGGTTATTTTATTTATTTACATTTTCAAATGTTGTCCTCCTTCCCGATTTCCTCTCCAAAACCCCCCTATCCTACCCCTCCCCCTACTTCTATGAGGGTGCTCCCCCACCCATCCACTCTTACCTGTAGCATTCCCCTACACTGGAACATCAAGCCTCCACAGGACCAAGGGCCTCTGCTCTCACTGATGCCTCACAAGGCCATCCTCTGCTACAATATTCGGCTGGAGCCATGGGTTCCTCCATGTGTACTCTTTGGTTTGTGGTTTAGTCCCTGGGAGCTCTGGGGCTTCTGGTTGGTTGATATTTTTGTTCTTCCTATGGGGTTGCAAACCCCTTCAGCTCCTTCAGTCCTTCCCCTAACTCC
Source organism: Mus pahari (assembly GCF_900095145.1). Classification (NCBI taxonomy): domain Eukaryota; kingdom Metazoa; phylum Chordata; class Mammalia; order Rodentia; family Muridae; genus Mus; species Mus pahari. The sequence goes on along the minus strand of NC_034613.1, from coordinate 48,710,959 downwards.
TCCATTGGGGTCCCTGCGTTCAGACTGACGGTTAGCTGCAAGTATCCACATCTGTATTGGTAAAGCTCTGACAGAACCTTTCAGAAGACATCCGTATCAGGCTCCTGTCAGCAAGCTTTTCTTGGCATTAGCAATAGTTACTGGGTTTGGTGGCTGCATATGGGATGGATCCCCAGGTGGAACAGTCTCTAGGAGGAAGATCTTAAAGCCCACAGTCACAGTGACACACCTACTCCAACTGGACCACACTTTTTAATAGTGCGACTTACTGGGCCTCGCATGTACAAACCATCACAACCTGGGGTTGGCTCAAAGCACCCACCCAGAAGCTCACAACCATCTGTAACTCCAGTTCCAGGGCATCTGAAAACATTTTCTAGCCTGTGTGGGCACTGTATCCATGTGGTTCACCCTTATACACACAGGCAAAATGCTTATACATAAAATAAAGTAAATATTCAAAACACTTTTAGAAAGAAGTGAGATGAACTAATAACACAGCAAAGAGAAAGAAAGTAGTGGCTTGAATAAATGGGCATACTATTGGAAAACATTCAATAGAAAAATGAGAGAGAAAACTGAAAGAATAAAGTAGTGACCATCCACTGGGCTGGATACTAGTGGAAAGGGCTATGTGCTTTAAATGTAAAATGACCCCAAGGCATGTTATCTTTTTCAAATGTCCAAAGATCACCACCCCTTCACTATTATGATCAGAACCATTGGTACAGAGTGAGTGTTAAAAGACAATCTTAAAATGATGATCACTAGATCACTTGCAGTAAATATAGGAAAAGGGTAGCTATTGCAGAGCTATTGTCAAGTCTGTTTTCTTGAAAAAAAAAAGGAAGAAGAAAGAAGGAAAAGAAAAAAGGCCATAGCTAATAAATTTCATGAGCTGGCCTGACCTTAAGAAAAATCAAATAAAAGGGTTGTTGGTAAAAATTAACTTAGCATTACATCGTTTTCATCAATCCTAGAAAACCAGTTATGTTCTTTCCACAGGAAACTGAGTGAATGCAGACTCGCACACAGAATGTAAGAGTGAATGGCTCTCATGGAATCGGTATACTTTTTGCATCATCACTATAAAGTTGATTTAACTTAAAATTAAAAATAAAATTTATTTAAATTAAAATTTCTTTTAAATTAAAAAATTACAAGATGCTACAGTTAAAAATGAATTTGAGTCTACATAGTCCTTAAAAAAGGTTTTAGGAGCTGTCTCCAAGGTCATCTCCAAAATCTACAATTAGACAGATACACAGTCCCTTCATCCTCATCAAAGTGACTGCCCCTAAAATGGGAAGGCCTTGAGCTCCTACAATGACACATAGAGGGGACCCTAGACATGTTCACTAAATAAAGGGTTCATTGGCTGCACACGCCCCTTAAACTACCTTCTGCTCCTGGAATTAAAAAAAAAAAAACAAAACTCCCTGCTAGTGGAAGATGGATGGCTTAGGAAAATAGAAGGGCATTTTAGAGATCAAGTCACAAAGGGCTTTGCATACCAAAGAGCTTAGATTCTGTTCCACTTAGAAAGGGAAGCTATTAGAGGACTTAAAGTTTAAATGATCAGATTTATGCTTTGCAAAGCTCACTCTGGTCACTGAGCTGTGAATGGACTCTAGGGAGCATGGCAAAGTGAGAAGAGTACTGCAGTCAGACACAGGGAGATACTGATAGCCTGGATTAGGGTGAATCATACTGGAAGAACAGGGGAAGAGAAGAGGAAGAGACACTGGAAGTGGAGAGAGGCCAGATTCCATATGGCTATCAAAGCCATGGGAAAGACTTGGGATTTTATACCCCGTCCTCGTTTAGTTTTTAACAAGCTTAGCAAACAAGCCTTTATTTTTCAGAGGTTGGACTATAGGGAGGCAAGAGTAGATGTAAGTAGAAAAGTAGAAAGAAATCATGAAGTGGGTGTTACTAACTTGAAAAGGGTGCTAGTACAGCCCTCTCTTAATATATATGGATATATTTCAAGGCATATTTTCTCAATTGATCAAACATAACTGTCTGTTTCAAAGATATATTTAGCTGTATCAGAAATTGAGTGACCTTGAAACAGGATCCTTGAGTATATTTCCATGAACTTGTATCTACCTGAGAGAGAACTTCTAGAAAACCATGAGCAAAAGACTGACATATAAATCTAGATTAACTCTTTGTCCATTTCCTTAGCCCATTTTTTTATTGGATCATTTGTCTTCTTTATTTTTTACTTTTTAAAATTATTGTTTCTTCAGCTTTGAAGTATTGAAATAATGAATTAAGATTTCCTCACGAATGCCATGCTTGGGAAAGAGAAAGGCTAAGCTGGGTGCCAGAAGACCTTGCCTTCCAGGACCAGATGCACTTCTGGCAGCCTACACCAGTTAAACTAACATGAATGTATTTCCTGGCTTTTTCTTTTTTCATAAAAATCATAATACTACTATGAAAAAGTCGAGAAAAAGCCCAGGAGTCTTTCCTTCCTTAGTTTGGCCAAATTATGAATAAATGGATTTTATTTTTATTTTTTACTTTAAAAATATTTCCATCATCATCATTATTGTTATTGTTGTTGATATTGTTATTTTACCAATTTCCTTCCTGCAGTTTTTAAAAAGATGCTGAAACGTGATGTTGTGAGTTTTTGAATCTATGTGACCAGTTAACAGTGGATTGGATAAAGCCTACCCACTGGAAGAACGATCCATTTCACTAAGATTTCTGAATTAAAGGTTATTACCCCCTCCTTCCTCAAACACCTCCCCCATACGCACAAGATACAGAGACAGAGACAGAGACAGACAGAGGCACAGACACAGAGACAGCAGCTTAAAAAAATTTGGGCATGCTGTAATCCAGACGAATTGACACAAAAATGAATTCTTACAGGGAGAGGGGGCTTTACAGCCAGATTATCTGGCACCTTTGGGTTTCTCTGCTGAATATAACCGAAGGTTGATAAAGCACAAGCAAGCCTGGCATTTCCAAATGGTGCTTCTTCAGACATCACAATAGCCACTTGAGGCAGGGTGCTATCATTACTTGCCCATTTTACAGATAGAGGCAGGCTGCTGTTAAACTATTTCCACACAGTTCTCTAGCTAGTAGGTGGCAAAACTAGGACTCAAAGCCACACTTGACTGATACAGGTCCCAGAGGTTTTCAGCAAAACCCCCTTCTTGTCCGTAAGAGTCTAAGTTGGAGTACATGACTACACTATGAAAAGCATTGTCTGTTCTCCTTGGTTTCTGGGAACGCGGAGGCTGGGTGTTAGGCTTTCCCAATTTATATCTTGAAATCACAGCCACAGTGTGTTATTATGAGGTGTGCCCTTGACTAAACAAGACCTGAACCAAGACGATACCAACAGACATGCTAATGTAGAAGGGGAAAATCTCACGGTCCCATCCCTACTTGAAAAACTACAGGCAACTAAGGACTGCTGAAAGAGGGGAGGTAGTCTTTCTCAGGATGAAGTCCTATTATTTATTACCTAATACCAACTGGTCAACTGATAACATGTACATATAAGCAATAATTAATAGACTCAGCAGGTTATATTTATATATGTATGCATGGATAGATAACTATAACATTTAAAGTAGAGGAGAAGTAGGGAGTGTGGAAGAAGTTGAAGAAAGAGAAAAGAATGGAGGGAAATGATATAATATATTTTAATTAAAAAAAGGGATGGAAACTATGGAGGTGTTGTGTCTTAAAAGTCATTTGTATCTTCACAAAAAAAGAAATCAGAGGGAGTTCTGTTGATTTTTGTGTCTCTTAGAGACACAGAAGAATGCTCATTTATGAAGGTGAAAGTAAGCTCTTAGAAGATACTGAATTTGTTAGTGCCCTTATCTTAGATTTTTCAGCTTCCAAAACTATGAGCAATAACTGAGCTGGGCTAAGGTGAAAGAGCAGAGCAGAAAACCACACAGGGGAGTGAAAGTCAAAACACCAAGAAAGGATTCCTGCAGGGGAGGGGGAAGTGGCTGTGGAAGTTGGGATACAGAACCAGGAAGCAAGATGCAATATGTATATTAGCTTGTGGCTCACAGAAATGGGAGAGACAGAGAGGTTCTTAAGGCCTGTCTCTTGTTAGTGCGTCCCTTATGACATCACTTATGAAGTGAGAACATGCTGCCAAGCAGAACGTTGAGACTTCCTGGAACAATGCTCATTTTGCCTGTATAGCAATATATATGACCGCTGCACTTTTTGCTGAGGAGAAGCTAAGGTTCAGAGTGATTTAAAGATCTAGAAAACCATCTCATTAAGCTGGGCAGCTCTTGGTAGGCAGAGGCAGGTGGATTTCTGAGTTTGAGGCCAGCCTGGTCTGCAGAGT
>NC_034613.1:48702523-48706474 GCF_900095145.1 Mus pahari | reverse complement strand
GAAGGAAGGAAGGAAGGAAGGAAGGAAGGAAGGAAGGAAGGAAGGAAGGAAGAAGGAAGGAAGGAAGGAAGGAAGGAAGAAATAGGAAGGAAGGGTGAAAGAAATAAAGAAGGAAAGAAGGAAAGAAAGAAAGAAAGAAAGAAAGAAAGAAAGAAAGAAAGAAAGAAAGAAAGAAAGAAAGAAAGAAAGAAAAGGAAAGAAAAGAAAAGTAAAACAGTTCAGATCTGTCTTTCGCCAGAGGCCAAACCTTCATGAAGAAACCTTCCAGATGTATGTTTCCCAAATAGAAAACACTGGTAAGTGGTCACCTGAAGGACGTAAGGCCAAATGACTCCGGTTTTTCTAACCTTGCCAAGCCAGGATCTGTTGCTGGTAATATCTGAGACCGACAATTAGGATCCTTCTACCTCTTGCCAACTTTTCTCCAGGCAATTAAATTCCGTCTCCCAAGAGGGAGGTGATGATTTCTAATTCTAATTTATAGTCAACCAGAAGTTTCAGAAGACTCTATAGAGTTTGGTTCTAATTTTGCATAAGTGGATAAGGATAGCCTGCAGGAACACTACATAGATTTTATTCATTTATCTCCCATATTAACTCATTTATGGCCTGTGGGAAGTATAATTAAAAATGAAGTGGCACAGAAAATTAATTAAAAGAATTAAACAATGTTTGAGAGATTTCACTTTTCAAACCCACTGACAATGGAAGAAGAAAAATGGTCCAAAGTTCCAAGAATGAACAGCAGGTAATAAGCTGTTGGTATAATCCTAGAGGCATCGCTAATCTAGGAGGCTTCGAGGATCATGGCCTCAGAGAACAAGATGCATTGGAAGTCATAGTTTTCAACTTACTGCTGGTTAGACCAGATTCTCATGGGGCACTCACCAAGCTGAACGTGCTCTGTGTGTCCCTCCGGATTTATTTTTCACCCTTTTCCTTACAATTGTATGTCTGAGAAGCTAACCAACATGGCCTTCATCACCTGGCCTCCTTAATACTCTGTTTCTAGTTGAGTAGAGTCAGAAAGCTGTGATGACAGAAGATGGTGAAGAGAGGCATGGATCTTGATTCTCCTGGCTCCCCCCATGGCCCAGGCCATCACTTCCCAATGACCAGATTCCTTTACCAAAAGTCACTCCACCTGCTGGAGTCATTCTTCCAGAGTTACCCACCCTTTCAATGGTTCTCCTATTGACTCTTTCCCATTTCTCATCAAGGTAATGGGTGGCAAACAGCACCATTCCTTTATTGATTTCATATCCTTTACCTAAACCAACAAACATTTCTTTGTAATTTTCCTTCTATGCACTTCCTCTGAATGACTCCTTTGGGTATACCATCTTCCTTGCTGATGCCATGAGATATAGACACATAACCTCTGTGGGGATCAACAGCTCTGCTTAGGAAATGATATCTTGTTTTCTTCCCTTTCTGGAGGAATTCAGTTTTTCAATCAATATTTCTACAATGCATATATATATATATATATATATATATATATATATATATATATATAAAAGATAATGGAGTCTTTTGGTCCTACTAGTAGGAGGTGATGCTATTTGCATTATGGGAGGGGACAGTGTGGTATTCTACCGTTGATTCTACAGTTGTTTCTAGCAGGGAAGCTAGATATGCACTGAGGCTGGAGTGTCTCATCAAAGATTAAGGAATACCTTTCCTCCAATGAAGGCTTCCTCTTCAAGGGTCTTGGCTTCTGGGTGAACAGGTACACATCCTGCAGGAGGTAGACTATAGGAGTTGTGAAGGCTATAAACAAACTTCATGTGATAGTTATGCCATAATTATAACCATAATTCAATGTGAAAAAATCCAGAAAACTTGAACTTTGGACCCAGATACTTACATGAAGAAATGTATCAAAAAGCCTAGGCACACAGTCTAGCATATACAGAACATGTTGGTAATGATAACAGTAGTGGCTCTGACAACAATAGCTAATACTTAAAAGGCCTTTAACATATATCAATTAACTCACAACAAGCCTATGAAGTAGGCTTTATCATTAGTGCTGTTTTCAATTGAAGAAAGTTAAAAAATATTCTCTCGCATTTCTGGGCTTTAAAAGTCAAAAATCAGATTCACTGGATGGTAGGTGCTATAAGCAAATCCATTAGTTAGTGCTTTCAGGTTTGATGGTACCCAGACTTACTTAGCTTGAGGCCACAGCCTCCAACCTATGATCACTTCGTGATGATGCTGACTTCTCTACTGTTCACATCTGGGACACTCAGAATAATTTCCATCCTTTCACACCCCCACTGTAATCACATTTACAAAATCTCTTTTTCCATATACAGTAACTTATAGGCCGGTGTATTAGGATCTGTGGGAGGCTACATTAAAAAGAAAGATGTAAACTTAATATACTATGAATGGAACAGAGTACAGAATGTTCTTGCCACAAGGTGACCTTCTAAGAAATTACATAGGTAATGATAAATAAATATACTTAAGAACAAAAACATTTTAAAAATGCCCTGTACAAAAAGGCCTAAAAATTTTTTTTGGCTCCTTTCACATAACCAAGCATAATAAGACAGAATACCAGGTGCATTCCCTCGCCATACTTGATTTACTTAAGTGAACTATAAATGTCACTTCATGTTTTGCTTGCTTTAAAAATACAAATAAAATGTTCTTTCTTTTCTCTATTCTTGAGCTCGAATGCCTGGAGTCCTCTGGTACATCTCACAAGTCCTTGATCTACAAAGACTTGGTCTCACTGTCCATGGGGCAGGTCGACAGTGATCTAAGTATTCTAGGGTTTGTTAACTAACCTACCATGGACATATTAAGTATCTCATCCACAATCGCACAGAAACTATATTAGTTACTGTACTTGCTGCGATGACCAAAATACCTTAACAGAAAGAACTTAGGGGAGGAACGGCTTTTTGGGGGCTAGTGTTTTCAGAGGGACTTTGGTTCATGGTGTCAGGGAAAACATGGCAGTAGGCACGAAGTCTATCAGTCTATGAGGAGAAGAGTAAGGTGGAAGCTGGTTTGCATGAGTGCAAACCAGGAAGCCAGTCTAACTTTCAAAGACCTGCCACTAGTAACCTACTTCTGCCAGCCAAGCAGCACCGCCTACGAGTTCTTCAACCTATAACACAGCACTCAGTACAGAAGAATGTGGGGGACGTTTTAGATTCAAGCCATAAACTATTATTAATTCTGCCTTGCTATATGATTTGAGACAAATTACTTAACTGTATCTGAGACATGGTAGTGAAAATATCCTCCCTCTGGTGCACAAAGATAAAACCTATTAGGATCATCAAGGAGACTGTCTTCTCACTTTTCAGTCTGTCCCAGTCCATAATAAGTATTAAGGACCAATGCTTGAAGGAAGGAATACATTCATTAATGATAATAGCACAACATGTTCGACTAAACTTCCCAGTGTGCAAGGTTCTCCATATTTACTATTTTATTTGGCCTTTCAATACGCCCGTGACGTTGATAGTATTGGCTCCATTAACCCAATTTTATCCAAGTGAAGCAAACTCAAAAAGGCTAATAGCAATAACTTCAGCTGACAGTATTGCCTGCCAGGAGCTGGCTTAAGCCCTAGCTCAAGTGTATACAGTGCCACAGTATAAAGGTTTTATAAGGTAAACAAGAAAGCCAGATGGATCTTTCAAACTGAGGTTGCCAGTGCTCGCACCAGAAACTGTACAGGGATGACCAACGCCTCTGGGTTTTCTCTCTGAAGATGTCTAAAACTCCTGAAGCTTGGGAGGACGAAGACAGGTGTCCTGGTTTTTGGGTTCGAGAGCCATTGTCATACAGATATCAGTTTGAATTCAGGTTTCATTGTTTCACAAAAGCTACTTCACCTCTTTTGTTCTAGTTTGTCTTCCATTGTTGTGATAAAACACTAACCAAGAACAAGTTAGGAAAGAAAGGGTTCTTTTCTTTTTT
>NC_034613.1:48691826-48702227 GCF_900095145.1 Mus pahari | reverse complement strand
GGGACCCTGTGTTCCATCCAGTAGCTGGCTGTGAGCATCCATTTCGGTGTTTACCAGGCACTGGCATAGCCTCACAAGAGGCCGCAATATCAGGGTCAGAAAGGGTTCTTTTCATCTTAGTCATAATTCATCACTGAGGGAGGGCAGGGCAGAAGCTTCAGGCAGAAATCTGGATGCAAGAATCAAATCAGAAACCGTGGAGAATTGTGCTTACTTCCCCTGTCTTGCTTAGCTAGCTTTTCTCTTCATACATCCCAGGCCACCTATTTAGTTATCCATCACTGGCCAGCATCTATCAATTAGCAATTGATAAAGTGCTACCACAAACAGCCACAGGCTAGTCTGATCCATGCAAACTGCCCCTCCCCGCCCCCAGTTGAGGTTCCCTCAGATAACTCTGAGCTGTAACTTTTGATCTCAATTCCTTCCTGCTTCCCAAAGCTGTTAAGAGCCTCAAGCAAGGTGGCCTACATAGGCACTACACAGGACCCTCAAACGTATGGGGTTCAGCAACTATTACTATTCTTATCACCGTTGGTCCTAGTGCTGTTAACTTTAGAACTGCATAGCCAACTTGTACCTGCAGACATTCATAACCTGAACATATCCTAGCCAATGATCCATGCTGCTTCATAGGAAATGAGGCCTCCACTAGTCACTTGCTTGGCTTATCACCTGACACTGTCACCAGGTCGGTATGGACCTAGCCAGCTGTACTAGCTGGAAATCTCCAATTTCATATTTTATTAAAAAAACAAAACAACCTCAGGATGTAAACTCAAAGCTGGGTGCCACAAAAAGAGCTACACTCTCTTTTTAAATTTAATTTCATGTTTTTTTTTACTTATTTTCTTTATACCCTGCTCACTGCCCTGCTCCCAGTCACCCCCCCCCCCAATTCTTCCATGACCCCTAAATGTTTTTTAGTGATTTACTTATTTTCTGTAGGAGTGGTCTATCTGCATGTACACCTGCATGCCAGAAGAGGGCATCAGGTCCCTTTATAGATGGTTCTGAGCCACCATGTGGTTGCTGGGAATTGAACTCAAGACCTCTGCAAGAGCAGTCAGGGCTCACTGAGTCATAATCACTGAGCCATCTCTCCAGCCCAGGAGCTACATTTTAAAATATATTCTGAGTTCACTTAATACATTTTAATATTTTGTATATGCATTTTAATGTGCTGTAACATGAATTCATTGTGGTTACTGTTAGACTTCATAAAGACAATTTATTTCATCTGCGTCATGTATTCAACCTTTGAATTCTTCTTTTTTCTTCTCCTCTTTTCAATTCCTGCTAGTTTTCCTTTTACCCATTTTCTACTTATATATAATAAATTATATTATGCATCAATAATAATAATGACTACTCAAACCATGCAAACATGCTAGTTAATAAGCAAAGTTTACATTCACTGCTTTGTTTCATACTCACATTGACCTGGTGGCCCTTTCATTATTGCAGATGAGAAAGTGGAAGCATTCCTCAAAGGTCCACAGAGCCAGTAAGAGGCAGAGCTGGAATGCAGACCCAGGCCTACAAGATTCCAGGATATGTTCTCTTGATGCCATGAATATAGAAAATTGGGCCAGTTGCCCTTTATTGCTCTTCTTTGGGGTGTCTGTGTGTGTGTGTGTGTGTGTGTGTGTGTGTGTGTGTGTGAGAGAAAGAGAGAGAGAGAGAGAGAGAGAGAGAGAGAGAGAGAGAGAGAGAGAGAGAGGTGGCAAATTCTATTTTTATTTATTTTTTGTTTGTGGTTTGAGAGAGGACTTCATTAATTCAGGATGGTCCCAAACTTGTTATGTAGCCAAAGACAGCATTGAATTTCCAATCTTTATAAACCTCCCAATGCTGGGATTATAGATGTGTGTTACCACGTTCAGCTTTTCACTGTTTTTATTTATTTTTTAAACTATCTACAAAGGAAGCCCAGTTTTCACCAAATACAGTTACTCCATCCCCTAGGACACTCAGGCTCTTTCTTATCACCCTTTCTTAGATTTGCATGAAGGTTTCCCCACCAAGTTATGCCTGCAGCTTCCTGTTATGTAATCTAGACCTGCATAGGGCTATAATTTATAGAATAGCATTGAATAGGTTAACCAAGTTCTTGCTCAATATTGTACTGTGAGCAGTTGGCTCCTGCATTTGGTCTGTTCTTGGAGGTTTTATAAGTGGAGGGTTAACCTATGGTGGTACAGTATTCACTTTGTAATTTGTTTATTTAGCAAGTGTGTAACGGAACTCCTGGTGTGACCTATGAATTATTTGCATGCTAGTAACACATGAATATAAAAAGGATGACACAAACTTTACAGTATAGTGAAGAAGACATGTGTCTTAGTCAGGGTTTCTATTCCTGCACAAACATCATGACCAAGAAGCTGTTGTGGAGGAAAGGGTTTATTTAGCTTACATTTCCACATTGCTGTTAATCACCAAAGGATGTCAGGACTGGAATTCGAGCAGGTCAGGAAGCAGGAGCTGATGCAGAGGTCATGGAGGGATGTTCTTTACTGGCTTGCTTCCACTGGCTTGCTCAGCCTGCTCTCTTATAGAACCAAGACTACCAGCCTAGAGATGGTACCACCCACAAGGGGACCACCCCACTTGATCACTAATTGAGAAAATGCCTTACAGCTGGAACTTGTAGAGGCATTTCCCCAACTGAAGCTCCTTTCTCTGTGATAACTCCAGCCTGTGTCAAGTTGACACAAAACCTGCCAGTACAACATGCAATGAAATAAAATTTAAATTTACAAATGAATACAAAGTATATAAGTTTAACAAGTTGAGACATAAGAGATTTTTTCTTTTTTTCTTTTTTTTTGATTTTTTAATTATTATTTTCTTTATTTACATTTCAAATGCTATCCCGAAAGTTCCCTATACTCCCCCTCCTGCCCCTGCTCCCCTACCCACCCACTCCCACTACTTGGCCCTGGCCTTCCCCTGTGCTGGGTCATATAAAGTTTGCAAGACCAAGGGGCTTCTCTTCCCAATGATGGCTGATTAGGCCATCTTCTGCTACATATGCAGCTAGAGACACAAGCTCAGGGGGTACTGGTTAGTTCATATTGTTGTTCCACCTACAGGGTTGCAGCCCCCTTCAGCTCCTTGGGTACTTTCTCTAGCTCCTCCATTGGGGGCCCTGTGTTCCATCCAATAGCTGACTGTGAGCATCCACTTCTGTGTTTGCCAGGCCACTATATCAGGGTCCCTTCAGCAGAATCTTGCTGTCATGTGCATTAGTATCTGGGTTTGGTGGCTGATGATGGGATGGATCCCCGGATGGGGTAGTCTCTGGATAGTCCATCCTTTCTTCTTAGCTCCAATTTTTGTCTCTGTACTTATATCCTTTCATGGGTATTTTGTTCCTTATTCTAAGGAGGAATGAAGTATCCACACGATGGTCATCCTTCTTGGTTTTCTTGTGTTTTGCAAAATGTATCTTGGGTATTCTAAGTTTCTGGGCTAATATCCGCTATAGGAGATTTAAAAAGGCCACTATTGCTAGTTGTGTGGTCAGGGAAGGCCCATCTCAAAAAAGAATGTATAAGCTTAGATTAAGTGAAAATTAAGCCAAATGTTGGAAAAAATGAGGAGAGCAATATTGTTACTATAAGTTACAGTGTGTGTGGAATAGCATTAATGTACTGATGTGCCTGGGACTGATGGATAGCTAAGATGTGGGGCTTTTTTTTAACTCATAAAATAAAGAGTTTATTGGCTTATAGTTTCAGAGGGTTAGTCCATGATCATCATGGCAGGAAGCATGGCAGCTGACTTGCAGGGAGAGCTTACATCTGAACTACAATCAGGAGAGAGAGAGAGAGAGAGAGAGAGAGAGAGAGAGAGAGAGAGAGAGAGAATGCTATTTGGAGACTGTACACCTGCAGTGGCAAACCTCCTCCCATAACTAGAGATGTGGGACATTTTTAACAATTTAATTTAATATTTTTACTTACTTTACATCCCACTCACTGCCTCCCTCCAAGTCCTTCCCCTTCTCCCATCCCCTTTTCCTCTGTACAGGTGAGGGCCCTCTGGCACTTCAAGTCTCTGTGAGGCTAGGTGCTTCCTCTCCCACTGAGGCCAGACAAGGCAGCCCAGCTAGAAGACATATCCCATGCCCAGCTTTAGGAACAGCCCCCACTCCAGTTTTTTTAGGATCCAGAGATGTGGGAAGTTTAATGCTACTGGTGACAAAAGTTAGAACCCTGGCATGAGGTAGTCACCATAGAAAAGTCAATACAGTTGTTAACTTGAGATCCAATACAGGAGAATCATGACTCAAAGGTCAATGGGCAGGAGGGGACCACATCATGTAGAATCTGGAGTGTCATAGGAGAGAAGGTGGATTTTCTCTAGAATGAAGGTACTAGAGGTTTTAAACAGAAGTATAATGTTAATTGTACTTAAAAATTCTAGGTGAACAATAATGAAGTCAAGGGAAAATAGGAAGTTATGAAAATAATTAGGAAGAAAGAGAACAGCATGTTGGCTGTGGGCAAACAGTCTTGTTTCTATAAGCATTCGACAGATATAGTCAGCAGCAGTGCATGATTGACCAAACAAGTTTCTTGAAGTAATAAATAAAGTTCAAGGTATGCAGCAGACTACCCAGAAGTCAAATGTCCACATGAGACCTTGGAATGTCTCAGGAGACATGTAGGAATCCAGAAGGCCACAGGTTCATGACTGGGCACAAGTGAAAGGTTATGGGGACAAGTGTCTGATGGAATACTCCAACATGGATACGAGGCCCATCAGCTGAGACTGAGAGATTTACATTCTGAGGTAGGCCTTTAATCCCAGCACTCGGGAGGCAGAGGCAGGCAGATTTCTGAGTTCGAGGCCAGTCTGGTCTACACAGTGAGTTCCAGGACAGCCAGGACTATACAGAGGAACCCTGTCACGAAAAACCAAAAAAAAAAAAAAAGCTATCTGCAAGCTGACTACGAAAATTAGACCTCAGTGGCTCCATGATACAGAGCTTTACGTAGCTTGTTCAGATAAGACACTAGTCAGACAGCAGCAGCAACAAATCCTAGCAAGGGGATGGAGGAAATCTAGAACAGCCCCATGCTATGGGGAATAAGGAAATAAAAATGTTTTCAACCAAAAGGCAACAGCCAATTACGGTGCCTGTTGCCACTAGGTCATGGACGCTGAATATAGAGATGTTGGATTCTTAACAGATTGGAGTAATTGGTGACATTGCTAAGAGCAACTTTTGTCTGATAGTAGGATGTGAAATCTGAATAGTATTGATCAAAAGATGGAAAGAGAAGTAGAAAGTACTGTTCTCTCTTTCTCTCTCATGCTTACTTTATCTATAGGTAATTTGAAGTTTAGGATTTTTTTTTGATTTCTAAAATTAAAATATAATTTCATTGTCTTTGCCTTCCCTTTAAATGAAACCATGAAGCTTGCAGGTAAATGGAGAGAAGTAGAAGCGTTAGATTGAGTGATGCGACCCAGACTCAAAAGGACAAATGCCACATGTTCTTTCTTTTATCTGTGATTCGGAGCTCCAAATCATCAGATGTGAGTGTGTAAAGTGGAGTAGTCACAGAAACAAGAAAAGTCAAGAGGGACCATGTGAGGACAAGAGAGGGGCCGGGACTCCTTTTCAACCAGATACCAAGCACCAGGAGCTGCGGATGACTAACATCAGAAGATCATTGGGTATGTTCAAAGCCCTGACATTCTTCAAAGTCTGCATACTGCTTGCTGCTTGTGACTCAAAAAGTACTTGTTATCAGGGGGTCTTTGGTCCATATCCATGTCTCTTTAATAATTAATGAAATGATGGCTTAGATCCAGGCTAATATGGTCCACAGTCAATGTTAGGGCATATTAATTGCAACATTTGCTTGGTGAACACTAAGAATTTTGTGATAAAATAGGATTGGAAACCACAAGGCTACCCCCTAAGTTAGACAATCATATTTTTTTCAGGCCTTCTCAGAACCTTTGTTGATCCGATGTGAATTTCATGTTCTCAAGAGCAGGCTGTATGTGATATGCTATTATATAGTTGAGAAAGATCCTTTGGTTCTTACCTGTTTTTTAGACAGATGGAGAACAGTGTTCCAAGAACTAATGCTCTGAGAACCATTGGATCTCTAAGGTCTTTTCTAAAGATGGCTTTCTCTGACATTTGTACTAAAATACTACAATATGAGTGATGTATGGTCAAGTCAGTCCAGAACAACAAAAGGTTTGCAGTAAGAGGAGCTGGAGTTTGACTGTGTGCTTAGTGTGGGTAAGGTTGCGTGCTTCAAAATGTTTCATGTATACAGGTGGAAAGGAAAATCACCTTCCATTTTGTAAAATCAGAGAGGTGGATGATAACTTGCCTACAGCTTAACAGAGTGATTCTAGTAGGTCAACTACATGCTCCAGTCAGACCCCGGTTTAGCTCAAAACAAAGCCAGGGTTGAAGGTTAAGTCCTAGAGAGGGTCAAACTGCTCTCCAGCAGAAAACTGGAGAACATGGCTCCTTCCTAAGACAGAGGGAGCGCTGCACATGGCAAATGAGTGACACGGGAGAGCTGCCTAGGGGCTTAGAATGACAGTCTCAATTGTAAACTCTTTACTTTTCCACAACGCTTCCAAACCCTTGGTAAGGTTTCAGACACACCAGGCTTTGTGAACTATTGTTTGCCTTGCTATTATCTGAAGTGTGTTATAGACATAAAGGGAGGGAGTTTTATGTTCAGAGGGTGTTTGTTTGTTTGTTTGTTTGTTTTGTGCCAACGGTTATATTACAAATGCCCAGGAATTTATGGGTGGGAAAAGCCAAGGACAAAGGTGTAAATTTCGACCTTAGAAATCTAGAGTAGTCTTGTGGAGGAGGAATGGAAGTTTGAGTGAATGCAGTCTGGGTCGTGCAAGGCTGGGGTAAAGTTTAGTTGGTTGAGTGGCCACCGTTTAGCATGCTCAAAGCCCGGGACTCCATTCTCGTATCACATAAACTGAGCATGGTGATGCATGCCTATAATCCTAATACCAGGGAAGTAGAAGGAGAAGGATCAGAAATTCAAAGCCATCCTCAGCTGCACAGACAGTTCAAGGCCTGTCTGACATACAACAGACTCTGTCTCCAAACAAACAAACAAGCAAAACCACTGTGCAACAAGCATTCCACAAGTAGCATCTCACAGATTCCTCCAACAGCTGTATGAGATAGTTACTATTATATAGCCTTCTTTAGATATAGAGAAATAGCCAATAGAAGTTCAGAGAGGTCAAGCAACTTATCCAAAGTCATTCAGTGGATCATTCAGCCTTGACAGTGGTACAGTTATGATCAGGTCAGTTTGACCCAAAGACTCATATATGTAACCACTTTCCAAACTGCCTCCTGAAAATCTGAACTGCCTCCGGAAAATCCAAACTGCTTCCTGAAAAGGATGGCCAGGAGAGGGGAAATGGGCTTGATGCCAGATTCAGTTTCTATTTTTAAATCTTGCTCAGTGGATAAGCTACAGATTCTAGATAACCTCTGAAGACAAGCAGTGTCTGAATGTTCAGGCTTCTCATGGGGGTCATTGTGGGTACTACAGAGCCCTCCACACACTGACACCATGACTGGGTGCTCCCGAACTCTGTACACACTGACATTGTGACCTACTGCTCTTAGGGATGCCTAATTCTTATTCAGTCTTAACTTAGAGTTTTATTTAGTCTTAAACAACTCCCTGATGCCCCAGAAAGCATAGTTTCATAGCGTCATTGCCCCCTCCTAAGTGTCACACTGTAAGGGAAGGACACCAGCCTGGACCCTGCTTATCACCACTGTCTGGTAAGCACAGGGTTCAGCAGATGCTGGCTAAATGCAATCGCAGCTGATCCTGAGCCAGGTCTGACTGCAACCAGGGGCTCCTGGGGCTCCTGGGGCTCAGGGAATTCTTAGAATTGCAGCAGAAGACAGGGGAGTCCATTCACACTGCTTTCTGCTCACATTCTTCTTTTTCTTGTGGGGACCAAAAAGGAGGTGGTGATGGAGGGCAGGCTGGTTTTATTTTGTTTTTATACTGTACGGACCTCATTTTCTGAAATCAGCTCTTCAGCCTGAAAGGACAAAGCTACCTTAAATAGAATGTCAGCCTGGTAGAGCCAAGTGTCATTATATTAATATGCAAAGCTACCAGTCAGCTAATCTCCACAAACCATTTGTTTCCTTAATTGCCCTCTTAGGGCAAAAGTGAAAAAAAATCGGAAAGATGAATAACAATTGTATGTAATTCACCCTTCCTGTTCCCCTGTTCCACTTACTGCAGCAGTTATGAAGCAAGCAATTTTCAGCTTAAACCACTCCTTACCCAGTCCCCACCACAGTGGCCCTACTTCACATCACACTCAGTCTGTCAGGATCCCAGGTCCTGCCTACTGACCCCACTCAGAGCAATATCTTGGGCTTTAACACTCAAAACCATCTCCAAGGGGGCAGTAAGGTGTCTGGTTGTAGCCTGCCTTCCCCCAGGAAAGGGAGAACATCAACCTCTGAGTACTGGCTCTAAGCAGCAACATACCCCGTCTCTTCTGCTTCCCAGATCGGTGGCTTTGGTGGATCACTCGACTTCTCTGGGTCTCCAAAGCCTCCTCAGAAAAACTGGGGCAGGGTAAATGCTGGTGTGTAGTAGCACCCGCTGCTGCACAGGGTTGGGAGGGCTTGTATTAGATCCCGACCCAGCCTATAAGATGAAAGACTGGGCTGTTCCATGACCTCAGCTGCTGCTGCCTATTAGGAAACTAGAAATAGGGTCTCCTTTCCCATGCACTGCTGCTCAGCCACAGCTCAGAAAGCAGGAAAGCTGGAGGTGTTTCACGTGACTGTTTGAATAGCTAAAGAAGAGAAGGAACAAAGGCGTGCCATGTTTCCGGTGAATGATCCCTTTGAGCCCTTATTATTCCTCATCTCTAGTCTCAGACCTTCCCTCTCTCTAATCAGCCCTGGCCTCTCAGTGACCAGCACCTTCTAAAAGCTGTTTGCATCCCACAGTATCTAAGTTTGTTGTAACAAAATAGCCAAAGGAACAGACTCTCCCTATCATACCCTCCAGTACTGACTTGGAGAGCAGCTGTGTCTAGGAAACGGGGCTTCAGATGTGTTAAGATACTGCATTAGGTGCAAACGTGCACAAACCCCAAAACTTGACTTCAGGACAGGTCAGTGGAAACCACTGTGTAGATGTCTACGGATTCCCAAGAAGGCTTGACAAATTGTTTCTTTTTAAAGATTTATTTATTCATTTATTATTTTATAAATATGTGCATGCCTTTAGGAATTTTATTTGTGTCACATGTGTGCAGGAGCTCTCAGGCCAGAAGGTGTCAGATGCCCTGGAACTCAAGTTACAGGCTTTTGTAAGCTGCTTTGTGGTGCTGGGAACCAGATGCAGGTTCTCTGCTAAAGCACAAAAGGCCCTTAACCACTTAGCTATTGTTCCAACCTTAAAAAAATCTGTTTCTAAGACCAGAAAACTTCCATTGCTAAAGACAAGCCCTCCCTCAGTATAACATCCATTGATAAACTCAACAGTGCCTGTAGACAGGAGCATGGGTATTAGTGGCCATCTCACTAGGGGTGTGATGGGGATTAAACAATATTATGTTCTCAGGAAAGGTGGATGTCCTACATTTTGCCCAACTCTTCCTCTAGGAAGGCTTTGAGGGAAGTCCTTATTTACCTGTCTTGGAATCAGCAGTAAGCTGAAAAGTAGAAGAATGACTTTAAAGAGTTATGGTTAAGATTCAAGAGTTAGGGTTAAAAATAACCCTATTAAAAATGGGGCACAGAGCTAAACAAAGAATTCTCAACTAAGGGATACTGAATGGCCGAGAAGCACCTAAAGAAATGTTCAACATCCTTAGTCATCAGGGAAATGCAAATCAAAACAACCCTGAGATTCCATCTCACACCAGTTAGAATGGCTAAGATCAAAGACTCAGGTGACAGCAGATGCTGGCAAGGTTGTGGAGAAAGAGGAACACTCCTCCATTGCTGATGGGATTGCAACCACTCTGGAAATCAGTTTGTTGGTTCCTCAGAAAACTGGACACAGTTCTACCAGAGGACCCAGCAATACCTCTCCTGGGCATATATATACTTAGAAGATGCTCCAACATGTAATAAGGACACATGCTCCACTATGTTCATAGCAGCCGTATTTATAATAGTCAGAAGCTGGAAAGAATCTAGTTACTTTTCTATTGTTGTGATAAGATAGCATGACTAAGGTAACTTAGAGATTAAAAGATTTATTTGTAGTATTAATTATTAATTATGCCCAGTGTAGAGTTGCTATACACCTCAGCAGTTTATGTTCCCAAATAAAAGACACACACACACACACACACACACACACACACACACACACACACACA
>NC_034613.1:48661767-48691771 GCF_900095145.1 Mus pahari | reverse complement strand
ACACACACACACACACACACACACACACACATAAAAGAGTTAGGAGACTTAAAAAGACTTAAGAGACTTTAAAAGGTAATTGTTTTTCTTTTTTACAGTTTTGACAGTTGCATTTTTAATTTCCATAGAATCTCCACATAGTAGTATGAACCAATAATTCATTCATTTATGTTGTTGAATAAGGTTTCATTCTATAAGTATGTTTAATATATCTACAATTTGATTTCTCATTCTGCTTTGTGACCATTATAAATTTTACTTGCATGCATAATGAAGCAAAACCATTTGCTTGAATCCCACAACTGTTGTAACTGTGTGCCCAGGTATACCTTTTGTCAATTATATGGTAATTCTATGCTCAAAAATTTGAGAAAATGTCAAATAATCCATTTACTAGAGCAAACGCAATATTTCAAAGCCTGGCATTGATGTCTGGGCACTTCTTTTTTAAAGGTAATTCTTATGGTGATTTTGCTAGTGTTGGAGTATGCAAACACTTCATGAGTGTCTGCTTACAGTAAACACTGCTCTTTGTTTGGATATTCATTGGAAATTGTTTTAGGGATCTCTAAGCACATTTGCTTTCCTTTTCAGTAACTCCCTGAACATTCCCTATCATTCTTATTGATCTGCCACTGTGAATAATCTTAGGCAGAAACAAGGGAATCCCACTGTTTCTGGGCTTTGTGGTCCTGCAATGAAGGTCATGGTAATCAGTGGTGCTTTGCCTGCCTTTGAGGATGATGCTACAGAGCTCTTGCTAATGTGGCGTTGTAACCCTGCTCTCCAGCAAACAACTGCATTGGGTTTCATTATTGATGCTCAGGGAGTCAGCTTAATTACAATTTTTAATGATGCACATGTTCATACAACTTCTGTATTAGCTGCCACCTCCTTGAGTGCTCTTTAATATGTAATAAACATTATCCTTCATTGAAGCAGAGATCGGATTTCTCATCCTCAACACATTATGATCATTGGCAAGCCTCTGGATCCTCTGTCATTAAGAGGCTGAAAGCCGGGTGGTGGTGGCGCACGCCTTTAATCCCAGCACTTGGGAGGCAGAGGCAGGACGATTTCTGAGTTCGAGGCCAGCCTGGTCTACAGAGTGAGTTCCAGGATAGCCAGGGCTACACAGAGAAACCCTGTCTCGATAAAACCAAAAAAAAAAAAAAAAAAAAAAAAAAAAAGAGGCTTATCTGAGACCTTGTGATTGAGGACAGAATGTTCTGTAGCCTGGTTCCAAGGCAAAGAGGAGGGTAACTTCAGGCCCATAATCTCCAAAGTGAGTAGCAAAGTGACTCTTCTGATAGAGGCATCTGCAGGTCCTGAAAGTCACTGGTGCAAGCATGGGATAGAGTCTTTGCTCTGCTACTCGCAGGCCACTGTAATGGTGAATCTGGAGAAGCTACATGTTCCCATTCAGGGGAACATAGTGCTGCATGTCATTCCTATGCACAAAACACACGCACACACATATGCACACGTACACGCACACGCACACACACCCTTCCAAGTCCATTAAATAACTATAAAATCCCAGAGAAGTGTGTATAGTCCCTGCTATTATAGACTACCAGAGTCCTTGGTGCTTTGTAAAAGGACCAATTGGTGATTTTAAATTCATATAACATATAATTAATTATTTTAAACTCTTCAGTTTAGTATCATTCCATACATTCAGAGCGATGTACAATTATCACTTATACTTAGTCCTCAAATATTTTTTCATCATCCTATATTGGGACCTTGTATGTAGCAAATAATCCGTGTCCTCTTTCGCTCCCTGCCTCCAGCCCCTGGTAAATACTAGTGTGCTTTCCATACAGAATCTGGATAGTTCTTGTAAATACAATGACCCATGGGTACCACTTTCATTGCCTTAGAATAATACTTTAAGATTCTCTCATGTTCTAACACACCATCATTTCATTATTTTCATTTACCTAGCTATAGTTCATTGTACAGGTGTGAAGCTTTTTTTTCTGTTCAAAAGTCAGTAGCCATCTGCATTGCTTTCAACTTCTGGTTACTGTGATTATAGTCCCTGTGAACATGTGGAGAGTGTCTGTTTTCAGTGCTTTGGGCTGTATACCATACAGTGGGAGATAGTGGAATTAGTGGGAATATAACAACTCTATGTTTAACATTTTGAGGAAATAACGAGCTTATTTACATGTCTATTCCCAACAGCAATATTAGAAGGGTCCCAGTTTGTCAATATTTTTACAAGTACCTGCTCTTTTCTTTAACAAATGAACAACAAACAAATACCCTTTAGTGGATTGAGAGTGACATTTCAACATCGGTTGTGTAAACTTCTTTCTCCCATTGTAGAATCTTGATATACTAATCAAACTTCAACTGACCATAGGTGTCTAGTGTGGGTTTATGTCTGGGCTTCCAATTTTATTCTATTGATTTGATTGTCTATACTTAAGCCAAGCCTGCCCTCCCTCCCTCCCTCCCTCCCTTTCTTCTTCCTTTTCCTTTCTTCCTCCTTTTCCCTTTCTCCTCCTCTTTCTTCTCTCTTCTTCTTCTTCCTTCTCCTCCCCTTCCTCTTCCTCCTCCTCCTCCTTCAAGTTTTTTTTTAAACATATCCCTGACTTTTCTGGAACTCACTATGGAATTATTTGGATCAGGCTGGGCTCAAACTCACAGAGATCCACCTGCTTCTGCCTCTTAAGTGCTAGAGTTAAAGGATTAATCACACTTTCCTGATTAGTACACTCTTGTAGTATCTTTTGAAGCTTGAATCTGCCAGTTTTCATAAGGATTTTTATTTATTTATTTATTCTTTTTCTTATTCAGGGATCCTAGAAATTCCACGTTAATTTTAGGATTATCCTTTCCATTTCTTCAAAAAAGGCCATTGTGATTTTTGTAGGTGTCTTACTGAATATGCTGATCACCTTGAGTATTCCAAGAAACAATATTAAATTTTCCAGTCTCTGAACACAGGACAGCTTTCCACATATGTGAGTATTCCAAAAAGAAAAATCAAGAGTAGGGATTCTGAGGGTGTTTTGAGGCAAGCTGAAGGAAGCAGTTGGGTCAGGACTGACAGGTTCTTGGATCACCACAGGTTGGGTTTTAGCACATGCTGTCAACAGAAGTGAATAAACTCCACAATTTTCAGATGTAAAAAAGGAAATCTAGAATGGAAGGGAAGGGGTGTCTCTGAAAGATTGTTAGTTGGCATTCAGTGGATGCCAGCTGTCTTTATGATTTATTTCACTGCAAGGCTCAGTCTTGTCCAGTAAGACTGGTAATATCCTGGTAAGATCCATAGTGAGAAAACTCAATGCACTTCTACATGGAAGGCATGAAATATTTCTTAATTGTAGTTACAGTTAGCAAATTGGATCCTACCCTGAAAAGATCTAATGAAGGGTATAACAGTTTTTCCATTGCTCCATTTCTGTGAGGTACTGTGTGCATAGAAGCAACTTTGTCTCCAGGAGCTTCTGTTCTTCCAACAAGTCCCAGAAGCAGCATCTGAACTAGACATTAAAGAGCCCAGGTTTGAACCAGATCTGCAACTCAACTTATGCTAGGACATTGGGGAAAGCATTGACATTCCTTCAGATGGGACATTCATGTGTAAGATGAGCATTTTAATAATATCTGCTGAATCCACAGGGACATTGTTTTGCAAGAGGCACATAAGAAGCACCTATGAGACAGAATTTCAGAAACTATCTCCACGAGGAGTCTCAGTATGGGGTAGCGCCTTCCTGCTTCATGAACAGGAGTCTACTCTAATGAGTGCATCTGTATATGCACTGAGCTTGTATTACAGGGCTCCTAGTGAAATTAAAAACAAAAAAAGCAAGCAAGCAAGCAAGCAAGCAAGCCTGGCTCTGTCTGATCCTCAAGGGGATGTGAACTATTGTATAAAAGAATGAAAATATGATTAGATATGTGGATGAGTAACGGAAAAAATCAAAGCCAGAGAAGGGCCAATATTTTGCAATTAAGAGAACCACAATTCTGGAAGCAAATACATATACACTGAGCACCTATTGCAGGTCACGTACCGCCTGGAACTCTGGGGATTGTCTACTCAGCTATACCATCTAGTAAAGCTTTGATTAGCCATCTTTCAAAGCCAAGAGTTACTTAGGAGGGTGGGGCACAAAATGGCTGACTTACTCTGTGACTTTTAGAAGCTTCAACACCAAGGCGGTAGTGGTAGAACTTGGGAACAGATAAAAAGCCAAGATCTATTCAGAAAGTATTCATGCAGAAAAATTAGCACTCAGAAACACTGGTTTTTCATTATAAATGACAGTTAGACATTTGGAACAGGGCACTTCTTAGTCCATTGATGCCCCTGACCAAGGTGGGGTGTATATGAAGTTTGGTAACATTTCTGTAGGGTAGACCATGACACCACCTTCATAGAAGTACCAAGTCTGATATCACTCCCCACTGTGAGCCCAGGACTTCAGAGGGCTTAGGAGTAGGACTCCCTATTCATTTACCCATGAGCCTTTCTACCTAAGCAGGGGGTGATAGAAAAATGTATGGTCTCTTCCGCTCTCTGTCTCTGTAATACTAGGTGATGAAGCAACCTGAGAGATCAGCTATTCTTACAGAAGTCAAGGGCTGCTTCTTTCTGTGTGTTTTAATGCATCTTAGAATGATAGAGAAAAATGAAGAAAACAAAAAGCATGTCTAATAAAAGTAGCAAGTTACCATTAATCTTCTATTGAAGAGTCTTGCAATTGAAAATAGTAGTCACTCTTTCCTAAATATTTTTTCCATCATGATTCCTGGGATCATGTTGTAACTCTATATGGTAAAGGGACTGAGTTTTTTCATGCCAGGGTGTGTGTGTGTGTGTGTGTGTGTGAGAGAGAGAGAGAGAGAGAGAGAGAGAGAGGGAGAGAGAGAGAGAGAGAGGGAGAGGGAGAGGGAGAGAGAGTATGCGTGTAGTGTATTCGTGGGGTGTGATGTGTCTGATGGTACACACATGCATGCCTGTGCTTGTTTTTTTAGTAATTTTTGCCCTATTGGCTTTAGATTTGTTTGTTTTATTTTCATTTAGTTGTTTTGCTTTTGTTTTTGACAGAGAAAGAACATAGTGTTGGGTGGGTAGGGAGGTGGAAGGATCCTCCAAGAGTTGAAGGACAGGAAGAATGTGATCAAAATACATTGTATGAAAAATTATTTTTAATATAAAAATAAAAACAATCTTTTCCACTGGAGGGGCAGTGCTTTCAGAACAATATAGTAGCATCATATAATGGGAAATTTGATTCCTGATTTCTAAATCCTTACCATTGATAGGAACAAAAGGCAAAGCTAAACATACGGATGGTATGGGCAAGTGACAGGCTGGTTGCTTGTATTTGCCCATAATAAGAAAGGCCTCAGGGAAGAGAAAACAATGATTACCCTTCCATTACTGGGGTGAAACATAGCACATCCTTGTTGTGATCTTGATGGGAGGCAGTGTTGGTGGGGTACACGGGAAGGAGGGTAAGTCGACAACCAGATGCTCTAACAACAGATATTTGAGTAACTGTTAAAGCCCAAGCACTAGTTACAAACCCTGGAAATAGATGACCATAATAAAAAGTCCCTCTTGGTTTAGAGCTGTCCTCAGAGTCATTAGCATCTACTGAATCAGCTGAGCAAAGGCTGTGTAAGCAAATAGACATTGACTGATCAGATTATGTTGAAAAAAACCGAAGAAGTATCCAAAGCCAGAGACTGACAAGCCAGGAAAACTGGTTTAGCTTGAAAGATAGAAAAGGTCTCTCCACTATAGTGCTTTGTGCTGGGAGCTAATGGGTATAAGGGAAAGTGTCACTCAGCTTACTGGAGGAACAATTTTGCAGCAGAAAGATCACCAGTGAGCACAATGATTCTGAGGTGAGAATAGGTCTTGCTTGGTCAAGAAGAAGCAAAGCCAATGGCTTCTCACTGGGACACCAATGTCCCTAGGAGTGCATTAAAAAAAATGCTGAGTGACTATTTATAGTTTTTTTTTTTTTTTAACTTTTCCAATGGCGAGAAAAGCCTATTTAGAGAAGGAGGGGTGGTGGTATGAAACAACGTATTTAATTTTGTTTGGAAATTCCCTTTCTCCACAGTCAGAGTATAGAGAAAGGGAATTCTTGTATACTGTTGGTGAGAAAGGAAATTGATACCACCATTAGTGGAACCAGAACAGAGATTCCTCAAAATGCTGAAAACAGGACTAGTGTTGATCCTGTGATCTGCTAATCTCACTTCTGTGTACATATCTGAAGGAACTGACATCAGAATGCCAAAAAAGACATCTGGACACCCATACTCAGAGCAGAATCACTCACAATAGTCAAATTATGCAGCCTACAGTGGAAAATCCAGGGCCATAAATACTAACAGTGGTTATCACTAGTTATCAGGTTTGCAGGAATATTTTATTTCTGCATAATATTCCACATTTCCCAGAATGCCTTTTATTTCACATCTGAAGTCAAAAATGAAGATTGAATCCTTTGCGAAACAAAGTGGTTTGCATAGGCCACACCAGTGTTGGCCTGGCGATTCTGTCCTCTTTGCAATTACTTCCAATGACCTCTTCCTTGGGTGTTGGTGGCCAACCTGGGAATGATGGCTTCTTGACTACTTCTAGCTGCCTCATCCTGACTGGCTAATGGAATCCTCTCCTGGGAGTCCCTCTGCAGCTCCACATGCTACATCCATCATCCTGTCATCTGCCTGTCTTCTTCCAGTTTCTGAGCCCCAATTTCTTTCAACAGCCCTGTTTTTCTTCCCTCCCTCTAGAATTGCCATCAGACCCCACCAGCAGGCTTGTCATGGAGATTGCCTGCAAAGTAATTCTTGAATGCCACAAACATTATTAAAGTCTATTTTCCATCACGAGCACTTCCAGTTTAGAGGAAGAATGCTGCTCTCATGTCCGTCCATAAATAATTTTTGAAAGATTTTCCTCTACAGTCCGTGGAACACTAAGAATATTTGCCCATCTCCTTGGTACCTTTTCCAACTACGAGCTCACTTTCCAAAGCAATAACAGATTTGAAGTCTCCCTCCTGAGTCTGTGGGATGCACAGCTATAGACAGAGGTAAAACTCAGCCCAAGTCCAGTGGCTAACACAAGAGAAGCAGATGGTTGACAGTCCCTCCTCCTGTCACTTTTGTAGGCTGGGGAAATCCACATCCAACCATGCTATTTCGATGGTTTCAAGTGCACTGGGGTGTCTGGGAAAGTTGCCTGGAACCTTGAGGGAACAGGTAGCAGAGAGGTGGAAGCAGCAACCTTGCATTCACTGGCACAGCTCTCTCCATATGCCCATTCTTTGGTGCCAATCCCCAGTGCTTTCCCAGCCCCATGTTTGACAGCTACGCAGCTGCTAAGCAATTAGGCCTCATCATCTTAGAGAATTTGCAAAGGGACATAAAGAACAACTCTCTCTTCCTACTTAGGCCATGGTTGAAGGAGTAGATGGAATTATTTGACAGAAAAACTAGAGGCGAGATAGGATCGAATACTAAGTGAGCTCTTCTAGAAACAGTTTTCTGGAAGTTTATTGCAGAATCAAACAATCTTAAGTTGGAAAAAGGCTTTCATAAATATTCTTACCATGACTTATGATGCTAATTTACTGTCTCTGAAAGATAGGAACAGAGTTATGGTCTGTTGGGCCTCTACTTGATGAATAGAGGTGTTTATTCCTCTGCCTTCCGGCTAGGCAGTGGGATGCTACATCAGAGGCCACAAGATGGATAGCCTGTAGTGATCCCACAAGCACAATGAACTACAGCAAAATCAGGCAAGGCAAGGCTTACCACCCACCCTTTAGCTAGTCAGTTTGGAGACACAGCATCAGTTCCACAGAGCCTTCGAACTAGTTGACTCCTCTGATTTTCTCAGGCATGCCCCTCTCACTGTGGTTTTCCCTGGTCTTAATCTATCCAGAACTTGTTAGTGATGGAGTGGGAAAGAAACTGATGGAAAATATTGTGTCCTGTCCATACCACACTTCTCTGTTTCTCCCCTAAAATGTCGTAACTTCAAACTGAAGCACAGGAATGGTTTGGTTTATATCAGCGGCGAGGCTTCAATTTTTTCATGAAACAGGGTATTGCCTCAAATATGTCCCTAATGCTAAATGGCACCTCTTAAAGAAATAATATTTTTTAAAAAGTATGTTTAGCACTTTTGGACAAAGACATTCATAGCTTAAAAATACTGCTCAAGTTCACCCAACAGGTCCATTGTAGACATGCTAAATGCTATTAGAGCCAAATTGAAGGGTGGCAGGGGTTGGGGGTAAGGGAGATGATTTCAAATGTTAGCCTTGCTTTTCCTCAGAAAAGCCTGGCCTGTATTCTTCCAGTTTCTGAGCCCCAATTTCTTTCAACAGCCCTATTTTTCTTCCCTCCCTCTAGAATTGCCATCAGATCCCACCAACATGCTTGTCATGGAGATTGCCTGCAAAGTAATTCTTGAATGCCACAAACATTATTAAAGTCTATTTTCCATCATGAGCACTACCAGTTCAGAGGAAGAATGCTGCTCTCATGTCCATCCATAAATAACTTTTGAAAGGTTCCTGGCAACCTTTTCTGAGGATGAGGGCATGAAGAGTGAGGGTAACTGGATTTCTAAAGAAGGGGACAGGTAATTTCTGCAACGAGATGATACCCCTATCACTGAAAATGTCAACTGTCCAATTTCCAGCTTTGAAAGATCTTCCTGATTATGAGGAAAGCACAGAATGGTCAGTAGGACACAGTGTAGGAAGAATAAGGAAGAAAAGACAGGGAACACAGCTGAGACAGGAGTGTGATGTCCTGGACATAAGAATCAAGAGGAAGACAACTACCAAGTCGCCTAAATCAATGTATTCTGCCAGGACTGCTCCCTCAGATATAGTCTTTATTATTATTATTATTTTCATTTTGGACCACAAGTAAAGCAGGTATCAAAGTTACAGGGAGCTGCTCGAGCCATTGTTAGGCCATACTGTTTTCGAGAAAAAATTCAGGGCTCGTGTACAATCTTATAATCAATGGCTTGACCTCTGCCTGAGACAGAATAGCTTTCCCATGAATAAATACTTCTAATATAAATAATTGCGATGAAATGGACAGGAAATATTATAGATGTTATTATTTTTTTTAATCTACAACATTTTCCCTCTAAAATAATACATTTGAAGAGCAATGGAGGATATGGTATTAAAATGTAATCCTCTTATATTTGATCTACCCAAATAATATAAGTTTAGGTCCAGTTTAATCTGAATGCAGTACCTTGAACATTAGTCATATTGGGCAGCAAATAAAACCTTGCCTGAATAAATACAGATGTGTAAGAGAATTGCCTTACAAATTGTAGACTCAACACAACATAGTAGGTTAATTAAGACAAACCAAGTTGGCTAAAACAACAACCACAACAACAACAAAAAAACAAGTCACGTTAAACAAGAAAGGCGTGGAATGCATTCTTTATGCTCCCATGAAATTGCATATGCTCATTCCCTCCCCAGTCCATCTGTGATCCACCAAGCAAAACTGAAAAATCATTTCAGGAATCATAGTACATCAGAAGGGCCAATGGGGAAAAATTAGCTGTTTGGAATGAAAAGGAAACATCAATTTCTGTTTACGTCTTCATGAACAGTAATACTGTTTTCTCAGTATGAAGTCTGGTTTATACTACTTTTATTATCAGGCCAAACAGACTTTTAGAGGAATAATCAAATGAAAGGTGATTTGTTTTCTTCCAATGCAGGTATTTACACACAACCATTTGCTCAGTCTGAAGAGCTTCCTCGTTCTTCCTCTGTACTGTGGGGCCATCTCAGAGACGGTTTGCATAAGTAATGCATTTATTTACTAATCTTCAAAGAGTCTCTATTTTTCCTGCCTTCCCACTGTAGTCATTAGGGGTCACAACCCTGCAGGAAATATGGGCTGCCATGGTAACACAAAATGTCTGCTGCTGGGCTTAGCGTAATTCCTCCCTAATAGAAAGACAAGGAGCAGTAAATCCCATCTTTGATAAACTGGCTTATTGTTATATGGAGCCTCTACCTGGGAGGTGGCGATCCCCCAGAGCAGTTTAAAATGATACAAATGCAATTTGTATCTGGATTGATTTCTCATTTTGCACAAGGAACTGGGCAAAATTGTGCTAGGTCAAGTGAAATTCCTCGTCACATTTCAAAATCCTTGGCATTGCGCTCAGTCAGTCATCTGCTGGGCACATTTATCAGATGCTATGTGTCGCTGTGCTAGGGACTGGAACAAAGCAAATCATTTCCCCAAATCACTTTTAATCCCCATAGAGAACTAGAAATAAAGTGCACCATCTCCATCATTTTGAACTATTTAGTGATGATAACTGTTTTATTAGTTTACAGTTTTTGTATATTGAAAGGGGGGAGCTGCTCAGGGTTAAGAGACCACTCAGGAGAGAAAAACATTTCATATCGACCCTAAAAAGGAAACTATATACAACAGCCAGAAAAAAAAAAAAAGCTTTCTTGCTTCTATTTAGGAACAAAAGAAATGTAAAGCAAGAAAGCTGCTACCCAATTATTTTGTTCTGGAAGGAGAATGTTCTGAAAAACAACCTGGAACTAATAATAAGTACTTAAAGAAAATTATACAGCAAGTGGGACCAAATGTAATTCTTGTCCCAAAGTGCATATTTGTCCACTCATATCCCTTTGAGGATCAGTCAGTCTCGTGGTCAGCTTTCTGGGCACTTACAGGAACAGTCACAGTCACAACAGAGATGATGTTTCTTTTCTTCCCAAACTGGCTCCCCCTTAAATCGTTAAGATAGACTTGAGTCTGCTGTCCTGCCCCACTGCTTTCTCTCATGCCTCTTCAACACTTAGACTCTACTTTGTCCAGGCAGCTGGTTTCAGTGTTTTTTCAAGAGACCAGACTTAGTCTACCTCCATGTCATGGTATACACTATATTCCTCATCGGGAATGCCCTTCTCTTCCCTGTCTCACCAATTCTCACCATCAGAATTCTAGTACTCCTTCACAGCCTGCACTTTACAGTAAGGCACTAAGTTACAGTCTTTCATAAATATTGTGTGCCCATTGCCTCTCATGTACAGATCATGCTTTGACATAAAGTCCCAGAGAACAAGCATCAAGGGTCTCATATTGTTTCATTGGCTGTCACGGTTTGATGAAGAAGGTGACATGATGGACAAGGAACTGATAGTAACAAACAGCCAGCAGCCAGCAAGGAACTGAGACCCTTCATCCAATAGCTCCCCAGGAACTAAGTTCTGCCAAATGACCATGTGAATTGGGGAGTTGATTCTTCCCCAGTGCAACCTTCAAATATGACCCTAACCTTCACTGCAGCTTGGGAAAGACCCTGAAAGAGAAGATAGACCCAGATAAGCCAATCCTGACTTTCTGACTCAGAGCCTATGACATCGTAAATATGCTCTAAGTTTTTTTGTTTTGTTTTGTCTTGAGTAATTTGCTATCCAATATTAGGTAACTAGTAGTATGAGTCTAGCTGGGAGATTCCTAGCAGAGATGTCATAAATAGTATGGAATCAGGCCTTTGCAAGAAGTACATTCTCTGGTGACAAATGTTTGAGAAAGTAGTATCAAACTGATTGGATGGCGGCCAGGACCCTTAAGTGATTAAGCAAGTTAGCTGTTAACTTCAAGACGTAAGGGAAAAAGCAGGGCCTCTGTTGTTCCATTACTTCTTTAAAGTCTTCATCAGTCAGCAAAGTGTCTTAGGTTCTCAGAGGGCTCTCCTACTGGTTGAGCCCAGTTTTCTAGTCTCTGCTTTTGATAGGTTCTTCTTACCAGCCTAACTAAATTCAATTCCTTGACCTGTTGTTTGAGTCTACATTTTCCATCTCAGCCACCCTCTACCAGCAACCAGACTTAAACCACAAACATAAACATGTCTTTCTCATGCTTAAGGCCCTCCCCTAAGTTTCAGATGTGTTGTGGACGAACACCCTGAGCAGCTGCAGCCATATCTTGCCCTCCCCATACCCGTATGCTCTATCCTCTACACATGATGGCCTGCTTTTCGTTCCTTGTACTAAGTTCTGTCTTCTCACAGCTCCTTCAGCCGTGCCCTTACCGTGCAGTCTGGCTAGCTCCTGTGTGTCAGCTCTCAGCACAGCTCTGCAGTCCATATCATCCTCCCTTAGCACCATCCCCTCTCTGTTGTGGGTTTTAGGGATACTTCTGGGATTTGATGCCAATCCTTGTGAATCAGATCTAAGCCTCTCTTTCTCTTTTCACTGTTGTAGGCTTAGCACCTGGCACAATATATTTATACACATAATATAAATATATTGCAATAGTATCTATAGTTTATGTATTTTAAATAATAAGTACTTCAAATTAATTTTTAATTGATAAATAGAATCATATATATTTCTCATGTACAACTTGACATTTTGATATGTGTACATATGCTATAAAATCTAGCTAATTAAATATATAGATGATCAGACATTTATCATTTTTATTGTGCGGAACCTTATTACCTTTCAATAATTGAATATAGCATTTCCTGTTTCCAATGTTAACTATAGGGCTTTGAACTTACTCCTCTTTTCTAATTGAAAGTTTGTGAATTTTGAAAGTATTTACTAATCCCCCTTAAACCTCCCAGGACTTGATAAGCTCTATTGTACTCCTTATTGTGAGTCAGCTTTTATCCTTTAACAGCTGATCCATCTCTCTATCCCTGTATACCAACTTGTAAAGATTCCACACAGGAGTGAGATAGTGCAGTGACTTTCTTTATGTGAATGGCTTATTTAACTTTATACAATGCCTCCACATTCATCCAAGTTGTCATAAATGGTAGGACCCCTCATACCATAGCTGATTTGCATTCTACAGTGCATGAATATGCATTTTCAATAAGTATTTTTTCAATTTCAAGTGTGCCCATATACCTAGTGGGAGAGAAAGCCATGCTCCCTGTCTTTTAGTTCTGAGTGGTTTGGGACTGTGGGTTGCACTCCTATCTCCTGAGACAGAGAACATTCTGGGTCACTGCCTTCCATTCACTGAGACCTGTAAAATGAAAGGCAGGCCCTCAGTACATTCCTCTAGTTCCAGTAACTAAATATCAACATTCCAAAATAATAATAATAATAATAATAATAATAATAATAATAATAAAACATCATGAAAAACATTTTTCTTTTTAAGTCAAAAACATCCAAAGAACGCAAAACCTATCCCAGGTCTGGGAACACAGCTCATCTGTAGGGCACTTTCTTAGCAAGTCACTGCCTATGTTCCATTCTTAGCACTTAAGACAGAAGTTTCAAAATTGATAAAAAGTGTATGAGTCATGTGTTTGGTCATTTAAATCTTATTAGGTTTACATCTTTCCTGGGTAAAAAGCTATTTCAAGTGCAGCTTCATATTCAGACAGCTTCGGCTCGGTGAATACTTAGTGATGACATTTATAAATCCCCATTTGCAGACATCGTGCACATCAAAACACAGAAGGGAGAATATAGCTTTGAGTAGTCATCACCTGTAAGGCCATAAGACCATATCCCTGCTAGTCCAACCTCCTCACTGTACCAAGGACTAGAAAAGGACAGTAACCTGTCAAAAGCCATAGGATAAGTTAGTTTGCCTGCCCACTACCAAAATAAATAAACAAATCAGTGAAGGGCTGAGATGAACAGGCACAATTGTCTTCAAGGTTTTCACTTTATAACATATCTTGTTTCCTTGTCATAAAAATCTGATCATTTTCTATTGAATTTATTTCCATCTCTCAGAAGTATTTAGTTGTATGCCTTACAGTTAGGAAAGTCTTGTTGAGAGGATTTCTAAAAACAAATAAATAGCTGAAGACTAAAATAAATCTATGATGATTATGATGTAAAATTAAATTACAACGAACCCCTGACATTCAGGAAGGGCACCCAGAAATCTTAGTCTCCAATCTCTCTCCAATTCACAAATCCTAGTACTATGTAATTGACATATAATTTCCTCCATAAAACTTCTACTTTTCCTCCTAAGAACCATCACATGATTATGAAGGAAATAGCTGTATCAGACTTGCTCTGAAGTGTATGTAATTCAAATTTATGCCTCAGCAAAATTTCAAATTACTACATGTCATGGGCCTTTAAAACCAACTCATAAATAGTGAATGGTATGAATGTTGTATCAAAAAATGCCCTGGGTCTACTGTCTCTTCAAAGTAACAACCTTGAAAAACCTAGGTAAGTATTTAAGTTGCTGGTCCTCAGTCAAAGGAGAAGAAGCTATGTTACATCAGTGTGAAATTTAGAAACTTCAAGTTCAAGTGTTCCTTATAAATGTATGTACAGGCAGTGGGTCTAGAAACACCAGACTAAGAGCAATCAAACCCATCCTGTCTCTTCTTCTTCTATCCTCTCTGATTACTAGATTCTGTTTAGTTTAAAGGTATGAACTGAATATTTATATTTAGCCCCATGGAGATTCATAAATACATATCTAAATTATCGCTCTACATTTTAGTCCTGAGAAATTTTTACCTACGATTGGTAAATATCACGGCATGGGGAGAGAAACTATTTGACATTTTGTAGGAAAGATAGCACTTGAACCATGGGAGGTAAATAGGCAGAGGTAGACTTGAGAAAGTCCATGGAAGAACCCAAACATAAGCTAGAGCTTCTCTCTAGTCACCCGAACTGTCCAGGTGAGACCGAGCCCACTTCCTGTTTTACTATTTGATCTCTTTGGAAGAACTAAGAGCTCTGAGTATCACACAATCATCTAACTCATATGGAGTTTATATAGAGTAGAGTCTAACAGATGGCTTTGGGGACATTTTTATTGCAATATAACATATATACAGAGATATGAACAAAAGAAAAGTGTTCATGTTTATGGAATTTCAAAATTTAACCATGCTCTCATAACCTATATACATACCATGAAAGAAAATATTTCCAGTACCCTCAAAATTCTTCTAGATCTTCCTCCCAATAACTCCCGTATAACTCCTGTATAGGGATAATCAGATTAACTTTCACTGGTTTTTGGATTTCTCATAAATGAATTTGTAGCATATTATTATACCATCTCTGTCCATTTAGATAATCTCCTCCCCATTAACAACACATTTGAGAGATTCTACCATGATTATTGTGTGTAGCTGTATAGACAGACCATTTTGGGAGTAACGCAATGGTTTCATGGCAGCTGCATGGGGTTATTGCATGTCAGTAACATATGAAATCATCCACTTACTGTTTCTAGGGATAATCAAATGAAATGGATGTCCACCCGTGAAGGAAGAAGAAGAAGGAATCAATAGGGACTCTACTGCCGGGTGCTCAAGGAAAATTGGCAATTAGGGTGAAAGGTGAAGGGGATAAGAGGACTGAGTGGCAGACCTGATTGAGATTAACATGATCCATTAAGTTAGCCCAGAGACAAATAGGAGTGGTACTTGAAATTTACATAAATGCTATACCCAGCCGCAATCAAGTTTCTGTAGGAAGAAGAAAATTGACGAAGGAAACCTTATAACTTGAATTGAACAGAAACAACGGTGGCCTAAAATTGCCTTTGTCTGGCAGAAAAGCTGAGGATAAAAGATAGATGCTTAGAAAAGATTGTGGTTTCATTTTTGTTGTTATTTGGTTTTTGTCTTGTTTTTTTGTTGTTGTTTGTTTTGTTTTTGTTCTAAGTTTCCACTGAAGTCCATAACGGATGGTGAGAATTAATGCTTCCCCAGTGCCTTTGGGGGAAGGAAACTATACATGCCCTCTTAAAAGGCTTCCTTTCTTATTTGAGCCAGGAGCACTGTATGCATCCATGACCTATTTCTTGTTTTTGTGCCAAGCACTGGGTTAAGTGGATGACTCTGAACAAAGTCAGTCCCCGTCTTCATGGGGCTTGAATTCTGTACACAGTGACGGCTACCAATCCCTAGCACTGTGTCAGCAGTATTGGTCAGCTATGAAGCACCCAGAATTCCTCAGGAAGATTTCTTCACAGAAATGCAAAGCTGCCCCTGCCATCTTTGACACTGCACTCTGAAGCAGGAAGGA
The DNA here is from genome assembly GCF_900095145.1 of Mus pahari. Lineage (NCBI taxonomy): Eukaryota > Metazoa > Chordata > Mammalia > Rodentia > Muridae > Mus > Mus pahari. The sequence continues at coordinate 48,675,707 of NC_034613.1, read as the reverse complement.
AGTCAATCTTAATCCTGTGGCAGATATTCTCTGTCCTTTCCAGAAGTCAGTGCTGTCTGGATTAAGCCATGACTAAAGAGAAGGGGAACCTTCTCAGAACCTCAAAAAGGCCTACAAGGAGCAAGACCAGTGATGTACAGTTAGGCCAGCTCTATTTCTTGTGGTGGTGATAGTGGTGATGGGGAATTACCTGAGAGAGAGAGAGAGAGAGAGAGAGAGAGAGAGAGAGAGAGAGAGAGAGAGAGAGCTCTTCCAGGGTTATTTAAATATCTTCTATCATGCTGCGCCATACACGTAGATCCTGGGGTCCCAGATTCATAGTCTCTTTTCTGTCTCCCTGCCAGGAATGATATAAGTGGACCTGAGGATCATGTCTCTCTATCTTCAGGGGATAGCTACACTTCTTGGGACTTCAGAATACAGAGTATTGACCACTATATTATCTTGACATATTGGGAGTTCAAATCTAAGCCAGAGCTACAGTTTAGGAGTCCTCAGGAACTATGTAGTGTGGGTCTATTCCTAAACGCAAGTGGGACTTGTGCTGCATATAAGAGAAATGAGAGCTGCCACTTTTTATGTCTTGAACACAATTTATAATAGAAAAATAATGGAACACTAGTTGTGGGACAGGACCTTTCTAAAAGATACTAACCATATTAATTTACTTGGTCCTCTTAGAAGCATCTATATGAAGCTGATGTTATTACTTCTCATTTTGTAGTTGAGGTAAATTGCTTCAACTCATACAACTGGCAACTTACAGAAGCAGCAATTCAAACACCAAGTGCTGGGTGCTATAGATGGAGTCCTTAGCAACACACCACACACTGATTTATGCAGTGCTTACTTTAAACCATTTCTTACCAATCCTGTGAGATTACACTAACTTCTGGTACAGAAGGAAAGGCAGTGAGTCAGAGGAACCCAGGTTCTCATTAACAGTAAGTTGCAGAGCAAGGCTTGAAGCTAAATCTCATAAAGGCCCGTGATATGATAACATAATAGCATATAACATAATAACATAATACATGATAACCCAGAGACTTGGAGGCTAGGAGGGGTTGTTGCTTGGCTTGACCTGAGGAAGTCATCACCTTTACCCTTCTTCAGTTTCCCTCCAAAAAGTGAGGCTGGAGTCCTCAGAGACAAATATGAGAGATTGAGACTGAATAGATATCATGAAGGGTGGGAAAGGGAAACGCAGGATTTTAAAGTTATCAAGAGAAAGACCATGCCACAGTGGTTCGAAGCATGAGCACACGAGTGCAACTAGCTCGGGCTCCGATTTCCATTTTGATTACTTCTCAGCCAAGTTCCCCTCAGCAAAGTCTGTTAATCACCTGGACATGCATTTCCTTGCTGGCCAAGGGAAGATAATCGTCTTTTTATAACATAAAACTCTTAGGAAATTAAAAAAGAAAAAGAAACACTGTGGCGGGCTGGAAATACAATACAGCTCATTGATAGAGTGCTTGACTAGCTAGCACACGTGAATCCTGAGGCTTGACACGCTGCAGCATTACAGAAGCTATGGTGTCACAGATCAAGTGTGGTAATGGATGCCTATAAACCAAGCACTTAGGAGATAAGGCAGAGGGTTACCCGAGGCTACACCCTGGGGTACAGGAATCCCTATCTCAAAAAAAATAAAAATAAATAAAAGCAACAGAAAAGAAATGATGAAAAGTGAAAGCTGAGCTCATACTCATCACCCAGCACTAGAGGCTGCGAGTATCAGGCCCAGCATGGATAGAATAGTAAGTGCTGGGCCAGCCTGAGCTAAAAGGTGAGATCATATATCAACAAAACACAATATTAAAAAGAAGCCTAAATTAATTAATTAATTTCCAAACCTCCATGAAGATGAATGCCCCGGCAATAGCTGTTGGTGGGTGTTCTGATTCTCCTTGTCCCCCACCCCACACTCTCGGGAGTTGCCTCGGTGAGGACACACTGCCCTATGCACCAAAGCCACTTGCAACTGCAATGTGAACTTCCCAAGTCTAAAAGCGCCCTTGCAGAGATCTGTTAGAAAGTAAAATTTACCTAAAGGAAAAAAAAAAAAAACAACCCTCAGGAAACACTTTTTAGTTTTGAAAATGAAAAGCTGCTGAAGTGTTTTTGCTGTTCCCAAAAGCGAACTATTGCTCTGGTCTTCAAGAGTACTCAACAAAATGATAAATGATTATACATAAAACCAGCACCAAGATTGCCCTTTAGGTGTGCACGATAATCTCTTTCCCAGAAAAAAAAAAGTTATGTTGACTGCTTGGTGGGAGAGGGGGGGGGATGCATAGGTCAGGAGTTTGTAGTTCCAATAGCTGTGGCTTGGAGCTATTCGGGGTTATTTTTCTGCAGTATAGGTTCTGATCATTTTTTTTTTTTGCCATTCCCTGGGAAAGAGGACAGAGTTATGGACTGATTGTACTTCTAAAAGCCTCGAGTCTTTTTATAGCTCCAGGCAGAGGAGAGCCACTTCCTTTTCTTCTGGCTTTCTTGAGTCAGAGCTGCAAACACCACTTAGGACTGAACTAGGAATCAAATATTACTATTGCTAATATTTTCAAATGCTTTTTATTTTGCTGTACTCTGGTTGAAGCACTTCAACTGCATTAGTTCATTAAATGTTCCGCAACTCTATGGGTTCAGGACCTACTCTGAACACTCATTTAATGGATGTGGACCAAGGGCCTTGAGAGGTTGAGCAACTTCTAAGGTTTTCATTAATTGAAAGTGCAGAGCTACAAATGAAAACTCAATTTATTTTGAGTAAAAGTAGGGACATTCTTCCTTCAGAAATGAAAAAAGAATTTTCTAGATTCTGATGATTGCTACCATTTTACAATGTACTATGTTTTTTTTTTTCAGATAACTTGTAAAAACCAAAATGTCACATAAATATGTCTTGTTCATGTTGTCCTATCAATTTATTTCTATTCTAAAACTTGTATTTCACTTTACTTTATATGCAAAAAGGTGTGAGGGTGTCAGATCTCCTGGAACTGGAGTTACAGGCAGTTGTGAGTGCTGGGATTGAACCTGGATCCTCTGGAAGAACATCCAGTGCTCTTAACCACTGAGCCATCACTGTAGCCCCTTGGCACTAAATTTCTAAAACTAGTTTACAGTAATAAATTATTTTAAGTACAAGAACAGAGAGTATATACCTAATGGTTATAGACACACAAAAGTGTTCCTGTTCCTATGGAATAGAAGTTTTAAATGAATCTTGATGGAGAAGAAAGAGAGAGAGAGAGAGAGAGAGAGAGAGAGAGAGAGAGAGAATCAAATGCTTTTATTTGAAATGAAGTACTCTTGAAGAATTACTTTACAAGCCCCTGAACTGCAAGTTCTAATAGCTGTCAGACAGCATTGTCATATTGTGGAGGGAAAGGCGCTCACTTTCTGGAGATGTGCCTATTTTTGACTCTTAGTAGCTGGGAAAAAATTTAGATAAAGGATAATTCAAAAGGCCTGGAGACTTGGCAAATAATTCTGTCGGATTTTGTTAAATCTAATGAGTCAGATTAGTTTTAATCCCTATCAGGTCAATAATGAGAGGACCCCCCCCTCCAACACACACATGCGATATTACATTTTTTCTATACTTCCACCAAAGATCCTAAACATAAAAAAGTATTTTTCGAGGCATGCCTTCAGTGGTCATTTTACTTGAATCAAGTATTTCAATTGTATTTCTCTGAATATCCTAGTACACAGCCATGTTGGAACTGTCTTGTTTTGAATGATAGTCCAACAAGCTAATCATAACAGCTTTTGTATTATATACCATAAGTCACTGTGGGGAGGACACGGACTCTATTAATGAAAATGGCTAAGCCCTTACTATATGCAAGACTCACTATACTAGGTGGGGTAAAAACAGTAAAGCCTGTTATAGCTGTCTCCTGAGAGGCTCTACCAGTGCCTAACAAATACAAAGGTGGATGCATGCAGTAAGCCATTGGCCTGAACACAGGGCTCCCAATGGAGGAGCTAGAGAAAGGACCCAAGGAGCTGAAGGGGTCTGCAACCCTGTAGGTGGAACAACAATATGAACTAACCAGTACCTCCTGAGTTCCCAGGGACTAAACCACCAATCGAAGAGTACACATTGTGGGACTCATGGCTCTAGCTGCATATGCAGCAGAGAATGTCCTAGTAGGTCATCAATGGGAGGGGAGGCCCTTGGTCCTGTGAAGACTCTATGCCACCATGTAGGGGGATGCCAGGGCTAGGAATCGAGAGTGGGTGGGTTGGGGAGCAGGGGGAGGGGGGATGGGATAGGGGGTTTTCCGAGGGGAAACTAGAAAAGGGGATAACATTTGAAATGTAAATAAAGAAAATATCTAATGAAAAAAAAAGCAGTAAAGCTCAGTATTTGCCCCCAAGAAACTTGTCGTTCAGTATCAACACAGGAAACTGGTAAAAATTAGATAGTTTAATATCTATTATCTAATGATAATAGATAAGAAATAGATGTCTCTCCGGACATCTGTTTCATATCCACTATATGACATAAGATAATACTCTCCAATTCTAGGAATGTGAATATTATCAGACTAATGTGGACTATAGAAGTTGACAAAGTTCAAAGAAAACAGGAGAGATCTTTGGTGGTTAATATATTCTACAGCACCTTCCACTTCCAGAGTATGTGCAAGGTATCGTACTGATGGGAATTTTTCAGAGAAACAAAATGAAACATTAAAAATGGCACATTTGAAGGTCATGACCACAAGGAAGGAAACACCTCATGCGATTACCAGGCCTTGGGACCTGCCCAGGTTCTTGTAGTCCATCAGCCCATGGAGGCTGCATTTTCACAACTAGAAACATACACATATATGTAAACTACCAATCCAAGGATACTTTTTTTCTTGGATTTTTTTCCTTGGATTTTTTCCTTGGAAGCTCTTTGAAACTCTATAGATATAGCCTCTGCAGGAAATGAGATGAGGAAAAGACACATCAGAAAACAACCTTTCAAATGGGAGGTAACAGGATTGGCAATTCTGATTCCCCTCTCACAACTCCTTTTATGGGGGAGATGTAGGGAAGGTCAGGAAATTGAGCAGAGGTGTGTAGCAATGGGGCATAGGGAACTGTGAGTAGCCACCAGAAAGTCCCAGATGCCAGGAAAGCAAGAGGCTCCCAGTACCCAATGGGGATGACATTAGCTGAAATACCTAACAAAGGGGAGGGAGAACCTGTAGAGACCATATCCAAAGATTAGGCACAGCCCCTGGTTGAGGGATGGGGCTACCCACCCATCCCAAAAATTTAACTCAGAATTTCTCCCGTCTAAAGGAAATACAGGGACAAAGAATGGAGCAGCAAAGACTGAAGGAAAGACCATCCAGAGACTGCCCCACCTGGGGATCCATCCCACATACAGTCACCAAACCCAGTCACTACTGCTGATGCCAACAAGTGCTTGCTGGCAGGAGCCTGACATAGCTGTCTCCTGAGAGGGTCTGCCAGAGCCTGATCAATACAGATGTGAATGCTCACAGCCAACCATTGGACTGAGCACATCAACTCCAAATGGGGAGTTAGGGGAAGGACTGAAGGAGCTAAAGGGGTTTGCAACCCCCCAGGAAGAGCAATAATATCAATCAGCCAGACCCCTCCCAGAGCTCCCAGGGACTAAACCACCAAACAAAGAGTAAATATGGAGGGACCCATGGCTCTAGATGTATATGTAGCAGAGGATGGCCTTGTCAGACATCAGTAGTAGGGGAGGCCCTTGGCCCTGTGAAGACTTGATGTTCCAGTGTAGAGTAATGTTAGGGCAGGGAGGCAGGAGTGGGGGGATGGGCGGGAGAGCCCTGTCATAGAAGCAGGGGGAGGGGGTGGAATAGGGGGTTTGCAGAGGGGAAACAGGGAAAGGGGATAACATTCAAAATGTAAATAAATAAAATAACCAATAAAAATATGAAAAATTATATTCTTTTTTTTAAATAGAGCTTTTCTTCAGGTTACCATTGTGATGACTCTAGTGGTGAAGCCACTCTCATGCCCTCCCAGCCCTAGAGACTTCAGAAGGGCACATTGTGTGCTAGTCACTATGCTGTGGCCTGCTGCTAGGCTCTTCTTTGGAGTCTTGGATATTTATTTCTTTGTCCAGCAGGGAGGACAGACAAGGGGTCAAGAAATTTTTGTTCTGTTCTGTTCTGTTCTGTTCTGTTCTGTTCTGTTCCATTTTGTTCTGTTTTGTTTCTAGAAACAAGAAAGTTTGGTAATCATTGGTTTTGTGTAGACTGTTTTAAGTTAAAATGTCTAATTAAAATGAACCAAGGCAGACCAGGTAGGTATGAGCTACAGCAATGCCAATACTGGTCCTGCTGAAATGGGAAACCATGATTGGGAGTCAGGGCTTTCATTCTTCCATAAAATTCTGTCATTTTGATTTAAACAAGCAAACAAACAAAGAAATCTATTTTCCATTCAATAGTTAATGTTATCAGCCAATCTAAAAATGTTAGCTGTTTGTTTTTAATCACTGCACCTGGGCTAACCAAGAAGTATCTGTTAGTCACTGTAAAAGCCTTCAGGATGCTATCAGCAGCATCCTGTATTTCAGCAACAAACTGACCACTTGACTTCCTGGGCCTGAATTTCCTCCTTAGAGAAATGAGGGGCTATGTGGACTTTCTCAAACTAGGATAAGGAGTCTAATGTAAGACATGGGAGAGTGGTTTAAAAAAAAAATGACTGGCTTTTAAAGTATAAAAGAGTTGGACTCCTGAGACATTAACTTCAGTTGCTTTGTCTAAGCAGCTCATTTACCACCAGAATGACAGCACCGATGGTTTCAAAACAAGACTCCAATTTTGTCTTTCCAAGATCTTGTAAGATGAAGCAAAGCATTTCAATGATATAGGTAAACTTCATTAGAAATACACCCAGTTCTACATCCTATAAACGCTGTGTTAATGGGTTTGGGGCAAATAATAAAAACTATAGTCATGTGCATCTGATTTGGCAATTATTTAGAATCATATTAGGCCCTGTCTGACGCATGGGGCATAATTGGCCTTTCTCAGTACTGCAGATTAGCACCTTTGTTCTCTCTATTCAGACCGAGAGAACGGAATTTGATTCCCTTCTCATAAATAGAGAGATTGGTATTGTCTCCACATCCGTTCGCGGAAATGCTTTAAATTGTCAAGTTTGGAACACCTCTTTAATTTAATTCTGGTCATCCCTCATCCTAATCACATCACCAAGCAACACTGACGAACAAGACTGCGATTTCTAATCAACAACTGCACGAAGGCCAGTTAAGCTGCAAAGTCCATTGTGAATTTAGATTCTTGCCGAATGACAAGTCAAACCAGCCTTCAAGTTTCATAAAAACTATTTTGTTGCTAGGTGGGGGTGGGCGACAAACCATGTAGTTCTAGAATTCTACTGTTTTTTTTTTTTTTAACAATTCTGTACTGGTTTTGGTTTAATTGGCCGCCAATCAAAAATCAAGTTATTAATATTTTCACCATCAGTATTTATTTTTCAGTCCCCAAAACAACTCTCTCTCTCTCTCTCTCTCTCTCTCTCTCTCTCTCTCTCTCTCTCTCTCTCTCTCCTTCTCTCCCCCTCTCTCTATATATATGTAAAGAGTTTGCTTTTTAGAATTACCTTTGAAAAGAAAGTTTTGTTTAATTCCATCAGGATTTCTGTACTACTTGCTTGTTTTATAATGAGAGGCCAGAATGCCCCCCTTTGATTCTTCAAGCAGAGTTCCAGCAAGATTATGGAGGAAAAAACAAAACAAAAAAACAAAATTTGTGATAGAAAATCCCCACAAACTGTGCCCATAGGCAAACTGGTCTATAAAAATTAAATGCCACATCGGATGCAAAACCCCTCTGTAGAGTTTTCAAAGGACACATCGTTCCAGGAAGCAGATCAGGGGTCCTTGCAGCTGGGATTTCTGTGACCCCTTTCAGAATAACCCCTTAGGAGACCTTTCGTGCTTCAGGTCATTTCATAAGCTCTCTTTAGCTAAGTATTTGCTTCTAAGGAAAGGTGACTTGCAAACCCCACAAAAATATGGAAGGATGGGCTAAGTTTTTAAGCATTAGTAAATTGACTTGGGGAGGAAAAGTTGAAAGCAGAAATGGTCTTTGTGGTCTACTGATACACAATCTTGTCATAAGAAAGGCCAGGCAAAGGAGCTAAAAATTATGTATCAGAACCTGACCCAGTTCTTACTTTGTTGCTTGTTCTGATCTCATTAAAAAAACCACCATGTGAAAGCAGGGAAATATTTTCGACCCAAAACAAAGCCCCCAAAAGCATAGCCTGAGTTCACAACAAACCCCTCAACAATGTGATTAATTTCATTTTCAGATCACAGACATTCAGGCTTACAGTTATTCCAAAAGTCTATAACATCTGGTCACATCAACATTTTGCCAAAATGGCAGGATCTGGGAAGCACATGAAGAAATACAATTTCCACTTGAATATCTCTGTTTCTGTGGAATATTTTCCATACACACAATTTACAAAGCACTACTCTGAAAAAGTATGTTGTTCTAATTCAAGGATACTAAGGAACAGTAATACTTTCTTAAAAAAGCAATGTAATAAGACTATTAAAAATAAATCCTATTTTCTTTCAAAAAAAATGAAAACACAGGCTTGAAAGTCTGGCTAGCTGGAATGATGCTTCTTGGTCATGTTTAAAATCTTCCACAGTCAAGGCAAGCATCCTAGCATCTTTTATGAGGCACGTGAGGGGAGAATCCCAGCAAACAAAAAGCAACTATCGCTTGTGTGCTTTCCCTTTATGTGGGCATTTCAGCGCATGTTCATTACTACAGCAGTGATAATAACAAGGAAGATATGAAAGTCAATAACCCTATTCTATTTTTATTTCAAATAAACAACAAAGCCATAAAAACTTCTACATACTGCCATATTTTGAAATAAAATTACATCTCTCTTCCAGTACTATGCAGAACAATTTATTGTACTTGAATAATTACTCCAGCTGAGTAAAGTCCATATGTTCAAATAAACCTGAGAGATGCTTGTTTGTCTCATCTATTCTCCCAGTTAAACAATATACTAATTAGTCACATATTTCATAAAAGTTACAGGGATGTAATAGCAGCTTGTAAATTGCCTCACATTACATAATATATGATTTCATCAATCATCACAAAGCATAAAACAATGGGTAAAAATTAAACTATAAAACACACCATGAACTAAATGCATCATTTTGTCTTTCTTTTAGAAGCAGTGACAGCCAGACATAGAAAAATAAAAAAAAAGAGAGAGAGAGAAAATACTTTCCATGAAGAGACAGGCCATTTTGTTTAGATTGCAACCATCTTTGGAAAGTCTACAGATGTACAGGGGAAATAGCATCACGTAGGCACTGATTTCCATTTTTAAGATGAATTATTAGCTAACCCACCAGTTGAGATTTGATTACATATCAAAGGTCTCTATTTCATGTGGAGGAGGGAAAGGGGGCAGGATCAGGGTGATGAGGAAAAGCACATAAATAACACCATTCAACCACTAACAAAATAGTTAGACACTGAACTGGGTTTTACTCCCCTTAAGTGACATAACTCTTAAAGTAAGAGTTACCCACTTGCATTGCACACATTTACAACTCCATTACAGACTACATTACATCTATTTTCTTCTAACAAATTCCCTTTACCAAAGCCACAGAGACGAGATAGCACTAATCTGACATCTGCAATTTGAAACTCTTTCCCAGAAAATGCCTTCTGTTCTCTCCATTAAGTGTAAATTCTGGAAACTATGGCACATACCTTCTAAATTAGCTACTATTTGCCATAACCCACAGATTTCCACATTCAACACTTTCTCTCACAATATCAGTATTGAAGACTGATTTTTTTCCATCTAGACACAGAAACACACACAAAAGTATCCTCACAATAAAGAAAACTTTTCTAGTTTAAGACAGAATAATAAAAAACATCAATTATAAAATATTATAAATATTAATACCAATTAATCAAAAGAAGGTAGTTTTCTTTATATACTTTTTCTAATATAAAATATAGAGTTTCCCAGGGACTTATTTCATCAGACTCCAAAGATATAATCTCACATCAACCAGAAATTCCACTCAGTTATCAAAATATGATCTTACTGAAATACTTGGAATCTCTCAAACAGTTTTTCAAATAGCAACTCTAAAAAAATCATGTACATAACGATTATCCTCAAAAATCTCTTCAAACTTCACTTAATTTCACTTATAGACTCCGAAAATATCACAGCTTCTTTAATACCCTGGTGCCCCCTTTTGGTGTAGCCAGATTAAGGCTTTCTTTCACCTTAAAAAAAATCATATACACTGTATGTATTCACTCACAACACACAGTGTTTAACTTGGGAAATGTCGATTCACACTGCAGATGGCTCATGGTTATTAGAGCTTTTGTTCTGCCTTTACTATTACCAGTTATTGATCTAAAACATGTGCAAACAAACAAAGCTAACTCTTTTGAGTGGGAAAGGAAAAGCGTCCTTTTCCTTAGACAATTGGCATAGCACCGCTCAGATTCCTTGAGTTCTTGTCCCAGTCTTCATGGTAAATAAATGACCCGTTACCTTTGCTACAGGACATTCAATGGCTTGCTGCCGGCTGCATTCAGAGGATATTTTGGGTTTTGTCCTCGATACATTTATGCTGCATGTCTGTCTATCATCCTGAGGAAAGAAAGGCTAGTGAACATGTATAGATCCCAACCTCTATTGACAAATAGCAAAATCAAGCATGAAGACACAGCCTAGTAAACAAGCTTTGTCAAAAGGGAGAGTAAAAGTTAGCAGTTTAAAGAGTTGACCAACATTTAAGAAAAGCAAAAGAAATTGAAATATCCTTACGACTTCTCATATGTTAGAGCTGGTAATTATGCTTCAGAAATAAGTTCTTTCCACGGTCAACGGCACTGTATGAAGAAGACGAGCTGATTTCCAGCAGGGATATTGAATCCTTCCATCTGAAGGACCAATCAAGTGTGAAGTACAGTATAGTTTTAGATTCAATTGAAAGGAAAAAGCTTGACTACTAGTTCATAGCATGACAACTTTCATGGATTAGTTCAGACCCTATTCTCCTCCCTGAAAGGGTATCACAGCATGAAGACAGTTTTCAATGCACTAAACTTTAATAGCTGAGTGGGGGAGCCAAAGCTTGCCTTTGGTCTCTATAGAAACAGTATAGCCAAAATTTGAGGCAAAAATTAAGGTCTTTGGTCTCAGGTGCTGCATCTCCCCTCAGAGATTTCTTTTCACAAACAGACTTTGGCCCTTAGCAAATGTACACTCCTTTGGGGAGCAACTTTAAAAGAGAAGAGGCAAAACCTACTTCATTCTTTTCCCTCTGAACTCCACACAGGCAGCGGTTTCAATGAAATACAGGCAAGCCAGATGTGTGGCAGCTGGTGTCAAAGGCAGGTGGAATCACCCTCTGAGGAAAGACTTTTCTCTTCATCGTCATGATGGTGTGGTGGTTGCAGTGGTTGGCAGAACACACTGACTCCACTGTGCTTGCAGCACGTAAGCCTGCCTAACCTCCTCCCCTCCCCTTCTCCCCTCTGTTTTCCACAGTTAGCTGTGCCTTGGGGATTTTCCCACAGAGGCCACCACAGCATTCCAGGACTAGTTCCCTGACCCTCACCTCTGCATCCAAACTGAGTACACTGTTGGAAGAAAGAGGTGGTTCAATAATTCAGGGAGCTGTTCAAGGTGATACAAGACAGATATTTTCTTAAGATTCTACTGTGCTGTCATCTTCTTTGTCACATTTCCCAGGCAAATACAACAAGCAGGCTCCCGTTCTTTTAGCACAAACAAACTTGATGACTTTTTTTTTTCTAACAATGCATCTTGATTTTTCTCCTCTACTTGAACTGACCTAAACCATGTGTTTAGTCCTGTTTTCTCTCCAGGTCAGGACTCCTTTATTGATAGGAAATTCAGATTCTCGGTCTGCCTGAGAGAGCAAACTATAATCAGGCAGGGATAAACATGGGAAGTTCCTTTCCTTGAAGCCTTAGAACCACCAGAGAAAGCTGCCCCAAGTGAGGGAGATGGGTTCAGAATGAGAACACAAATGAGTGCACTGCAGAGGTGACTTTTTTTTTAGAAAATTCTACCAGTGCTATCACAGAACTGGCTGGGAAATCTATCAAATCGTCCCTTGAAAGCAATTAGTGACTCTAATGCCAAGTTTTATTCCAAAGGAGTCTCTTCCTTTTCTTGTATAAAATTCTGCACCCATATGATGCTAGGAACTTAATAATGTAGTGGTCTGATATCTGGGCTTCCAGAAACTCTGAGTTTATCAGCTTGGACTCTTGCCCCAAAATATTTTAATAATGAAAGAACAACCTGTTGACAACCGGACTCAAACAACACAGCCAAAAAGGGCAACTTACCCCAAGTGTGAGGTGGCTGAGTAACTGGCAATATACAGAAAGCCAAAATAGATTTCAAATCCAAGAAGCATTGATGTAAGTGAGATGAGAAGAAGTGAGGAACAAATGGGGAGTCTCTGGTAGCAAGAAGAACAGGGATTTGAAGGTGAATGAAATGTGGGCATGGTGTCAGCAACAGTAACAACAGTAACAGAGATGGAAGGTTGTGATGCTCAGGGCAATTCCAGGAGGCAATACTCAGCCTTGAAAGGAGGGGTGATTTCTACATTCAGAGCAAGAGTCAAACTCATTCCTCAACATTTTCATCCATCCATGCAGTTACAGCTATGGAACATTGCCGAGTCCAGCGTGCAATGACTTGGCAATACCTGCCATAGGCATAAGGCTTGTTTGTATAATAATGTGCATATCTTACATTCCTCCTTCAAGGAATGTCCTCCCTGCTAGTGTCAATGACCGCATGATAATCAGAGACAGCATGAGCCTGGGAAGCAAAGGTGTGGCTAATGTCTCAGCAAAAGGGTAACTGCTGGGACTTTCAGGACAGTCTGTAAGGCTGTGGGAAAGAACTCTAAAAACATGAGTTTGAAAATAAATAATTTCTCAATCATGCAAAATTATAAGGATGCAATATGACTTGTAAAAGGAACTTCACAGATCTAAAGGAACAGAGGCAGCTGCTCTAAAAGCCAACTTGTCAGAAAGATACTAAGGAAGGAGATGAAGAGATTTAGGGTGTAGTGATCACATGACCAAATCCTACCCAGCAAAGTTTTTGTTTATATTTACAAAGGCAGACAGATTCCTGAGATCAAGGTCAGCCTGGGATGGAAGGAGTTCAGATCCAGGTCCAGAAGTGGTAGAGATGGTAATTTAGGGGTAGGATCCCACCTAGCTACTTTATCTTCTGTCCTTAACAGAGACGGGCAGATCTCTGAATTTTTTTGCAATGTTAAAAGAAAATGTGTGTTTGCTGTCTCCAAAGAACCTAGGGACTGGGTCATGCAATGCTGATTTACCAGATAATCAAAAGGGAACCTGGAGTAAATGACTGGATAGATATGCAAAATAAAATAATGGGCTTATGGTTGGCAAGAGATGAGATATCCAGAGAAATTTTTAATTAATTATTTTATTTATTTACATTCCAGACATTGCCCCCCACCATTCCCGTCCTACAGTTCTTCATCCCATTCTCCCTTCCCTTTGCCTCTGAGAAGGTGCTCTCCTTCTCCCCTCAGGGGGCATCCTCCTTCCCTGGGGCTTCAAGTCTCTACAACTTTCCAACTGAGGCCAGACAGGGGAGTCCTCTGCTACATATGTGCTGGGGTCCTCGCACCAGTTTATGTATGCTCTTTGGTTGGTGGCTTAGTCTCTGTGAGCTCAGAGAGCCATATTAGGATCCTGTCTGTAAGCACATCAGTAATAGTGTCAGGCCTTAGTTCCCCCCCCCCCCGATCCCAAGTTGAGCAGGTCACTGGACAGCTTTTC
>NC_034613.1:48646397-48661696 GCF_900095145.1 Mus pahari | reverse complement strand
CTCGCACCAGTTTATGTATGCTCTTTGGTTGGTGGCTTAGTCTCCCTCTCCGAGGACAGCCATACTAGGCTCCTGTCTGTAAGTAAATCATTAATATTGTCATTGGTGGCCCCCAAGAGATGGATCCCAAGTTGAGCAGGTCACTGGACAGCTTTTCCTCCAGACTCTGCTCCATTTTTGTCCCTGTAGTTCTTTTAGATTGGAACAATTCTGGGTCAGAAATTTTGACTGTGGATTGGTAACCCCATCCCTCTACTTGGGGTCCTGTTTATCTACTGAGGTGGGCTTTCCAGGTACCCTCTCCCCATTGTTGGGTGTTTTGGCTAAGGTCACCCCCACTGAATCCTGAGAGTCTCTCACATCCCAGGTCTCTGGGACTTTTTAGAGTGTTCTCCCATCCCCCATCCCCAGAGAATTTTTTTATAATGGCAAGAAAGAACTGCTTGGAGAACTGCATCAAGCAGAAAACTGAGACAATTTTGAGATCTCCAGAGAGAACAGAACAAGGAGAAAGCAATCTGGAAAGCTGTCTTGAGCAGACCATAGGCCGCCACCTGGAACCCATGATTTGACATCAGACACCCCTTTCCTCAGAACTCTTCTCCAAGCCGAGGCTAGTCCTTAGCAGAACATTATATTCAAAAAATCTCACAAGCGTGTACATGTTACCTCCCAAAATACTTTTGTTAACAGCCATCTAAAAATTTCAAGTTGGTATATAAACTTCAAATTACCTGACACATGACCATTCTAGAAAGGGTTATTCTACTGATTGTGCTGTGTGTCCAACATGTGCACAGAATGCCTTTAAGTTTTAGGGTTTGTCTTGGCATTGGTTGAAATTATATCTCCTGGTTATTATTTTGTAAATGGTGCAATATCCACTCATGAACACAGAGGATACTCCATATTTTTATTATACAAGTGAATAAACCATGAAAATGTTAATAACAACAACAGCAAACCCTAAGAAGTCTTTCATTTAGCTGAATTCTTTAAATGCTTAATCCATTCATGTATACAACCACTATTTACTGACCAGATAATAAAATAAATTGGTATATAAGTATGTGTTTTTGTGTGCATGTACTGGAGAAAAGTGTCAATATTCACAAAAGATAAAATATTCATGATAATATCTATCAATTGAATATCCACCTACTGGGCACCCATAAGACTAATGGAAAAACACAAATGGCCAAGAAATGCTTGAAAAGCATTCATTTGAATAATAAAAGAAATGACAATCAAACACTGTGATATATATTAATAGCAGCTTGTAGTGGAGTTAGTATAGGTAGGCAGATTTAATAGGGATTTTTATTAATCTTAAGAACATGCATTTAATTCTTTGGCTTACCACTCAACTTCTAGGGCTATTTCCTAAGGCAACGAGTAAGGATGTGCATAATGAATAAATCACAAAGCTTTTGTTATTATGTATATTAATAAAGGATAAGATGAATCTGTGTAAGGGTCTTGAGTGCATTGAGCTAGTCATCTAATGGATTATGAAATAGCTATAGAAATAACTTTTGAAAAGAATATTAACATAGAAACACATCAAGAAAACTGCGAATTGAAAAATAACAAATCTTTAAAAACTTCATTAATGATGTTGAAGGTCAAAGTAATCTGTATTCATAGTCATTCAAGCTAAACAAAATCAAAGAGAGTTGAAAGTAAAAAGCTAAGGCATGACAAGAAATCAGCCCCTGCTATATTTAGTATACATACTTCCAAGCAATTTGTTTTGCACATACAAATAATAACCACAGTAAGTTGAATACAACTCACAAAATAAAACCCTAACCACCTTCCACATTGTCTTCTGTCATTCCTGTAGATAAAACACAAAACAGGTTTAAGTGGTTATTTAGAATTCTCTTCCCTTGAAGTAAACAAGGCTTTCAAAGAGCTGGCAACTGCTACAGGTGAAGGGCCTACAGCTAACAAACAAGCCACGGTTTGCTCTTCTTTTCCTACTTTAGAACTTCAGTTCTTTCCATATACTGCTAAATACAGTTTGTTACTCTATGTCAAGCAGCAGTAATAATGGAGGATGCCCAGCTAAACTGAAATCTGAGATAAACAATGAATTCTTTTAGTTATAAAACACACATTGCATGCAATGTCATGCTAAATGTAAAATGCTGTAATAGGTCTTTACTGGTAAGTCTTCATTTCCATTTAACCGAACCTTTTGCATTGTGATTTGCTGTATGGGGGAATTCCTAGTTCAGAAATAAAGAAGAAGTTCAAGATGTGAGGGAGACCATAGAGTTCTTTCTGGACTGATCCTGCTGTAAACTGGCTTTTCACAATCCAGGCTAAGGCGATGTTCAAAGATGTCTGTTTCATAGATGCTTTTGTGATTTCTACTGAAACCCCCACACTACAGAAGACCCCTAACATGCAGACCTCTCCTGAATGTGCAGCTCTTGTCTGATCCTTGGGGTACACTGCACTTCCCGTACTCTGCCTGCCTCTGGAGCACTGTGAACCCTTTTACCCCAGGTGAAGGTTACACACAATCTCACAATAGTCTGCCCAACCCCAGGGGACAGACTTCAAGATCTTTTAAGTACCCCTTGAAAATCCTCTCTCCCACCTCTACCTCCAAACAGCATAACCATTTTTTTCTTCTAGTGTCCAAGAACCAGGCCAGGGTTAACAACCCTGGGAGGGAAAAAAACACTTTGAAAAGAATGTAAGGGTTTCAAATTGTGTTGTTGGCTCTCTACGTTGACAGTTACACAGGCAGCCTGTCTCACTAATCACTTCATTAACTAGAATCTAGTCTATTTTGATGTCTCAGCCAACATTTTAATACAAGTCTTGCTACTCTAATACTTGCTACGCTCCCTCTCATCAGCACTTGCACATATTGTTGCACAACATCTTGACCATTCTCACTCTTCGCCCTTGCCATCAATATTTATGGTTCTCACAAAAATTGCTACTCAGCAAATTGAGTGGAGTTCCTGGGCCACTGTGGCATGAGCATCATCTGGGAGCTTGCTGGAAACGCACCATCCTGGTTGATTTCCCTCTTCACTGACTTGGAGCCCAAGAGCTGAGGGCCAACTACTCTGTGATTCAGCAAACCTACCAGAGGATTCTAAGGGATGTTTACACTCAAAAGCCACAACTCTAGGAATGCTCTCCCTTTCTGCTCTCTAGCATTACATTATTCTGTTAATACCCTGCTCTCCAGTCAGAAAATTAACTCGTTTCCCAGTTTACATAAAATGGCAAGTTTCAGATTGAAATTCTCTAGCCTTCTTGCCATCAAGTCTACAGACATCCCTGTAGTGCTGCCCTAGTCTTCTCTACAGAGGAGAGAAAATATTCTTTCCCACACAGAACCTTGTCACCCAAACTCTGGTTCAACCTGTCTACTTGCTTGAATGTTTTTCGCAGTAAAATACATGAACTCCATAGGGTTTTAAGACTTTCTTCCTAAAATATATTTACATAGCTTCCCTTTTTGACAGTCATGCTTGAGCTGCTTTCTACTGCAACTTCAACGTTCCCAAAGAAGCCTTGAAACCGATTACTTCATTTTCTTTATCTTCTTTAATGCCATCCTATGATTTTTCTTCTCCTGAAAATATTATTAGCAAGACTATCCCTGATAGCCACATCACTAAATGTCGTTGAACACTTTATGGTTCTTATCTCACTTCATGTGTAGGCTAACCCGGCCCCCTGGGAGCTCCTGAGTCACCAACCAGGCAGCATACACTGGTTGGTCTGAGGTTCCCAACACATAGAGCAGAGGACTGCCTGGTCTAGCATCAGTTGGAGAAGATGTGCTCAATCTTGGAGAGACTTGAGGCCCCATGGAGTGGGGAAAGCCTGGTGGTGGGGGTGGGGGTGGGGAATATCCTCTTGGAGATTGCACATGTGGCTATTGAGAATTCAATGCAGTGAATACAATACTGAATTTTTGATTTGATTGAATTTAGATTGCAATCATCACATATAGGTCATGAATACTATATTGTCAAGGCCAATTTAGACTCTGGGCCACCCCTTTTTCCTTGAAGCATTTTATTTTGGATTTCATGCTGTACCACTTAAGCAATCCACTGAACCTTTTTTGTTGGCTGCTATTTTGCTACTTAAATGCTTCCAGGTTCTACAGTAGCCCTTCTCATCACCATGCTTTGTGCTGCAGTCTTCAACAATCATTACAGAAGCATTAATCAGAAATTTGTGTACCCTGAGAAGGTTGGTTCATGTTCCTTAAGTTGCATGTGTATTAACTAAACATATTAACAATGAGAAATGGGATTTTTCTGCACCTCTAGGTGCAGTTAAATTTTGTCTTCTAAATGCTACCTTTCTGAAAAATAATTTGGAAAAGCATGACAACTTTTATTCTTAGGAGACAAACTACCTAAGTGTACCTTCACAAACAATTCTGAATTGTCTCAGGTCTGTGTTTGTCCATACTTACCTTGTGGCTTGACAAACAACACAAATTAAGTCCAGGCCACCTACTATGGGCAGGTGTCCCATATGTCCCTCCAAAATTTTTCCCCAAATTATGAGAATATGTTTATTGAATATAGTTTTGGGTTTCATAGGAGAATTTTTGTTTATTATTGTTGTTGTTATATTTATTATTATATTTATTTACAATCCAGCCATTGTCCCCCTATCCCAGTCCATACCCCAGTTCCTCATCCCATTCCTCTTCCCCCTGTCTCCAAGATTATGTTCCCACCACCACCACCAGGCCTCCTCTGTCCCTGGGACCTCAAGTCTCTCAAGGATTAGGTGCATCTTCTCCCACTGAGTCCAGACCAGGCAGTCCTCTGCTATATATGTGTTGGGGGCTTCAGACCAGCTCATGTATGCTACCTGGTTGGTGACACAGTGGTTGGGAACTCCAAGGAGTCCAGGTTAGTTGAGACTGCTGGTTGTCCTATGGTGTCACTCTCCTCTTCAGCTTCTTTCATCTGTCTTCTAATACAACCACATGGAGTCCCCAACTTCAGTCCAATGGTTGGGTATATGTATCTGCATCTGTCTCAGTCAGCTGTTTGTTGAGCCTCTCAGAGAGCATTGATGCTAGGCTCCTGTCTATAAGCACGCCATAGTGTCAGGCCTTGGTGCCACCCCCCATGAGATGGATCCCAAGTTGGGCTGGTCACTGGATCACTTTTCCTTCAGTATCTTCTCCATTTTTGTCCCTGCAGTCTTTTTAGACAGGAACAATTCTGGGTCAGAAATTTTTACTGTGGGTTGGTAAACTTGTCCCTCTACTTGAGACCTGTCTACCTACTGGAGGTGGGCTCTTCAAGTTCCCTCTCCCCACTGTTGGGCATTTCATCCAAGGTCATTCCCATTGAGTCCTGTGAGTCTCTCACCTCCTGGGTCTCTGGTACTTTCTAGAGGGTCCCCCACTTCCCAGCCCCGAGACTGCATAATTCCGTTCATTCTCCTGTTTCCCCCCATACCTGATCCTGTTCCTTTTATTCCCATCCCATCCCCTCTCCCACCCAGATCTTTCCTTCCTTCTGCCTCCCATGATTATTTTCTTCCCCCTTCTAAGTGGTATTGAAGCATCCTCACTTGGGCCTTTCTACATGTTCTACTTTTTACAGTCTGTGGGTTGTGTCCTAGGTATTCTGTACTTTTTGGCTAATATCCACTTAGCAGTGAGTACATACCTTACATGTACTTTGGGGTCTGGGTTACCTCAGGATAATATTTTCTAGTTCTATCCATTTGCCTGTGAATTTCATGAAGTCATTGTTTTTAATAGCTGAGTAGTATAAATGTACCACATTTTCTGTATCCAATTTTCTGTTGTGGAACATCTGGATTGTTTTCAACTTCTGGCTATCACAAATAAGGCTGCTATTAACATAGTGGAGCACATACCCCTGTGGCATGGTGGGGCATCTTTTGGGTATATGCCCAAGAGTGGTATAGCTGGATCTTCAGGTAGATCTGTTTCCAATTTTCTAAGGAACTGCCAGATTGATTTCCAGAGTGGTTGTACAAGCTTGCAATCCTACCAGCAATGGAGGAGTGTTCCTCTCTCTCCACATCCTCACCAGCATCTGCTGTCACCTGAGTTTTTGATCTTAGCCATTCTGACTGGTATGAGGTGGAATCTCAGGGTCGTTTTGATTAGCTTTTCCCTGATGACTATGGACTTTGAATGTTTCTTTAGGTGCTCCTTGGCCATTTGCGATTCCCCTGTTGTAAACTCTCTGTTTAGCTCTGTACCCCATTTTAAAATTGGGATATTTGGGTTTTTGGAGGTTAACTTCCTGAGTTCTTTATGTATTTTTGGATATTAGCCCTCTATCCGATGGGGGGTTAGTGAAGAATTTTTTTCCCAATCTGTAGATTGCCAATTTGTTCTATTGAAAGTGTCTTTTGCCTTACAGAAGATTTTCAGGTTCATGAGGTCCCATTTATCAATTGTTTATCTTAGAGCCTGAACCATTGGAGTTTAGGAAATTTCCCCCTGTGCCAATGAGTTCAAGGTTCTTTCCCACTTTCTCTTCTATTAGATTCAGTGTATCTGGTTTAATGTTGAGGTCCTTGATCCACTTGGACTTGACCTTTGTGCAAGGTGACAAATATGGGTCTATTTTCATTTTTCTATATACTGACTGCCAGTTAGATGCTTTCTTCTCTTCGTTGTATGTTTTTGGCTTCCTTGTCAAAAATCAAGGTCCATAAGTGTGTGGGTTCATTTCTGGGTCTTCCATTCTCTCTATAGATCTATCTGCCCGTCACTGTACCAATACCATGCAGTTTTTATCACTATTGCCCTGTAATACAGCTTGGAGTCAGGGATGGTGATTTTCCCAGAAGTTCTTTTATTGTTGAGAATTGTTTTCACTATTCTGGGTTTTTTTTTTGTTTGTTTTTTCCATATGAAATTGAGAATTTATTTTTCCATGTCTGTGAAGAGTTGTGTTGGAATTTTGATAGGGATTGTATTGAATCTGTAGATTGCTTTTGGTAGGATGGCCATCCATCTTTACTATGTTTATCCTACCAATCCATGAGCATGGGAGATCTTTCTGTCTTCTGAGGTCTTCTTTGATTTTTTTTCTGGAGAGACTTGAAGTTCTTGTCATACAGGTATTTCACTTGTTTGGTTAGAGTTACACCAAGATGTTTTATATTATTTGTGACTATTGTGAAAGGTGTTGTTTCACTATTTTATTTCTCAGCCTGTTTGTCATTTGTATAAAAGAAGTCTACTGATTTGTTTGTGTTAATTTCTTATCCTGCCACTTTGCTGAAGTTGTTTATCAGATGTAGAAGTTCTCCAGTAGAATTTTTGGGGTCACTTATGTATACTATTTTCCCATCTGCAAATAGTGATACCTTTATTTCTTCTTTTCCAATTTTATCACCTTGATCTTCTTTTGTTGTCTTATTGCTCTAGTTAGTGTAGGAGGCCATGGCCCCTCCCCTGGGCTACCCGAAGCTGCACCTTAAAGATTGCAACTGTTGGCTATGGAGCTTGTGGTAAACAAGTCCATATTTGGTGGTGATATGTTCCCGCTCTTCTGGTTGGCTGAGGCTGTGCGCCTGGTGAGGTGACATGGCCTGCCGCGATTGGAGTGGATATGAGAGTATAAAAGGGCTTGTAGCCCGGGGCTCGGGGGAGATGAAGAGGGAGATGATGAAGAGGGAGATGAAGAGGGAAATGAAGATTGTTCAAGGTTCCTGAATAAACTGCTGAGAGAAGAACTGGTGGTTGCGTCTTTCTTGCTGGTCGAGAGAGGACACAACAAGTTAGAACTTCCAGTTCTATGTTGAACAGATATGGAGAGAATGTTCAACCTTGCCTTGTCCTTGAATTTAGTAGGATTGCTTCAAGAATCTCTCCATTTAATTTTATAATGGCTGTTGGTTTGCTGTATATTGCTTTTATTATATTTAGGTGGAGCCCTTGAATTCCTGATCTCTTTAATTCTTTTAACATGAAGGGGTGTTGTATTTGTCAAATGCTTTTTTGGCATCTAATGAGATGATAATCATGTGATTTTTTTTCTTTGAGTTTGTTTATGTAGTGGACTATGTTAATGGATTTCCTTATATTAAACCATCCCTGCATCCCTGGGATGAAGCCTGTTTGATATTGGTGGATAATGACTTTGATGTGTGCTTGAATTTGGTTTGCTAGGATTTTCTTGAGTATTTTTGCACTGATATACATTAAGTGAAGTTGGTCTGAAGTTCTCCTTTTTGGTGTCTTTGTATGGTTTAGGTGACAGAGAAAGTGTGGCTTATGCAGTATTCCTTCTGTTTCTATTTTGTGGACTAGTTTGAGGAGTGTTGGTATTCACTCCTCTTTGAAAGTCTGGTATAATTCTGGGCAAAAATCATCTGGCCCTGGAATTTTTTTGGTTGGGAGGTTTCAAGTGACTGGTTCTATTTCCTTAGGGGATATGGGAATATTTAGATAGTTTAACCTGCTCTTGATTTAACTTTGGTATGTGGTATCTGTCTAGAAAGTCATTAATTTCATCTAGATTTTCCAGTTTTGCTGAATATAGGCTTTTGTAATAAGATCTGATGATTTATTTGAATTTCCTCAGTTACTGTTGTTATGTCTCCCTTTTTATTTCTGATTTTGTTAATTTGGATATTGTCTCTGTGCCCTCTGGTTAGTTTGGCTAATAGTTTATCATGTTGATTTTCTCAAAGAAACACATTTGGATTTTTTTGATTCTTTGTATTGTTCTCTTTTTTTCTATGTGGTTTATTTCCACCCGGAGTTTGATTATTTCCTGCTGTCTAATATTCCATTGACATTCAGAGATATTAAAGACAAGTGATTATTATTTCCTGTTATGTGTATTGTTGGAGGTGGTATTATNTGTTTGTGATTCTCTCCTTTTCATTTTGTTGGGAGATGATTAATTTCTCGTCCCCCCCCTTTGGTGTAGATACCCTCCCTGTGTTGGAGTTTTCCTTATAAGATCCTCTGTAGGGGTGGGTTGATAGATATACATTGTTTAAATTTGGTTTTGTCATGGAATATTCTGGTTTCTCCATTTATGATGATTGAGAGCTTTGCTACTCAATGATGACTGAGTACCTGGGCTGGCATTTCTGTTCTCTTAGTGTCTGCATGACATCTGCCCAGGATCTTCTGGCTTTTAGAGTCTGTATTGAGAAGTCTTGTGTAATTCTAATAGGTCTTCCATTATATGTTACTTGGCCTTTTTCCTTTACATATTTTAGTATTCTTTGTCCTGTGCATTTAGTGTTTTGATTATTATGTGATAGGAGTAAATTCTTTTCTGGTCGAATATATTTGGTATTCTGAGGGCTTTTTTGTACATTTATGGCCATCTCTTTAGGTTGAGGAAGTTTTCTTCTACAGTTTTGTTGATGATGTTTTCTGGTCCTTTAAGCTTGGAATCTTTGCTTTCTTCTATTTCTATCATTCTTATGTTGGGTCTTTTTATTGTGTCCTGGGTTTCCTGGATGTTTTGAATTAGGATCTTTTTGCATTTGCACTTTCTTTGACTGTTGTGTCAATGTTTTCTATGGTATATTCTGCACCTGAGATTCTCTATGCTTTGTATTCTGTACTTATATCTGTAGCTCCTGACCTCTTTCCTATGTTTTCCATTTCCAGCTGTGCCTCCATTGTGATTTCCATATTGTTTCTATTTCCACTTTTAGGTATTGGACTGCTTTGTTGAATTCCTTCACCTGTTTGATTGTGTTTTTCTGTATTTCTTTAAGGAATTTACTTGTTTCCTCTTTAAGGACTTCTACTTGTTTAACTATGTTTTCCTGTACTTCTTTAAGTGAGTTATTTATTTCCTCCTTAAAGGACCATATAATCTTCATGAGATAGGATTTTGGGTCATCACAGTATTTTTCAGGTATGTTGTGGTATCCAGGGCTTGCTGTGGTGGGAAAACAGGGTTCTGATGGTGCCAAAGTATATTGGCTTCTGTTGCTTACATTCTGGCACCTGCTTCTCACCATCTGCTTATCTCTGGTTTTAGTTGGCCTGGGTGTCTCTGTCTGGAGCCTGCCTCCTATGTCTGGGAAACCTGTGGTCCTGGCTGCAGCAGATACCCTGGGAGACCTGTAGACTATGGGGGTTAAGAGTGGGTAGACACTCCGATCTGCCCTGGCAAACTGCAGACTGGAAGGCCACTGTTGTTCAAGAATATATAAATGTATGTTGAGGGTCAACAAGATGGTTCAGCAGGAACAGGCACTTACCACACAACTCTGGCAACCTGAGTTCAATCTTCAGAACCCATGTAATGGCAGAGGAGACAACTAAGTCCATAAAGTTGTCCTCTGACATCTACATACATGTCATGTGTACACACATGTGCACACACACACACACACAATACATTTTCCTTCCCCTCTGCTTTGATTCTCGTCTCTCCTCCTGTTAGTCCCTTTTGTTTCTCTGAACCATTCCACTTCTGTTTTCATGTCATACATGCACATATGACTTTGTGCATTTAGATGAAATCCAGAATCATGAGCAAGAGAAAACATACAATATTAGCCTTTCTGAACATGATTTGAGTTAGTAAAGACTATTACCCCCAGTTGTATCATATTTCCTGCAAATATGTAATTTCCTTTTTCTTTATGGCTGAATAAAACTTTCTTGTATATACATACCACATAAATGTTGATGTGCAAGCATTACTGTGACATGTTAGCTTAAAGTCTTTCCCTTCATGTGTGGTTATTTGGTTTGGGGCTTTGTTATTTGAAGTGTTTATGACTAAACCTTGCTTCTTAGACATATCATGCAAGTAGCCATTACTAACCTACATCTCTAGACCCTTCCTCTATTTTTTATCTGATGGCTTCTCCTTCCTTCCCGAGCCAGGAATTTTTGCTTCCTAAGCTAGCCTTTTCATTCATGGAAACATTCAAACCATAGTGTGAGCACTTGCCCTTCAAGTAGACTCATTCATCATTGACACTTAACACATATAACATTCCAAACTTCCATCCATCTCTTTTTATATTGTATGCACATAAACAAATGCACACATGTTGTTACTGTTAGTACTGTTTTGACCAAGCCATTGGGAGTAAGTTGCAGATAATCTGAAATATTTTCTCTGAATATTTTCATGTAAACCTTTTCAGGACAAATGGAGGAGAAGAAGAAAAAAAAATCTCACAAAATGAAAGTACATGAGACACTAGATACTGGACAATCCACATTCAAAACTTACCAATGATATTTGTTTTATAGTAATTTCCTTTCAGTTCAGGATCATGTATTGTTTGGTACTTTTGCCTGGCCCAGGCTAGTTGCTTTTGGTCATCTTGTTTCTGCTCTCCTTCCTGACCTCTATTTTTTTTCTTTTTTATTAAATGTTTTCATCATTTACATTTCAAATGCTATCCCCTTTCCTAGTTTCCTCTCTGAAAATCCCCTATACCCTCCCCCTCCACCTGCTCCCCAACCCACCCACTCCTGCTTCCTGGCCCTGGCATTCCCCTGTACTGGGGCATATGATCTTCACAAGACCAAGGGCCTCTCCTCCCATTGATGGCAGACTAGACCATCCTCTACTACATATGCAGCTAGAGACACAGTTCTGGGGGGTACTGGTTAGTTCATATTGTTGTTCTGCCTATAGGGCTGCAGACCCCTTAAGCTACTTGGGTACTTTCTCTAGCTCCTCCATTGGGGACCCTGTGTTCCATCCAATAGCTGACTGTGAGCATCCACTTCTGTGTTTGCCAGGCACTGGCATAGCATCACAAGAGAGAGCTCTATCAGGCTCCTGAAAGCAAAATCTTGTTGGTATATGCAATAGTGTCTGGGTTTGATGGTAGTTTATGAGGTGGATTCCCAGGTGGGACAGTCTCTGGATGGTCCTTCTTTCAGTCTATGCTCTGAATTTTGTCTCTGTAACTCCTTCCATGGGTATTTTGTTCCCTATTCTAAGGAGGAACAAATATCCGCACTTTGGTCTTCCCTCTTCTTGAGTTTCATGAGTTTTGCAAATTGAATCTTGGGTATTCTAAGTTTCTGGGCTAATATCCACTTATCAGTGGGTGCATATCTAGTGACTTCTTTTGTGATTGGGTTACCTCACTCAGGATGATATCCTCCAGATACATCCATTTACCTAATAATTTCATAAATTCATTGTTTTTAATAGCTGAGTAGTACTCCATTGAGTAAATGTACCACAGTTTCTGTATCCATTCCTCTGTTGAGGGACATCTGGGTTCTTTCCAGCTTCTGGCTATTATAAATAAGGCTGTTATGAACATAGTGAAGCATTTGTCCTTATTACCAGTTGGAACATCTTCTGGATATATGCCCAGGAGAGGTATTGCTGGATCTTCCAGTAGTACTATGTCCAATTTTCTGAGGAAACACCAAACTGATTTCCAGAGTGGTTATACCAGCTTGCAATCCCACCAGCAATGGAGGAGTGTTCCTCTTTCTCCACATCCTCACCAGCCAGCACCTGCTGTCACCTGAATTTTTGATCTTAGCCATTCTGACTGGTATGAGGTGGAATCTCAGGGTTGCTTTGATTTGCATTTCCCTGATGATTAAGGATGTTGAACATTTTTTCAGGTGTTTCTCAGGCATTCGGTATTCCTCAGTTGAGAATTCTCTGTTTAGCTCTGTACCCCAATTTTAATAAGGTTATTTGGTTTTCTGGAATCCAATTTCTAGAGTTCTTTATATATATTGGATATTAGTCCCCTATTAGATTTAGGATTGTTAAAGATCTTTCCCCAATCTATTGGTGGCCTTTTTGTCTTATTGACTGTGTTCTTTGCCTTACAGAAGCTTTGCAATTTTATGAGGTCCCATTTGTTGATTCTTGATCTTATAGCTTAAGCCATTGGTGCTCTCTTTAGGAATTTTTCCACTGTGCCCATATCTTTGAGGCTTTTCCCTACTTTCTCCTCTATAAGTTTTAGTGTCTCTGGTTTTATGTGGAGGTCCTTGATCCACTTAGCCTTGAGCTTTGTACAAGGAGACACAAATGGATCAATTTTCTTTCTTCTACATGATAACTGCCAGTTGAGCCAGCACCTTTTGTCAAAAATGCTGTCCTTTTCCCAATGGATGGTTTTAGCTCTTTTGTCAAAGATCAAGTGACCATAGGTGTGTGGGTTCATTTCTGCTGACCTCTATTTTCAAAAATTGTAGGACCATCTTTCCAAGACTCACTTGTTGGAGACAATTCTGGAAACAAGTCTATACATTCTGAAGGGTCACCTTTCTGCAGAAATCTGTAATATTCTACTTCATAGAAAGGACAGAACTGGTGACAAATTTACTCTAAAGGAACCAATGTTGAGCCAGTGATACAGCTCATTGAGTAAAAGATCCACACAAGCTTTCTGGACCTGGCTGAACAACAGGCGCCACAATGGGTGTTGACATTCACAACAACAAGGACCAAAAGTTTCAGCCCAAGGAGCCCAAGAGCCAAGACATTTATCTGTGGCTTTTAGTCAAGCTTTACAGGTTTCTGGCCAGATGGACCAACTCTACCTCCAATCAGCTTCTGCTGAAAAAGATTCTTTATGGGTTGCACTAGCCAGCCACCTCTGTCCCTGTCCCAGATGATCCAAAAGATAAAGCTTCCTGGTCAGAAGAACAAAAGAGCTGTGGTTTGGGGGATGGCCACTGATGATGTATGGATTCTGAAAGTGCCCAAGCTGAATGTGTGTGCACTGCAGGTGAGAGGCCAGTCCGAAGTCACATCCTCAAGGCTGGGGAAAAGATCTTCACCTTCGACCAGGTGTTCCTGGAGTCTCCGAGGAACCAAGGCACTGTGCTCCTTTCTGGTCCTCAGAAGTACCAAAAAGTGTACAGGTATTGTGGCAAGGCCGGAGAAATCCCATACAGCCACATCAAACTCTATGTCTGCTCCAAGGGCTGGAAGTTCAAGCTTGCCAGAGGCTGAAAGGCCAGCTGAGGCTACAGAAAGTAACCCTGGATCTTACTGTTAATAAGAAGCTTTGGATGTTAAAAAAAAAAAAAACAAAAACCTGCCACCCAATCCCAAAGACTAAGTCAGTTCTTAGACCTGGTGATAGAAGGAGAGAACTTATTCCCAAAATAGTCCTTATATTTCCATGTGAATGCCATAGAACACAATCCTTTCCTTCCAACACAGACACATAATGAGGAGAATGATGATAATTTTTATTTTTAAAATAAGCCAGTGTCCACAGTGGCCATGAAGTCTACAAATAATATCCAGGAATAGTAAAAGCCAGTCCTTAAGCTGAGCCTTAAGTGGCCTGGGCTACTTTGTCCACCCTAAATTGGAAATTGATAGTAGCACCCAGCAGTAGTAAGAAGAATTCTTCCTCCAGATTGTATAGCAGGGCTGGGGAATGACCATCAGCAAGCCTTTGGAAAGTCATTATCTTGGAGAGGGGGGTGATGACTATGCTTAATCCATGAGACTCTAACATTTCAACAGCCACCAAAAAAAAAAATACCTTAAAAACACTTTATAGAGTTGTGTGTGTATGTATGTATATATGTTTGTATATGTGTATATGTATGTGTGTAATGTGTGTGTGTGTGTGTGTGTGTGTGTGTGTGTAAAACTGGTCACAATATTCTGCATTTTGTTTTTGTTTCTTAGACAAGATCTCTCTATGTAGCTCTGGCTGCCCTATAAATCATACATAAACTATGTTAGCCTTAAGGTCATAGAGATCCACCTCCTCTTCATCCCCAGTGCTGAGTGTCCAGTTGGGGAAACTTTTTAAAGCAACTATGACATAGTGTGTAACACTGGACAGTAGGTGCTAATAGAACCTAGACCAACTTCACCAAGAACATTACATTTACAACCAGATCTCTCCAGGCTTAAACACTGAATGCTTCTTTAAAGATATTTCCTACTTAACAACCCCAAACAGAGTTCCTTGGTTGCACACTCTACAAGTCTCATTCCTTCATAGGTCTTCTTGATCTTAGAAGACATAACCCTCATTTACCCAATAAGGTTCAAAACCAGGAGAACTCTTCTACTCCCAGGGCTTGAAGTACCATGTACATGCAAATTATCAAATCCCTACCTTTAGTTGAAAGGAAACTTAGTCTTAACATTTCACATTACCCTGGCAAATACTGGAGTGTGTGACTGCTGAGTCATGTGGCCATTTCTTAGTATTTCTTTCTTTCTTTTTCTTCCTTCCTTCTTTCTTTCCTTCCTTTCTTTCTTTCTTTCTTTCTTTCTTTCTTTCTTTCTTTCTTTCTTTCTTTCTTTCTTTCTTTCTTTCTTTCTTTCTTTCTTTCTTCT
>NC_034613.1:48643831-48646392 GCF_900095145.1 Mus pahari | reverse complement strand
TCTCCTCTCCTCTCCTCTCCTCTCCTCTCCTCTCCCCCCTCTCTCTTTCTCTCTCTCTTTCTTTCTTTCTTTTGACAAACTGCCAGGCCAGTTCCTCTATCAGCTACACTATTTTACATTCCATCCAAAAATGTACTGGAGAGAGTGTAAAATAGCTTTCATTTTTTCCATGTCCTCTCTAACATTCGTTATTGTCTACAATCCAAGTGGATGTAAACAGTATGACATTATGGTTTTGATTTGCATTTCCTTGATGAGAAGTGACTGGGCATTTTTTCATGTTCACTGTCCATTTGTACATCTTTTTGGGTGAAAGGTCTATTATAATCTGCAGCTCATCTCAAAATCATTTTTCATTCATGAAAAAGTTGCAAAGATAGTACAGAGTGCTCCCGTAATCTCTCTGGCAGAGTTATAAATACCTTCACTACTCATGGCAAATTTATCCAAAAAAGTGGACCATCATAAGTGGTATAAAACAACAGTAGCCAAACAACAGGTTTGATTCATGTATAGCCAGATTTTTCCACTGAAATAATTTTTCCTTCCAAATTTCAACACAAGATAGTGTACTGCACTTAACTCTTATGACTCCATGTCTTCCTCCAGCCCATGATAGATTCTTTGTTTTCAGTACCACGGAAGAAGAGTATAGGCCACACATATAGGGCATGGCATCAACTTGAGTAGATCTGGAGTTTTCTCATGATAGTATGGGATTATAGAGGTTTTGAAGAATATCACTGATTGGTAATGCATTTCACATTGCATGTCAAGGAGTACATGATACAACTGAGTCTGAACTATAGCCATGTTGCTCTTGATTACCTAGAGAATTTTTCCCAGTATAAAGTTCTACTTTCTCCTTTTCCATACTTACTCACTAGACACAAGTTACCAAGTTCAGTCTATGCACATGGGAATTGGGATTAAACTGTATTTGAAGAAGAGAGCATTTATATGTATTATTTGGAATTATTATTTTCATCAATGATTATTATCTCCAGAAGATATGTCACATCTCCGTTACTCGTTCATTTAATCATCTCTCTGTCAGTGGACTCATGGGCACCATGGTTTTGTTTTGTTTTGTTTTGTTTTTTTTGCTGGTTAACATGTTCCAACTTTGACCATAGGGACCTCTTTCAGGCTGGCTTCTCTGTGCCTTGATATCTTTCTAACCCACCCACTTTCCTTTTGTTGCATATTCTTCCTTTCCTTCCCATCTCTCTGTCCTTATTTTTCAGTACACTCTCTGGTGCCCGAAGGCCATCATATATTTTCCTACCTTAGCTCTACCACCAATCATTTCCACAAGGGCTGTTTTACTGAAGAACAATATTTAGAAAAGAAGATTTAGTCACCATGGATGCTCATGGTTCTTAGTCTCTAAGCTGTCTCAGTAGTCAGAACAAGGGCATATTTGTATGCACAGTAAAGTAAATATTATACACAGTGATATGTCTGTATTTATATGTGTATGTATACACACATACACATGAATTTATAATGTTTCTAACTCTAATCAAGCATGCTGAAATTTGTTTTAGCATACTTTTTTATTTATGTATAAATTTCTCTGATGATAAGAAGCATGACTTCCACTGTTTACATTTACATCATCTGTTTAATCTCTAACTACATTCTATGTCATTTCAGAATTGCTCATATGGGTCTCAATGAGAAAAAATGGAATAAGTAGAAAGGAATGTTCATGTGCAGCCAGTTGGACTTAGCTTTCAATACTTAGAGACTCACTGTTTTCCAATAGATGTCAAGTCCTTTTCTTTCTCTACACTCTGAGATCACTGAACATGCTTGTAATTGCAAATACATTTTGCACCACTGTCTGTGCAGTCTATGTTCTGGATCCTATGACATTTAAGATCACTTTAAACATTAATTACATGAGCAATTTAAATTCAATAAAATGAACAGAATGTATAGAGTTTCCCCCACACTCTTACCCACTGTATAATAGTCTCTTCAACTTTCTATATTGCTACGAGACTGCTGCACTTATTATTATAGAAAATGTCACCTTAACACATGATTGTTCATTGTTTGCATTGGAAGTTCATTTTGTTTTTGTAACTTCATGGGTTTGGAGAAATATGTAACATATCCACCACTCTAATATAATATAATAGTTTTACAGCCTTAAAAACTATCTTCTATTTATCTATGTTTTCTCCACAGCAACTTTTGGTAACTGCTGATCCTATTATCAGTTCTATAGTTTTTAGTTTTCTGAATATTATGTTCTCAGAATTATATAGTGTACTGGCTAACTTTGTATCAACTTGACACAGCTGGAGTTATCACAGAGAAAGGAGCTTTAATTGGAGAAATGCCTCCATGAGATCCAGTTGTGGGGCATCTCCTCAATTAGTGATCAAGGGGGAGAGGCCCCTTGTGGGTGGGACCACCTCTGGGCTGGTAATCTTGGATTCTATAGGAAAGCAGACTGAGCAAGCCAGGGGAAGCAAGCCAGTAAAGAACATCCCTCCATGGCTTCTGCATCAGCTCCTGCTCCCTGACCTGCTTGAGTTCCAGTCCTG
>NC_034613.1:48640605-48643746 GCF_900095145.1 Mus pahari | reverse complement strand
GTCATGATGTTTGTGCAGGAATAGAAACCCTGACTAAGACACATAGATATAGCCTTTTTGGGGGGATTTATTTCATTATAAAAGCCTATCTCAGAAGGAGATAGGGGAAGAAAGAAAAATTTGGTACATGACATTTACAGGAAAATGAGTGAAACTACAAATCATTGTGTTCAATGAAATATTGCAGATTCAGAA
Source organism: Mus pahari (assembly GCF_900095145.1). Lineage (NCBI taxonomy): Eukaryota > Metazoa > Chordata > Mammalia > Rodentia > Muridae > Mus > Mus pahari. Next base: position 48,643,551 of record NC_034613.1, on the reverse strand, counting down.
AGACAAACACTGCATGTTTCCTCTTGTATGTAGAAGCTAGATTTATTAAAAATAGTGTGTGCATGTGTGTGTGTGTGCGCGCATGTATGTGTAATAAAACTAGAATGTGTATTATGAGAAGAGAGGAATTAATGAAGGGAAGAGAGATTTTTTTCCTTTGGAAAACTTTTTTCCTTTCAAAACCTTCAACTGATTAGATAAGGCCCCTTGGTTACAAAGGTGAATAGTCTATAGCCATTTGATGGTACATTAATCATACCTACCTAAAATACTTCACTGAAACACTTGGATATTGGTACAGTTGCATAATTTGGTACTATAGTCAAGGTAATTTGATGCATAATTTACTTTTGTCAGTCATCTATTAAAGATAGCCCTTGGCCAGTTTGCTTGCTTGTCTGTGTGAAACACTACCACTTGTGCCTCAAGCTGGCCTTGGATTCTCTATGCAACTGAGAATGATCTTAAACATTGATTCCTTTCACTTCTGCTTTCCAAGTTCTGGGAATATGCACAACAGTTGGGGAATTTCTCAAGATCAGTCTTAGGTTTCACGTTAGACGTCACTCTACTAACTAAGCTACATCTCCAGAGGATAATCTGTTAGAATAGATCTCATAGACTACTGTAGGAAACAAACTGCAGTATGGTTCAATCACATTGCGGCATACTCTGACAGCAATAAAAATTAATAATTTTCATCAATCACATAGATGTATAACATACCAAAAATAAAACCTGATGCAAATAATCCCTCTGATGGATTCCACCGTGCTCTACTTACTTATGTGACATATGCATTTAAGACAAATGCTGGCAACCGTCTTACCCAGAGGAGTAGTACTTGGCAGGAAGCAGAAGAGGAGGGGACCTGAGAGTGGATGTGCATTTTGCTTTGCAGCTGTTCATTGGGTTCTACATTTGTGACTCTCATTATGGGTATGACACTACAATAAAAAAAAATGAGGCATTTTGGAGACTGAGGCAAAATATTTACTGTGAATTCAAGACTATCCTGGGCTACACAGTAAGAGCTTATTTCAAGCAAAACAAAAATCCCTTGAGAGTCAGAAGACCTGCACTCCTATTTTAGCATTGTGACTTACTGTTCTGTTTATGTGATCTCAACAAATGTGCCTAACACTCTCCACTGCTTCTCTAAAATTACGTCTTACAGAATTCCTGGGATTGATCATGAGCACTTCCGAAACAAGTTGCGATAGAGCATGCAAGTAATCCCAGCACTTGTGCAGGAGGAATTGATGTTCAAGATCATCCTCAGTTACACAGTGAACATAAGGCCATCCTGAGACACAAGTGATACTGTCTCAAGCAAGTAAGCAACATGTCTCATAAGGGTGTTTTAAGGATTGATTATATATGTCAAAAAGAGATGTTAATTCACAAAAATTAATACATATATAAGCACACATACACAGGCATGCAGACACACACATACACACATATATATCTTCAGAGAGGAGTTCACACACTCTGTATTCCCTCTCCCTTATTCTTTTCTTTGAGGTTATCTCACAAACATGCTTATCTTTGTTGAATCACTATACAATGTTCACAGGAATAAAACCATTACATTTTATCCCATAAATGTACTGATTTGAGGTATAAGTCTTCTAAAAATTCAGCAGAGGCATACAGTAAGAGTGGTGTGGGTCTTGACAGAATCCAGCAAAAAAACAAGATTTTTATTTCTGTCTAGAGAGTCTTGGCACAAGGACAAAAACAACACCCAGAAAATAACATGACAAGTGATTACAGTCTCTAGGGGGTATAATTAATAAAAAAAGAATACAAATTAAATGCAAGTGACTTGACAAAATTGTAATTTGATATGGGCCATTCTCTAGCAGCTAGTATGCACCTCTGTCCTTTAACCAGATGTTGCTGCTGCTTCCCCTCCCCCCTCTCATCCCTCTTCTCTCTCCAATTCCATTTCCCTCCTCCCATTCTTACTGAGACTAGCTCTCACTCTGTAGCCCAGCTGTCCTGAAAGTCATCAGAGAGCCAAGGTTTACCAAGGCATTCTTCCTACTTACAGAAGTACTAGCTTTTAATCAGGGTTTGGGTTTTTTTCCCCTACACTCAGACCTATGATAAAAGTTTACTGTCTTATCATCAACAAAAGAATTTTTTGAAATGTTCTGGAGACTAACTTGGGTTTAAAAATTGAAAAGCTTATTACTATCCTCACAAACAGTTGCGAGGAAAGAGAGTATGATTTTATTCCATTTGCAGAATAAAGAAATATGTCTTTTATTTCTTAAAGCAATAAGATAAAAGGATGAGATTTTATAAATTCAATTTGAGTATTGAATGAATATTTTTCATAAAAATTGTTACTGGCTTAATTCAACATGGCAAAAATTAATAATAACTAATAATCCATCATAATGATAATGACATAATATAGTGTAGTAAAGCTGCAGAATATTAGTCCTTTTCAAAGTCTCCTATCAGCATCTCTCATGTGACCCACTCAGCATTCTGAAGTGAATTCCGTTTGGTATTAAACAAAATTAGCTGTTACCATTAGTAACCAAAACCAGCTACATGCCATAATAGACACTTTCCAAAATCAAATATAGTTTTCAACAATCAAGTAAATGAGAAAACCTAAAGACTGGAGGATTTATCTTAAAAAGTTAAAAACTTGCACACACTAGGGCTGGAAAGATGGCTCAGAGGTTAAGAGCACTGACTGTTCTTCCAGAGGTCTTTGATTCTATTCACAGCACCCACATGGAAGCTCGTAAGTCCCTGGAACTCCACTTCCAGGGGCTCCAACTCCTTCACACAGACATATATGCAGGTGAAACATGAATGCACATACAATAATTTAAGAAAAACCCCTTTGTCTCTGTAACTCCTTCCATGGGTATTTTGTTCCCTATTCTAAGGAGGAATGAAGTGTCCACGCGTTGGTCT
>NC_034613.1:48632587-48639465 GCF_900095145.1 Mus pahari | reverse complement strand
CAGTACAGGGGAATGCCAGGGCCAAGAAGTGGGAGTGGGTGGTTAGGGGAGCAGGGCGGGGGGAGGGTATAGAGGACTTTCAGGATAGCATTTGAAATGTAAATGAAGAAAATGTCTATTAAAAAATGAAAAAAAAACCTTGCACACATTAAAATATTTGGAAGTAGCTTTCTCTCTCCTCCAGCTGAACAAGATGTCCAAAGTAAAGAAGGTCAAGTGGAAAGAGGTGGCCCCATCCCCTGTCATCACAGAGAAACAAGGTGGTGGTGGGGGGACTCCTTTGTTTGTGAAAAAACTGAGAACATCAGCATTGGGGAGGACATCTAGCCCAAAAGAGATAAGACACACTTTTTCAAATGGCCCCATTACATTAGGCTACAGCAGCAAAGAGCCATCCTCTATAAGTGGTTCAAAGTACCTCCTGCCATTAACCAGTTCACATAGGCCCTGGACCTGCATACAGTTACCCAGCTGCTTAAGCTGGCCCACAAATATAGGCCATAGACAAAGCAGAAGAAGCAAAGGCTATTGACCTGTGCTGAGAAGAAAGCTACTGTCAAAGGGGACATCCCAAGTAAGAGACCGCTTGTCCTCCAAGGAGGGTTCAAATACAGTCACCACCTTGATGGAGAATAATAAGGTTATACTGGTGGTGAATGCCCATGATGTAGACCCCAATGATTTGGTGATGTTTCTGCTTGTCCTGTCCTGAATGACAGGGTCCCCTACTGCATTATCAAAGGAAAGGCCAGGCTGCGGTGGCTGGTTCATGTACCACTGTTGCCTTCACACAGGCTTACTCAGAAGACAAGGGTGCTCTGGCTAAACTAGTGGAAGCTGTGTTTTTAATGTTTTATTTATTTATATTCCAAGTGTTACCCCCTTCCTGATCCCCCCTCCAAGAGTTCTTTACCCATTCCCCAACCCCTTTGCCTTTGAGATGCTGCTCCCCCATCCCCCCACCCCCACCTCTCCCAACCCTCCCACCCCCCCATTCCTGGGGCATCAAGTCTTTACAGGTTTACATGTGATTAATCCTCCCACTGAGGCCAGATAGGGCAGAACTCTGCTACATATGTGCTGGGGCCACAGTGGAAGCTACTAGGACCAATTACAACAACAGATAAGGTAAGATCTGCTACCACTGGGGAGGTAATATCCTGGGTCCTAAGTCTGTGGTTTGTGTCATCAAGCTGGAAAAGTCAAAGACCGAAGAAACTGGCATCAAATTGAGTTCTTAATGGGTTAAATTTACACTGTTAAGTTTTCTGTACATAAATAAATTACAGTTTTTTAGTGCTAGGAAATACGGGTCAGTGGGGGATGACTCAGGGGGAAAGTTCTTATTCTAAAAGCATGAGGATCTGAGTTCAGATTTGGAGCACCCAACTAAAAGGCCAGATCTAGCAACACATCTGTAATTCCAGACCTGGGGATGTGGACACAGGAGACTGTCCTGGGCTTGCTGGCCAGCTAGTCTAGCGGAATTGGTAAGCTCCAGGTTTTCTGAAAGATTTGTTTCAAAAATATAAACAGGTTGACAATAATAGAGAACACTCCTATATCAATTCCTTGATGCAAACATCTGTCTGTCTATCTGACTCCTCTCTCTCTCTCTCTCTCTCTCTCTCTCTCTCTCTCTCTCTCACACACACACACACACACACACACACACACACACACAGAAAGTGAGAGAGACNTTTTATTGTTGAGAATGGTTTTTGCTATCCTAGGTTTTTTATTATTCCAGATGATTTTGCAAATAGCTCTTTCTAACTCTGTGAAGAATTGGGTTGGAATTTTGATGGGAATTGCATTGAATCTGTAGATTGCTTTTGGCAATATCATGACCAAGAAACAAGTTGGGGAGGAACTTACATTTCCACATTGCTGTTCATCACTGAAAGAACTCAGGACTGGAACTCAAGTAGGTCAGGGAGCAAGAGCTGATGCAGAGNCCATGGAGGGATGTTCTTTACTGGCTTGCTTCCCGTGGCTTGCTCAGCCTGCTCTCTTATAGAACCCAAGACTACCAGCTCAGATATGGCACCACCCACAAGGGGATTCCCCCCCCCCCTTGATAACTAATTGAGATAATGCCTTACAGCTGGATTTCCCCATATATATATATATATATATATATATATATATATATATATATATATATATGTTGTGTAATAGAAGAAAGTGCAATGGCAATTACTGCTATGAAGTAAGAGAGACTGTAGACTGAGGACGAATAGTGACCATCAAAGCACATTTCAATATAAAACCTATGTTCTAGCATGATACAGCATACTGGGTGACTTACTAGATGACTTTGGGACAGAGAGAAGAGTTTTTAGGTTTCAAGTATAAGAATATTGTAAGGAGGTTAAAATGCTAACTAACCTGATTTGGTTACTATATACTGCATACCCTATCAAATTATCATGCTATACCGCAAAATATAGATATGTCTGCTGTGTCAATTAAATCTATGGTCTTCAGTGCTCTTGATCCAACACATGGCTTCATACAGTTCCAAGCCACTGAGGCTTTTCTCAAGGTTCCCCCAAATGAATAAAGGACGGGGCCTGAGTTGGTAAAGGTGCCTCTCTCAAACTTCTTGACCTGACTGCAATCCTCAGGACACACGTTGTGGAAGGAGGAAATCAATTTCCAAAACTTGTACTCTGACATCCATCTGCATGCTGCATGTCTCTCCTCCTCCAACACAAAATAAATGAAACCTATTCTTAAAATTAAAATAAATATTTCATTTTACTTAAGATATAGCAATCAAATAAGATCATGATCATTCTACCTGTTTTGCCGTTTGTTACAACTATATTTTTAGGAAACTCAGCATAACCCTTTGCACGAAAAGATACTGAGGTTTTCCTGGCATCAACAAAATGTCAAAGCAACCAGCTTAAACCTTTGCCCTAACTCTGATCTTCTTGTTGTCTAAGGTAATATAATTCAGTGGAAACAGATAAGGGTGAAGCAAAAACACAATGAAGAAAAAGCTGGATGGGGGCAGGTAGTGAACTGGGAAACAGTACAAGGAATCTGGACATTTGCAAGGATGTAGCTGCTGAGATCCAAGTGCCAAGGAAGAACTAATGACTGAATAAGGAAAGCCATCTGTATCTAAGCCAGTGCAGACACACAAGACAGAGTGGGCTGGAAAAGCCCCTAAACCCTCTCAGCTGTAGCACATACCCCATCGCACTAGCAGCTATGACCATCCGTCTTTCAATGTCATTTAGAATCATGCCGCTTAATTTATTCTTTCCAAAGACCATGTTCAATTGTGTCAGGTTGGTGATTTAAGGTGCAGAGCCACTGCACAGGCACCAGAGATCTTGCAATCAGCACCATTGACTATGGTGAGGCTTGTCCAGTTCCGGAATAGGGAATGGTTACCAAGGCTCCAGATTTATGAATGTTCCAAATGAATTTGCATTAAGAGTTTTCATTCTAACCCTTTGCTTATCTATTGAATTCCTAATGCAACTCTAATTATTTTCTTTCATAACTGCATTAACTTGTCTCATTATTGATATGGCCACCAAAAATTTATCTACTTTCTAGTCAAAGAAACAACTTTTGTTTTTAATGATCACACCATGTCTTCAACATCATTAATTGTTTTCTTCTGTTAGCACGACATTTGTTTTGTTCATTTGTTCTTACTGTCTTTTATTCTTATTCTAACCTTTTTCTTTTGGTCCCCTCCCCTTTTGTTTCTTTAGAAGTGGGATATCACTATGTAACTCAGGAGTCCTCAAACTCTCTTGTAGCTAGTCTGGTCTTGAACTCCCAATCTTCGGGCCTCAGCTTCCTAAGTGTCAGGATTATAGGCAAAAGCCACCAATTTTCTTAAAGTGAATCCTCAACTCATGAATTTTTAAATCATTTCCATCTTACATAAACATTTATAGTTATAAATTTTCCTTCAAAGTGTCATATTAACTCTACTTATAACTTTTGTATATAATTTCTATTGTCATTCATCTCTATTTTCTTAATTTTTGCTCTTTAATGTTACAAAGTTGTATTTAGTACCTTTCAACAGAAATAAATCATATTGTCTTACCATATTCTCAATTTACACTTAAGGTTACAGGGTTTTTTCATATTTTTATTAGATATTTTCTTCATTTACATTTCAAATGCTATCTCCTTTCCTAGTTTCCTCTCCAAAAATCCCCTATACCCTCCCCTTCCCGATCCTCAACCCACTCACTCCTGCTTCCTGGCCCTGGCATTCCCCTATATTGGGGCATAGAACCTTCACAAGACCAAGGGCCTCTCCTCCCATTGATGGCAGACTAGGCCATCCTCTGCTACATACGCAGCTAAAGTCATGAGTCCCACCATGTGTTTTCGTTGTTAGTGGTTTAGTTCCAGGGAGTTCTGGGAGTACTGGTTAGTTCATATTGTTGTTCCTCCTATAGGGCTGCTGACACCTTCAGCTCTTTGGGTACTTTCTCTAGCTCCTTCACTGGGGACCCTGTGCTCAGTCCAATAGATTACTATGAGGTTACAGGGTTTTGAGTCAATCAACTTAATTATACACTATTATTTCTTTAAAATCTTGAGTCCTAATGACACTAATTCATTAACATACCTTAAAAATTTCAAGTAACAACATTATTATTATCATTGCCAACAAATAGAGTACTCAGTGAATTATAATGTTTATTTCTTGTTCTTTTGATGTCTTGGATAATGTTCCTCTTTGAATGTATAATCAAGAATGTATTTTAATGTCACATGAAAATATTTTTCCCCTGTGTGTTTATACTATATAGTTAGGATTCCCTTCATACGAATAGTCAAAATTGACTGAATAAAATCAAAGTCTGTTCAGTGCCTTTTCTCTCTTCATAAAAGATGGTTTTAGAGCATTTTAATTCCTATTAATTACTCAAACAAGTAATTACTAGCATTTTGCTTATTCAAAGGTATCATTGATTATAAATGTACTATTATTTCATTTTCTCAAAAGAAGAAAAGCATACTGGCAATTAAACATGACATACCAGCTTATAAGTCATATCCCAATTTTAGAAACATTACAAAGATTTTAAAGTGCATTTATAATCAGTTAAATAGATGATTATCATTGCTACTTGACATAATCAGTCCTTCTTTAGTTTTAACATGTCTTCCACATTCTTTGTTCTCAGTTGTTAGCCTCCATTCTTTACTTCTGAGCTAAATTTCCTTTATTTTCATTTAATACAATTTTGTTAGTTCTTGTGTGGGAGGGTCTCTTGATAGTAATAATTCATAATCTGGGCCTGTATGTAATTCAAATGTTGACTGAAATTTAGTGTTGTTTTCATTTCACTGAACAGTGTGTTTGCCACTTGCACACTGATGTTAGCAGCATCTGTTTGTTTCTTTGCTTTTACTTTGGCTCTTTTTTAATGTTTGCTTGCTTTGTCCTGCTACTAATTTTTATTTTACCTTATTTACTCATTGCATTGTTACTGTGATTTAGATGCCTGACTATATCTGAGAGAGAGAGAGAGAGCAGAAGAGAGATTTGGATGGGTGGGAAAGTGGGGAGGGTCTGGGGGAACTGGGGGAAGGAAGACCATAATGAGAATATATTATATGTGAAATGGATATAATTTCAGCTCATGCAATGCAATGCAGTGGCAACTTTAAGGGATTCTTGTTGCCTTGTCAGCAGCATAGTTTGTCCTACATGTAAATAGCCATGTCTAAGGGACCAACAGCTGGCATTGATTTCGGCACCACCTACTACTGTGTGAGTGTCTTGCAGCATGGAAAGGTGTAAGTAATTGCCAGTGACCAGGGCAACAAAGCCACACCAATATATGCTGCATTTAATACTCGGAGTGATTAATTTGGGATTTTTTGAAGAACCAGGTTGTGGTGAACCCCACCAAGGCAATTTTTGATGCCAAGCATATAGTTAGGGTTGGCATAGGTTTGACAATGCCATTTTCAGTATGATACGAAGCATTGGACCGGAATATTTGCAAAGGGAGGGAAAATAGAGCATTGAACTTTATAAGCACAGTATCCTAAGTGGAAAATGAAATGTCTAAAATAAAACTATTTAAAATTGGTCAAAATGTATTTTCAGTTAAAAAAGCAATTCAACATATATGAAAGTAGAAGTTTTTAAATCATTAAAGTAAGGCATATTTTCTAGAGTAAAACTGTATTACTGTATTACTGTAGTAATAAGTACAAATGCTGGCAATTTTAAATATGGATAAGTCATTATAACTGACACTGAGTGTCTGAAAATGTTTACAAATGGTTTGGAGTGTTAGTTTGAAGCTATTCTTTCCTCTAGATGTGAAGAAATTTCCCACGGTCACCAGCTTTTAGTTCTTAACTCTATTCTCCATATTATTTCTATTTCCTGAAAGGTAATTTGCCTTCTATATCTCATTTTTGACACCATCAGCCACAATCTCCTTAAACATAGATTTTCTTTAATTCTCTCTATTCCCTTGCTATTTCCATTGGATGCTATGCTGTGCTTTCTTAGTCCATTTCCATGTTTTTCTAGAACTCAACTTATTGTTATATAATTAGCATAGTTAAAGTACAAGTATTCAAAATATATACTTCTGTGAGTTATACCTAAACATTTATAGTAATATAATCACCATTTTACTCAATATATGGAAAGGTCCTGAACTGGGTAGTTTTGTGTCAACTTGACATAGGCTGGAGTTATCACAGAGAAAGGAGCTTCAGTTGGGGAAATGCCTCCACGAGATCCAGCTGTAAGGCATTTTCTCAATTAGTGATCAAGCGGGGAGGTCCCCTTGTGGGTGGTGCCATCTCTGAGCTGGTAGTCTTGGTTCTATAGGAGAGCAGGCTGAGCAAGCCAGGGG
>NC_034613.1:48630718-48632577 GCF_900095145.1 Mus pahari | reverse complement strand
GCTTCTTGGTCATGATGTTTGTGCAGGAATAGAAACCCTGACTAAGACAAATTGGTACCAGCATAGTGGGGTATTCCTGTGACAACCTGACCATGTTTTGGGGAGGACTATGAATGGACTTTGGAACTTTGGGCTGGAAGATCTATAAGGTGTTTTGTTGTGTAGGAACTTGGAAGACAGTGCAGAAGTTGGAGGCCTGGCTTTTGAAATTTCAGAGGGAAAATTAAAGTCTCTTTACTGCGCCATTGTTACTTTGATTGTGAAGATTCTGTGGTTCAATTAGTGATCAAGTGGGGAGGTCCTCTTGTGGGTGGTGCCATCCCTGGGCTGGTAGTCTTGGGTTTATAAGAGAGCAGGCTGTGCAAGTCAGGGGAAGCAAGCCAGTAAAGAACATCCCTCCATGGCCTCTGTATCAGCTCTTGCTCCCTGACCTGCTTGCATTCTAGTCCTGACTTCCTTCAGTGATGCAATCACCATCAAAATCCAAACTCAATTCTCCACAGAATTAGAAAGGGCAATTTGCAAATTCATCTAGAATAACAAAAATCCTAGGATAGCAAAAACTATTCTCAACAATAAGAGAACCTCTGGTGGAATCACCATCCTTGACCTCAAGCTGTACTACAGAGCAATTGTGATTAAAAATCGGTGTGGTACTGGTACAGTGACAGACAGGTAGATCAATGGGATAGAATTGAAGACCCAGAAATGAACCCACATACTTATGGTCACTTGATCTTTGAAAAATGAGCTAAAACCATCCAGTAGAAAAAAGGCAACATTTTCAACAAATGGTGCTGGCTCAACTGGCGGTTATCATGTAGAACAATGTGAATTGATCCATTTGTATCTCCTTGTACAAAGCTCAAGTCTAAGTGGAACAAAGAACTACACATAAAACCAGAGACACTGAAATTGATAGAGGAGAAAGTGGGGTAGAGCCTTGAACATCTGGGCACAGGGGAAAAATTCCTGAACAGAACAGCAATGGCTTGCCTTGTAACATCAAGAATTAACAAATGGGACCTCATAAAATTGCAAAGCTTCTGTAAGGCAAAAGACACTGTTAATGAGACAAAAAGGCAAACAACATATTGAGAGAGATCTTTATCAATACTACATCCAATAGAGGGCTAATTTTCCAATATATACAAAGAAGTTAGTCTCTAGAAATTGGTTAAATAATCCTATTTAAAAATGGGGTACAATTCTGGACGGTGGTGGCACAAGCCTTTAATCCCAGCACTTGGGAGGCAGAGGCAGGCAGATTTCTGAGTTCAAGGCCATTCTGGTCTACAAAGTGAGTTCGAGGACAGCCAGGGCTACACAGAGAAACCCTGTCTCGAAAAAAATCAAAAAGGGGGGGCAGGTACAGAGCTAAACAAAGAATTCTCAACTGAGGAATACCGAATAGCTGAGAAGCACCTAAAAAAAATTCAACATTCTTCGTCATCAGAGAAATGCAAATCAAAACAACCTTGAGATTCCTCTTCACACCAGTCAGAATGACTAAGATCAAAAATTCAGATGACAGCAGATACTTCTGAGGATGTGGAGAAAGAGGAACACTCCTCCATTACTGTTGGGATTGCAAGCATGTACAACCACTCTGGTAATCAGTTTAGTGGTTCCTCAGAAAATTGGACATAGTACTACCAGAAGATCCAGCAATACCTCTCCTGGGCATATACCCAGAAGATGTTCCGACTGGTAATAAGGACACATGCTCCACTATGTTCATAGCAGCCCTATTTATAATAACCAGAAGCTGGAAAGAACCCAGATGTCCCTCAACAGAGGAATGGATACAGAAAATGTGGTACATTTACACAATGGAGTACTACTCAGCTATTAAAAAC